>NC_053171.1:44472950-44778671 GCF_016835505.1 Polypterus senegalus | reverse complement strand
TGATGTAAAAGCGGATAGGCAATTTTTACACACGTGTAAAACCTGTGAGCTTGTGTGGTCTACCACTTTGTGGCTGAGCTGGTGTTGTTCTTAGACATTTCCACTTCACAATAATTGCTGTTATGGTTGACCGGGCCAGATGTAGCTGTTCAGAAATTTCATTTACTGCCTTGTGACAAAGTGTGGCATCCTATGATAGTGCCACGTTCAAAGTCACTGAGCTCCTCAGTATGAGCCATTCTACTGCCAATGTTTGTCAATGGAGATTGCATGGCTACGTGCTTGAACTGTTAACAATGAGTATAGCTGGAACATCTGACCTTGATAATTTGGAGGGGTGTCCACATACGTTTGGCCTTATAGTATATACAGGATATGGCACAAAGTAGGCAAAAATTAAAAAAAAAAAATGTAGCACTTCACCCAAGTTTGTCACTGATGCATTACATGTAAAATATGGAAGTGCTCAAGTGTATCATCCTTTCCCTGTCTCTTCTGAATTAATGAAACAAGACTGTCTTGGGCTGTTTTGATGGTAGATGAGCCAGCAGGCGTGGAGGATGCCTGATCCACTCCTAGGTAAAGAGACAAAGATAAAGCCCACAAAGGACCTGCCAGAACTTTCAGTTTTCAATACAAGGTGCCTAGCCAGTGTGTCTTGGGTGAGGTTCACCTTGTTAAGGGCAAAGTAAGATAGGACTAGCGTGAGGTAGTACCCTTCTCAGTCACTAGGGTGCGGCACAAAGGGGCTTACAAAGCAGAATAGGACTGCCTCACTTCATTAAGAAAATGGCAAGTTGACTTAGTAATCGAGTCCTTTATTGGTTGCTGAAAACCGCTGGGGCTCTCCATGGAGAGATCTTGCTTGGCATCCTTGAAGCCATCGAAGGACCACCTCTGAGTTTAGATGTGACCTTGTAATGGGATTAGAGATGGCACAGCTTATCTGCCAGCTGGTATCTGGGTAGGCCAGATAAAAGTGTCCAATCTTAAGTTTTAAATTATCTCCTGCAATTACTTTCTTTATATGCATCATATTTTAGCTTAAAAAATAAGTTACAAATAACAAGGCCAAAATAAAGGAAACAAATACCAGAATAGCATTTTGGTATGTTCTATCAGAGAAATTGCTCTGGTGCTTATTATATGAAATAAAGAGTAGTGGATGTGTCTGTGGTTTTATTTTTAGGTATGGTGATGAAAAGAAGAAACTTAACACACAGTTCATTAAGAACAAGCAACTCCTCAGCACCGGATTTCCAGACATTGCAGAAGACCTGTTCTCTCTACAGTCACGTCATCTGGAGCTGGAGGTGTGCCAATGTATTCCTATGATGCCAAGGGTGCTTTGTTTGGCACCATTTGCCAACACTCATGTCTCACGTTTCTTTTTTTTAATCCATCCAGGCTGCCCTGCAGGTTACTGAGTCTATCCACTCCAAACTTGTGGTCTGCTCCTCCAAGGGGATGAAAGTTTCAAAACAAAAGGACAAATCGCGAGTGAAGAGAATTGTAGGAAGACTGAGTGAAGAGTGGAAGGAGCAGAAGGGGCAGCTACAAGAGCGGTATGGGGTGTAGAACAAGAGTGGGGTCTCACATGGAACACCTGAGCCTCCTCAGAAGTTCTGAAAAAATGAAAGCAAAACTCTAGTACTTATTGTTTGTTGTCATTATGGGATAGTAACTGACTCATAACACACTCACTAGCTACTTTTCTAAGTATGTGGTTGTAATCTTTTATTTTTGCGATGAGTTTTAAAGTAGACTTGCTATTTTGCAGGATGAAATCTATTGAGTTGTCTTTGGGAATACTCACTCCGTTGGACAACGAGGTGTCCATACTCTCAACAACAGTGGAAGAGTTCCGAGCCATGCCGAGGATTGTCCATGGTGTCACCATGAGGGACGCAGAGGAGCTTCCAAGAATACTTAAGGTGATTCCCTCTTCTCCAAGAAAAAAAGAAAGACTTAATAAGCACTGATTTAGGAGAGAAAGTATTGACGTAAATGAGGCAGAACTATCAGAGAACAATGGTCACGGTATACAAGAGTATACTTAAGAAGTGGTTAGGTCACAAGTAGCACATATTCATAAAGACATCTTTGGAGAAGGGAACTATACAGATTTCTTGCAGCACTCACAATAAATATTTATGAGCAGATGTGCTGTGTTGTTTATTGGTTGTGTTATGCAGGTGACCTTGGGGATCAATGCGATTGAGAATATGGAGACGGGAGTAAAGCCCTGTACTATTTGTGGGTTTGTGTGTGACTTGCCAAGTTCAGTATGGGTTGGCCTCTCTTACACCCTAAGTGTAATCCTAACACATCCTATCACTCCTTAGTTTTAGCATGAACAACACAAAGTCTATGGAGAGTTCTCTGCTGGGTGCTACAATACTTGCCTTATGTAAACCCAGTAATGGGCATCAATTGATTTATACGATCATAACATGCTCTTAAAATATAATGTATTTATAGGAGCCCCCACCAATCTTAATTTGTAGCCTTTACAATTAGAAATGCAGAAGAACAAGCTGTCCAAAATATAAGAAGGTGCCAAATTGTTCAGAGCCTTATATACAAGTACAAGTATTTTAAAATCAATCGTGAAAGACACGGGCAGCCAGTACAATGATGCCATGACTGGTATGCTCAGGTTTTCTCTTTTTAGTTAAAGTTCTTGCTGCTGTGTTTTGGACTAATTGCAGGTGAATCTGATGTATTTTTTTGGTAGATGACTAAAATCAAAAGCACTGCAAGATGTGCAGCAGTGATATAAAAGGTCTAACTTGTGCAATGTTTCTTAACTGAAATTATGCAGTCTTAGTAATCTACTTGAAGGATAAGTTCAGTGTTTTTCAAGTTGAAGTTATTTCTTCATATATGGTATCTATGCATTTGCCACACAAAGTTTTCTGTAAATTTAAAAAAAAATATCTTGCCTGAACTGGTGCTTTATAATGGAACAATGGGGTATGAAGCAGCACCAGAAAGTAAAAGCCTAAAACTTATGAATACGTCCTGTTTGACTTTTGATAAAAGAAAGCATGGTTTCCTTGTTTGTAACATGTGAGAACAAAATGGATCTGGAAATATGAATTTTATCACACATTCCTGGTTCCACTTTTCTCAAGATAAGGTTACGTTTTCAATTTGCTTGTGAGAGTTCTTAAATAAATATGGAAGTAAATCCAAATAAAACCATCTGTGTGGAACAAAATGTTTACTGTCATTTTGCTCCTCCATCAGAGATGACTTTTCCTTAGGCAGGCAAAGGTCAGAGAGAGGTGAAACTCCATCATTCATTGACAGAGCACTTGGTTACAGTCGGTCAACAATAGCATTTATTAAAATAATGTACCTGTTCCGACTTACATGCAAATTCAACTTAAGTACAAACCTACAGTCCCTATCTCATGCGTAACCCAGGGACTGCCTGTATATATCATCTTTGTGATGAAAGAACTTCAACTTGAAAAATACCAAACCCATCCTTTAATGTGTGATTTGAATCTATTTCAATCTAAACGGATACAGTGATTCTTTGTTTCTGGCCTTATTTGTAAAGCCAAATGGCCTAAATTATGTCTAAGGTCTTCACTTTTTTTTTTTACTGCCAATAATTCAAATTTCCATTTTTTTCCTTGTTAAGTTTAAAGAAGTTATTACGTATCCATTTGATGATGCTGCTAAGACACTGGACCAGAGTATTTAAAGCCTCAGGATTATTTAAAGACGCAGGGTTTAAGCCTCAGGATGTAAGGTACAGATATGGTATGCATCTCAGGAAAGAAACTGAGGAGATCACCCTGATTTGAACATTAGAGCAGAAGTACAGAATATAAAGAAGGCACATGACCTTAGTATGAACTGGTAAGCCCTGTTGTAGCTTGCTTGCCTGCCTCACTTCACACACCCAAGGGTCTACAGGCACAGTTCACTTTTTCCCAATGACATCAATAGAAAGTTTGGCTACTGAACTGTGACACAATGGCTGACTGCTCTGGGGACCAAGACCTGATTCTTTGCATGGTCATTCTCACATGCTGCCTCAGTGACATTATTGAAGTGCCTGCTTCAGTGCTGTCTATGATTGGTTTAGATCTAAAGTCCTTTGCATTTAACCTTAGTGTGCATGACTTAAGATAAGTATTGGATTAATTGTTCTTTTCCCCTTTTTGCACTTTTGTAGAACTTTTATGCTGTCATCAACAAGCACCTTGTCACTTGTGAAGTTTTGGCCAATCAGCAACACTCTGATCTTGAGGCACTAAATCCTAAGGATATCGACTTTATCCAGGCTTTTGCTTTGAAGTATAAGTTCAAGCTACAACAGCTGGGTGGTCAACTGCACCACAGTGAGGAGGCCCTGGAGAAGCTACAAGACTTTCTATTGTCTGTCCAAGGTGCAGAAAGTGAGCTGGCCGCGTTAGAGACTGCATCGTCATTGGAGGGTCTTGAAAAGTTGAAGATGCTTCAACAGAAGCTGGAAGTCCTCAGCAGGAAAGCAGAGGAGGTCAATTGTTTAGTAAAGACAGCCAGCTTGTGCTTGAAGGATGAGAGCTCTGGCCAGGACTTTAATTGCAGTGAATTGGTTGACTCAGTTATGCCTAAAATTGGGCACACAGACACATCACTTATCCAGCACAGAGAAGCACTCCACCAGGCGGAGGAGGAGGAAGAGGAGAAAGCCATAAGATCCTTCTGTCTGAAGAAGGAGGAACTCATTTCAAGTCTCCAGGAGATACAAGATGAGGTTGACAGTACAGGTCTGGAGGATGCCACCCAGCTTGCAGTTCAATTCAGGTCTGTTTCGCAGCCACATTAGTTCCACACCTGACACTGGCCACTGGTTGTGCACATTTTTATCATTATTTATTTTGTCCTGTTATTATCATTATTATTATATTAATACAAGCATGAAGATTGTCTATTATATTTACGCTGTTACCCTTTGTTGATCACAAGGTAAATTGTGAAACCAAAGTGCCACTTGAAATATTAACCTGCATGTTTTCCATCAGACATTTTGTGCTTGCACATCCTACCACTCATCGGTTCATTCATTCCTTTCAAGGTTGAGGTGCCTGAAGAAACTTGAGGAAAGACTGAGGCCATGCAGAAAAGAAATTGATCACCTTACTCAGCTAGCAAATCAGCTCCCAGCTGCACTGAAGAAAGAGCCAATCAGACAACTTGAGGACCTGGAGGCTATATGGGAGGAAATGCAGAGAACACTAAGTGACCGGTAAGAAGAGATGAGGGAGAGTTTCCCTCCCGCTGACACCATCCTGTTCAATACTAAACAAACTCAGCTTGGGATATAAGTAAATAGGATCTGCCATGTAACACTTGAACCTAAGAAATTTGACAAGTGAGAGGAGGCCACTCAGTCTATGAAGTCTGTTTGTTTAGCTAACAGCTGAGATGTCCAATGTCTCATCCAGATACTTTTGAAAAGCTGTCAAGGTTTCTTCTTCAACTGAGTGTCTAAATAGTTTATTTCAGAATCCCGTAACTCTTCCTGTAAAGAAGTGCTTCCTGGCTTCATTCCTAAAAGCACTTCCCTTTAATTTCCACTGGTGTCCTCGAGTACGTGATTCACCCTTAAGCTGAAAGAACTGTGCTGGATCTACTTTATGATTGACTTTGAGAGTATTCAAGACCTGGATTAGATCCCCATGTAGGTTTTACTGCTTAAGGATAAATAGGTTTAATTCTCAGAGTCTGTCAGAATACTCCTTAAGTCCTAGGGTGCACTTGGTTGCTTTACTCTGCACGGCTTCAAGGGCTGCTATGTCTTACTTGTATTGTAGTGCCCAGAACTGCACACAGTTCTCCAGATATGGTCTCAATAGTGCCTTATATAGTTTGAGCATAACATCCCTTGATTTATATTTAACAGTTTATATAACAGTGTTTATTTGTATTCAGTTTTAGCTATATTTCAATACACTTCGCATATTGTATATAACATTGTTATGAATGCTGTGCATACACCAGGGGCCTCATGTATAACGGCGTGTGTAGAACTCGCACTATAACATGGCGTAAGCACAAAAGCCAAAATGTGCTTACGCACAGAAAAATCCAGATGCAGGAATCTGTGCGTACTCCAACTTCCACGTTCTTCCTCTACATAAATCCCGATCAGCGTGAAAAGTAACGCTCGTGCACGCGCTTTATGTAACGCCCCAACTCCTCCCAGAATTACGCCTCTTTGAATATGCAAATCAATATAAATCACCCTTAAGCTCAGCCTTCTGTGAAAAGACAATGGGAAAAGCACGGGGGAAAATATAAGAATTTCAGCAAATACCAAGTGGAGGCAAAGGAAATAACACAAGGAAGTTGATTGAGTGACATAGCGTGTTGGAGAAACTTGAAAGCTCACGTTCACAAAATCGTGTCGGAAATAAAAAAGAAGTCACATATCAAAGTCGCCGTAAAAAGCCAAGTTGTAGCCTGCTGTCTGAGTGTCATATGAAAGCTTATTAGGGTACAGAGAAAAAAAGGCACACAGTGGGGAAAAAGCACGAAATGTCAACTTCAATCTCGACATTTCCACTTTAATCACGTAGTTTATTTTGTCATTAAAGTAGAACATCATAACTTCATCTTAAAATCGTTTAATTAACCAGTTTCTCAAATCACATCGTAATTAAAGTAGCACGCTAAATGCTTTTTTTTGTATTTGATTTTCTATGTGCTCTATGTGTGTGAATCACTACTTGCTTCTTAAACCGGCTCTCTTCCTCCAACTGGACACAGAATCAATTACATTTGTAATATTACAGTTCTCTGAATAGCTAAAATACTGAGATGTATACGTGATGTCATTTTCATGATGATAGGAGTTAAAGCACGTTATTAAAAATGTGTTTCACTTCGATGAAATAATTTATTACAGCAGTACTCTAGGCTTGTGGTGGCACTGGGCAGAGGAAGAATCGGTGGCTCCTTCGCCCGCCAATGTCAGTAATGTAGCTTATGCACGGTGGATGGCCTCGTCCGTTGCAGACACTGCATAGCCGCCTCGTGCTCATGACACAAGCATTTAACTTTTGACAAAATTTGGCGCTGTGTTGTTATTTTCTCTTTCTGTTTTATATTCAATATATATTGGCGTGGCCGCCCCAAGAGTGCCTTTCTTTCCCCAAGTAACCGATCGCCACACAATCAGCTCTGTAATAGAAGTTAAGCCATCTGTAAGCTTAGCGCCGATTCTTCAAAACGTTTAAGGAACATTGAAATATCTTCGTAGTACATGTTTAATTATTCTATCCTTCACGACAGTCCCAGTGAAGAATATAGATTATTTAAATGAAGTTTAAAGTTTTATCTGTATAATTTAACAAACATATTTTGCTGCATTTCACCTTAAAAATGATATCGTCATCATATGTAAATACGCGCTTTATAAAGTGGCGCAGGTTGTGTAATATTATAACTGTAGTGCAAGTTTTCAGTGGGGTGATTGGTGAAGTGAGAGTGACAACGCTAAAGCAGTTATGGTATTTGGAATACTATGGCTGTTCCCTGGACCATTATATTGTTACAAGTTAATTACAATCAGATGCATTACACTAATAAACAATATGCAGTTAGTTTCAGTGTATTTATAAAGCCGTGTCAGGAAAATAAAGAGTAACCACACAGGAACAGTACCATTGCTTTGACGCTGGGTGCCGCCAGTCTGCAAAACCGAGCGGAGAACTTGCGTACAACAAGGCATGAGGTACCGTGGAAAAGTGCGTGGCTTTACGCCAAGTGTAGGTTTTATACATCGCGATTTGAACGTGGAAAAGTTCTTACGCAACATTTCTGTGCGTATGCACCGTTTATTCATGAGGCCCCAGGCCACTAGAGGTGGATGGTGTAAGATTTCTAAGATGTGGACATGGCCAGATCTTTCCTCCTAAGAGCTCCATGATTGTATCAAGAACTGTGCATTCAACTCTAACAAGCTTTTATTTTTCCAGTATTTTTAAATTATTAGTGTTAACACAAAAGAAAAACTTGAAATACTCATTTACTCCATGGCCAACAGGTCCTGAAAGACTGTTGATACTGGAAACCATTGTTAGGGCCTCCATAATCATTCAAAAATGGTGCAGTTTTTAGATACCAAATGATGTTTTTGGACATTTTTGAAATATCGAGGAAAATGGTATTGCCGAGTGAAACCCCATAAGGACACAGGCAAACATATAAAATTGTCTGTAGGTAGTGACCAGCAATCAAACTGCAGCTAAAAATTAAACTAATTTTTGGCTGATGAAGAGCTAAAACCTTCCTCAAAAACATAAGTCATGAGATGTTAATCCACTCTGTAATGGACACCCACCCAACACAGAGCACATTCACTCTTCAAGAAGCCAATTAATCCAACCAGAAGACCCGGACAAAATGCAGATGGACAATAGAAACTCTACAGCTCTCCACGTGGCAAGTGACCAGTCTGGTAACAGAACCCAGATCTGTGGAGTGTATCAAGTAATAACACTACCTAACTTATTTGATTTCCAAAATATGTTGTTCTTGCTGAGTGTTTACTTTAAATGTCTTGAATTTAAACTTCTTTTATTCTTCCATTTTTGGTGTGTTTATTTGCTATTTACTGTATTTTATAGCTCTGTACTGATGGTGTTATAGAGATGTGCCACATGGCATCCTGCAGCTCCTCAGTAGATAGATAGATAGATAGATAGATAGATACTTTATTAATCCCACGAGGAAATTCACATACTCCGGCAGCAGCAAACTGATAAGAGATGTGTTGCCATTCACTATTCACACTTGCACACACTCACACGCACTGAACGTGAGGACATGGACTTGCATTTCAATGCACTGCAGTGTTACCAGACACAGAGAGCTGGCAACTTGCCTCCTAGACATCTCTTGATTGGGCTTACAGGGTGCCACAGGCTATAATGGCCCTGCTTTGGGATACTGCATCTTCCATCTGTGAACGGTGCGGGTCCCATTTGGGAGCCTCTTGAACCTGACACCATCAATAATGTAACCGGATGAGCTCACAGATGAGGAGAAATCACACTGAGCAAGGGAATGGTGTAAAAGGTGTTCAGTGCTTTTATTAAAATACTCGAAACAAAACAGTGTCCAAAGTGCAATGCTTCAAGAAATCCAAAAATAAATAATCAAAAAAAACAATAAGGTGCAATAAGTGGAGGTTACAAATAAATAAATAATCCTTTAAAACAAGGTTAAAATCCGACAGGCTGGAAGCGGTTTCTTCTTAAACACCCAGTGCCTTCTTTGTTTAACTGGCGGTTCCCCTGATTATCCCAACTTTGCAAGCGGGGAGTTCCCCCTCCTGCAGCTGCTATTTAATATGGGGACGTGGCACAGGTGTGGCGATTAACAGCTCCTGGCATCAATTACGGACACGGGTGACTCCCCACCTGTGCACTGAAGTTTGGAAATGCCCGCGCCACATCGCACCCAGCAACCGCTCCCGCCACATTACCATGCCCCCTCCTTAAAGTTATGAGTGCCGCGATTATTTATTTAAAAAGGCAATCGGCCACGGACCTCACTTTGCCACACCATCACACACACGTGCACACACTCAGTCAGTTACCCTGACAGGATGTCTTTGAAAGAGTGGATGAAAACTCTCTAACTACTGAGAGACACCCGTGTCTGAATTTTTCAATCGTTCCCGAATTACTATAAGGCAGTGGTTGTTAAACTTTATTTTTCTTGTGACCTAATTTTGCCTTTTTTATGTCTTCGAGACCCATAATCACTGCCACCCGTCATCTTAGATGAGAATGTCTGGCGCAAGTCGTTGATGAGCCATGCTGTTCACTTAAACTACTCGCGATGACCCATCTCTAGATACTCCGCAAACTGTACAAAACCCTTTCTCGTTGAGTACTATTGTGAATCACGACTCAGCATGACCCACTTTCATACAACAGGTCACCCAAAATGGGTAGCAACCTATAGTTTAAGTACCTTAGCTCTAAGGAATTGCACTAAAAGTCTGACTAGGATAAGGATTTGGCCTACCCCAGAGTGGGACATGAAAGGGTTGTTTGAAGTATGAAGCTTCCTAGACGCACTCCCAGCGTTTGAGGATGAATGATGTCACGATTTGACGGCACCCTAAGCTGCAAAATAGGAAGGCATGTTGTACTTTCCTTGGAAATCATAATCATGTTTTGTTTTTATACTAATGTTAAGACTTCAACACAAAGATAATAATAGTGGTAGGAGGAGAAGAAGAAGGAAAACATAATAAGGTCGGATATTGTGTTAATCTGCATGTAATGATTTGCATTTTGCAGCAACATCAAGAGTAATACAGTTTGTATCTAGGACCACCGGTATGTTGATACGCTTGAGATTCACATACGTGTGCTCATCCACACTTGGTTCATTGATCTTTTTGTGAGTCAATCATATCAAAAATAGCTGGAAATCCAGTGTGACAGATAGGGGGCACTATCGCTCCCTTGAACCCTCCGATCAAACATCAGACACCAAGTAAAAGTCCAAATGTTGACTTTATTAATTAACAACTGTGCACCAAGCACCCTTCTCTCCACAATACTCATTAAATTAATTACAATACCGCAATAAACAATCCTCCAACTCCCAGATGCGTTGCCACCCTTCCACCCAGCTCTGCTCGCCGTCAGGGAGCTGTCACAGTCCTTTTATAGTTCCTGACCTGGAAGTGTTCCAATCCCCAGTTCATGTGATCCTTATCACTTCCGGGTCAGATAAAAAGTCCTTTTCTTCATCCCGGAAGTACGTCACTTCTTCTGTCGCTCTGCATATGACGCACTTCCGGGTTATAGGGCACATATGACTCTCTATGCCTCCCTGCAGCGTCCTCTGTTGGCCTCTGGGGTATCCAGCAGGTTTGTAAGGGAAAACTCCATAGTCCATGATTCCCTGCTGGCATCCGGGGCACCTCCATGCTGCAGGGAGAGCTCCATCTGGCGGCCTAGGGGTATTGGCCGTGATGACAAGCCAGCCGTAGACCACACCAGTAATAAGCACGAAGGCAGCTTGCTTCAACATTACCTCATGTGGAGTGGTAGGGAAATGTATAAATCTGTGTATTACCTCACACGTCGTAAGGGCACTCAAAGTTTGGTGCAAAGAAACGGTTGGCTGTGACATTCCCAAATCATTGCTATTGCAAAACTTCATTTTCCCTGTTGCCATAAAACATAGTGTTCCCAACACTGACAGCACGCTATGCTATGAATTTGAATCTTTCTCTGTTAAATCTTTTTACGAGTTATCTACTAGTTTTTATGAGATATCTTTTTGCATGTTCAGTGTCGTCCAGCGTTTCCAAAACATTCCTGGAATATGCGTGCCGATCTCTGCCTGAACGGCAACTTCTGGCAATTGTTAGTGATGTAGGACAGCACATGGTCTCTCCTAAATCCTGGTGAAGTTAGGAGAAGTTTCGTAAATTAGAAAAACTGACCAATAGCTATTTCTCTTACTCCTAAGAATAGAAACAAATTTGTGTCACTCTGAGATTTTTCAGCCAGTTAGGATGATTGATAAAGTCAGCAGGGTCCATGCAGAAGATACTCAATTCAATATGGCACCCTTTCCAAGGTTAGTTGTGCCTAATGCTGCCCGCATATCTTCTACTAGATAAGTGGGTTAGAAAATGGAAGAATAAAGGGAGTTCAATTTATATGCCATGTTTCATAAGGGTGTTTGATCACTGGAACATTCTTCCACTTCTCATCACTGCTGCTTCTTTCTGTGAAATACAAATCAAGACTGTGGTAATTCAGCCATGAAAGGGACCATGTAAGTGTGACCAAAGTGTACACAGAAGTCCCTTCACTCATTAACTCCATATACTAGAGCAGAACTTAAGATGCCATTGTCTTCTATTACTTTCCCAAAAGTTATGTGGGTATAGTTGGAAAATAGCCTGACCCTTCCACTTGCGAAAAAAAAAATTATACAAAAAACAGTCCGTCTGCAATGTTACATTTGCCCGGCTGTAGATGAAGTGCCTGACCACATGTTTGTGGCTTTTGTGACCCTCCTTTATCTTCATTACATAGTCAAGGGGAGTCGGTCTGTGATTGAAGCACTGAGCACACAGCAGGGGATAAACATCATTGGGACGCCCAGAATTGCAGGGCTTACCCTCACATGACTCACAGAGGGTCAATTTAGAGCTGCCAGTTAATCTAACATGCAAGATGGTGGAGATCCAAGTGCCACAGACATGTAAGGATTTTTTATATTTCACCCAGGTAGTAACCAGGCAAAGAGTTAAGCCCAGGCCCCTGGAGAGATGAACCATTATTTTTAATCACTGGGCCACCATGGGGCCCTGATAGCATCTCAGTGTTTTAAAAGGACCCTAAAGAGCACTGCTTGTTGACGGTTATTGGTATTTTAATGTTAAGCAGGGTGGGCACTGATGTGAGTATAAATGAAAAGAGCAACTCCTTGTTTTTTACGATGTGAGTTGTGGGGATGCCCCTCAAATTTGAAATCTGTCAGGAAGCGATTAGAAACCTGATGGGCTTGCTTCTCTTGTTTATTAATAAACTAGCTGTACCCTGTGGCTTGGCCCACATACTAGTGAAACAGGACAAAATTAAAAAATCAATAGATGTTGGCACTATATCTGATCGTATTCAGCTCTGATGGGAAAGCGTTCCCTGTGTGGGGAGAAAAGCAAATGTCAAACGTTAGTCCTTAACAATCTGTAAATGATAATGTCTGTAGAACAAACAGGTATCACTAGCCAAACGGAGGCAAGGTGCCCTCCAACACAATGCGAGACGTAGACTAACTTGAACAGAGGTTGGCGAGGGAATGAGGAAGGCCCTGCCCCTCTGCTCTCGGCCCACAGCCACTCTGTTGGATTTGCATAAATACATTGGTACCTCAAGCAAACTATGGTATTTAGAGCGATGAGATAAATCACAAAATCAACTGGCAAGTTCAAGCAAATTATAGAAAACAACCAGATCTAAATCTGTTAAGTAATTCTCTCGTGAAAAGCAGACAGACATAAAGCGGACAGACATACAGAAAGAACGTGCTTGGACCACAAAATTTTTAAAACCGTTTCTTAGCGAGTACCTAAGGGCCAAGGGTAACTTCCAAACTTCCAAATTTCAAGTCCCAAGTCCTCATGGTTCGTGAGATTTCGTGATGAGTGAGTCAGTGGTATTTGGCTTTTATATATATAGACTTAAGCTAACAGTGGGAATTTGGATTACCAATTTTTTTTTTACCAAACAATCAAATTGTTCTAATTCCACTTCCTGGCAATGAATGTCCGAAGCTACTCTTCACCAGCTCTTGGGCATTAATTGGGCACCTAGCCAACTGCTGAACACCCATATGTCAGTCTTCTTAATATGGGCATTGCATTACTCTCCTGATCATTGTTATGTAAAGATCATCATGGATGCTGCTATGGACTTTTGATACCCCCGATGTGTTGTTATTCTAACTGCAGACAGGAACAATCTGACATGCTACTGACGCTGGTGAAGAGATTCCAGAACTTCTGTGGCAGTCTGTCCAGTGATCTACAGAGAGCAGAGTGTTCCATTTCTGAGCGTTCTTCCTACATGAGCAAGGAGAATCTGCAGAAATTGATAGACAAGGTGAGGACTTTGCACTGGGGAAGAAGTCAGTTTTGGATACTAGCTGGGATCTGAGAGTGAGCAGTGAGACTCGGTACACATTATTTTAATATGGCTGGAATGCCATGCAGAGCAATATCCCCTATGGCAAGAGTGGTGGACCAAAGTAAAAAAAAAAAAAAAGTCAGAAAGTTCTGATTTACTGCTGTAGGCCTTACAACTGATGTGCAAGGAAAAGGAAAGCAATTGGCACCTTCTGGGTGAGTAAAACCCCTTAACCATGGATGAATGTTTAGGTGTAGAGTGAGCAGCACCCTGTCCCAGATAGGAGGCCATTACCCACATGCTGTCACACACATTTACACCTTGGGTTGATCACCAATCTTCTCTCTCCGTTCCTTCTTTGTACACTTGTCTGTAGTTGTACTTACTTCTCCGACTGCTCTTCAGGGGCTTCTTTACATAAATCACGTTATCCTGGCTTCTCCGGTACGTCAAATAAAGGAGGAGACTCACTGAAAAACTCCCACCTTTAATTCAATCCTAAACTGTGCATTCGTCTTATGGTGTGAGGTTAGGGGCACCTCATTCACTTTAATCCATTTACTCACGCACATTCATTCACTTTTTCTCAGTCCATAAATTCCTTCACACTCACTATTACACTAGCACACTCATTTTCACTTACATGCATTGACTCACACTTACATTCTTTCACTTTTACTCACTCAGACTTATTTTATGCTACTCACATACAGTACATTTATTCTCACTCACTTACATTTATTCATACTCAATTTCACTCAAAGTCATTCACTCACATACAATGTTTCACACTCATATTCATTCATTTTCACTCACTAGCTCACTCACATACATTCATAAACACAAGTATTTATCCACACTCACTCACTCACATATTCAGTTTCACTCACTCACATAATTTATTCACACTGCCATTATAGTAACATTCATTCACTCAACACACTTTCACTTGCGTACACATTCATGTTTATACTGTGTCACTCACATACAGTTCTTTATTCTCACTTACTTCCTCACATTTATTCATATTGACTCACTCACTCACATAAGTTATTCACGCTGATTCACTCACATTCATTCACCTTCACTTAGTAGCTCACTTACATACATTCATCAGCGGAAGTATTTTCACTCACTCACTCACAAAGTTTGTTCACACTAAATTTCACTGACATTCAGTCACTCACATAATTTATTCACACTCAATTTCATTCACATTCACTCACATACTCATATTTATTCTCTGCTAGTCAAATACAGCACATTTATTTTCACTCACTCACTCACTTACTACACTCCTCTGGTTGCTCTCCTGGATTTCTCTTTGTGTTCTCCATACTTTTATCATAGCCTACTGGATAAAGTGTAACTTTTATTAGGTTCGGCCACTTGAACTCATTCATATGCTGTATTTCTTGACCAATGCACCCCATAAGCCGTAGGCAGCAGTACATGGAGGTCAAGGGCTCCCAGTGTGTCATAACTGGATGTACTCTATGGCCCAAATGACTGTGGTAACAGAATGTTCACCTTGTGATGAATTGTACTCAGACTCTGGTGGGCAGCACTATAGGGCAGATGAAGTTTGCTGACGCTTTTTGGGCACTTCCTGAACAGGATCAACTGCCTGCACCCCTTCTACCTGGCAAACAAACCTGAGAATGTCAGACAGTACCTCATGGTAGTTTGCTTAGACAAAGGTTCTGTGTGGTTCAGTTCACCTTTGTGCAGCACAAGGATGAGCACACATGAGATCCTCCTTGCATGTTAGAGTGTGTAAAGCAGGGCGTGTTTTAATTCTTCCCCAAGTCTTAAAGCATACAATTGAAACAGATAACTCTGGTACGCCACTAGATGGCACTCACACCTTCCCCTTTAATAAAGCAGGCTTGCAGTGGCAGAGCGGCGGCACTGGGAAGGATTTTGATGTGCTCTTTAATGACATGGTAATAACATTTTGAATGAGAAATTCCCAGAAATGTACATTTGGTAATTTAACTTCTTTGAATGCAGGAAACATGCAATTAAAGTTGTTTTCCTTCGTGACCTGATGACCTCTTTGATTTGTTCAATTAGTGAAGGAGCAAACTAAATACAAGGCAGAAAAAATACATGTCTGCCCTATGATGTTATTTTTTAAAATCTTTTTGATTTCTGTCTGTCTGTTTATCTATATGTCTGCCTATGAAAGCCTTGATAGATCAGTCTGCAGCGCCTTTGATCATTTGTCTCTTTTCTCTATTCCTGTTTCTTTGTTTTCATTACTCTGATTTTGTCTCACTTTTCTGATTAACTTGGAGTTCTGTGTATTTGCCCCATCTGTCCAGTCCATATGCTCCTGTGTCTCTTAAGTGTTTCTCTCTCTATGGCTCTGTATCTTCATGTTTTTTTCCATCCTTATGCCCCTTCTCCATCATGTGTCATTTGTTTTTCAGGTTGAGAACTCCAAGGTGGACTTGGCAGGCTGCTTAGAGACAACATCTGAAATGCAGAGCCTCTCCAGACAAATCCAGGCTCTGCTGAGAAAGATTCCCAACTACAAAGAGCTGCGCTTTGAGGCCGAGGAGCACGCTTTAGTGGATCACTGTTTGGATGTAAGTCCAGAGGGAGGTGCTGTGCTCAGTCCTGCAAGTCCCAGGAGACATCCCTGTCCACAGCGCTGGCTAATCTGACACATAGCTTGTTAGGATCAGTTGCTTGGCTTCATGCTTTCAACTGACTTTGCAATCTTCCTTAAACAGATTTGAAGAATGAATTTGTTTCAGTTGATATTTCACTTTACAGATGTCTAGTAAACAACCAAACTCACATAAGCCACATTTATTTTAAACTTTCAATGGCTGCAAACAATGAACAGCAGAGTGTAGCAGAAATATTGCTGATTGATATCAAATATTAAGAGCCGTGACTGGTCAGTTATCTCCGCAAGCCCAAACTAAAATGGCATCAGTTGTTAGTCCTGAAATGTGAAACACTGAAGGATTCTGAATATTTGATCATAAATGGTGTTTCTGGGATATTTGCAAAGTTCACATTTTATTTACGTTTTGCTGTGTCACCGTTTTGTTTTCTCGAAGAGTGACACCATTTAGAGCTTTTGTATATGCTGTCTCCCTGGCAACGGTTCCCAAAATGCTCTGCAAAACACTCGTTAGTGTCTTCATTAGAGCAATGGTTCAAAGATCATTCCCAGCCAACGCCTGCCATTTGGGTAGTGGTTAGATTGGGTTAGGGTTAGTCCTATTCCTGGCACTTAGATCTGAATCTGGGTTGGTCTGGCCTTTTTTATGGTCCTTTTTGAAGCCCTTTTTTACTGTTTCATTCCCACGTACACCTGTGCTTACCCAAACTCAGTCAGACCTAATATGCAGGCGATTTAGCCATCGGAGTAAAACCAGAATATCTAGTGGAAAACCCACAGAGACACGAAGAATATGCACAAACTACGCACAGGGCTAGGATTTCTGCTTACTCTTCCAGTGCTGAAGGGTAACGGTGTTACCCAATGCACTACCAAGCAGCCTGAATTCCTGTCCGTTCTACCATTACATTTCGCTGCAGGTCACTTTTTTTGATCAAGGAGCAAAACACATGAGCAGAATGACACAGGTGACTTCTGAACTCCTTACTGAAACTAATGAGCTCTTGCATGAGGAGACTGCTTCCTGCTTCGTATCCAACCATATTCTTAGCTATGGTGCCTTTTTGCCATTGCTTGACAATAATAATTACTCCACCATTAACCAAGGCTTTCTTTATTATTAATTTTCAATATTCACAAGCAGGTTTCACACACATATACAACCTCAGAGGCACTTGATTGGTAACTCTTTATTTATGTTGTGCTCTTGTTTTTGACCTGACATGTTGCCATTCTTGGCTTTAACTTCATAAATCCGTCATTATATCCTCTTCCAACCCTTGCTCTGTCCTGGCCTTTCCCCGTTGACTGTGTCTCTGTGTTTTCTAACTGTCTGTTCCAGAATTTTGATTCCACATCTCAACAATGACATTATGGCTCACATACTTCTTCATTATTACACAAGTCTTGTGTGTTCAGTTAGACGTGGGTGTTTACCTGTCTGTCAGTGGCACATATCCCACCAATTGATCATTTTAGATGAGAGCAACTGCAAAACACAGATGATCCATTATGCTGGTTGTTCCACACACCCCAGTAACGCTATAGGTCTTAGACTCTGACTTGACACTCTGCTGCCCACACTTCCATTTTTTTGGAGTCCAGTGGATGAGTGTATTGCCAGTGTACTAGCAAGGAAGGTTTTTAAAAGGATATTAGCAGAAAAGGCACTGCCAAAGTCAGAAAAGGGGTCAAACTGTAAGAGATGCCAAAAGTTACCAAAGTGAGAATCCAAAATTCCAGACATCAGTTAAAAGCAAAAAATGACATAGGTAAAAGATATGTGTTTGCACAAGAATGAACATAAAAAAGGGATTTTGGATTTAGAAAACTTAGATGGAGAAAAGGTCAGATTGTTTTAACCAATGTGTGGTCACCCTACAACAGGGGAGTTGCCCTAACAATGGGATGACAAAAATGGCATTAACCGTAAATAACTAAAATGGCAATGAAAGCTGTTCAAAAAATGAGCAGAATCAAAAGTAACCCTTATTTAAAAAAAACCCTAAATAAAATCCAGAATTTCTAGTGCTAAAGTCAGGTCTGGATGCTCTGCAGCTACAAGGGAAAGTGCACATTGATGATGCCAAGCCATGACTGGATTCTCTTTCCTGTGCGCTAGGTGACTGAGAAGGCCGACGCATACCTGGATGATCTGAGACGTGCCATGGGCTGGTGGGAGGCACTGCTGGCTCTGTCTGTGGACATTGAGGGCTGGACAGACTCCAAGTTGGTGCAGATTGCAGAACATCCCTATTTTGATTTTGAACAGGACATTATAGCCCTACAGGTAAAGCTGTCACTTATTAGAGTACTCTAAAGAGAGGGGTAGGCTTTCTGGGAGTGTGCAGCCCCTGGGCTTTACATAGTGCCTTTCATGGTGATTGTTGAAATAGCCATGTTGTAAGTAGGTGTGGGCCATGAGACTTTCCTCAGCTCAGTAATGTGACCGATTATCAACTGGCTCCTTAATGGCCCTGGAGTACACAGAAGTGACCACTAGGTTTATAGGGCCATTACTGTCGCATGGAATTCTTACTAATCAACATGGAACACCTTGCCATTCTCCAGCACTTTTACCTCTGGTTATGAGATACGTTAGTGCCAAAGCTCTATGCATGGAAGATCTGTGGTGTTTATATAATTCAGCTTTTAGTGTCTTCAACTTATCAACCTTTTAAACTTTATAGACAGAGAACTGATTCAGATGAAGACATTGGATTTGGCTATAGTATGGGTGCCACTTGGCTCTTTCAGAGTCACAGAGTGAATTAATGGTGTGGACTGAACTTGCATCCTCATGGGTTCAAAACCAGATTTGCAGCTCAATGTTGCTCTCATGAATCTTATGCTGCCTATACTTTATGCTGGCCTAAATGGCAGAGGGTGGCAGTATGTTCTGTCATTCACAGAGCAGCAAAAAGGTGCACAATTTTTTTTACAGGGTGCACTAGTTTAAAGAGACCTGAGAAAGCAGCTGATGCCACAAGTGAGCTGCTAGTCAATGGCAGCGGGAGCAGGACTGAGATTTCATCTCTCCTGCCCCACTTTCCTGCACTCTGGCCTTGCTGGCTGATGAGCGTGCCATGGCTCAGTTTCCTACTGTGTGATGGCCCCTCTGGATGAGCTCCTAACAACACTTGGATTGGTTCAAAGCCACGGAGGACAACACAAACAGCATGATCCCTGACCACAGCTTTGATTTACTGATGCTTGCTGCCACTCTTCCCTTCATTCTCCACACATTAATCAGCAGGCTTTTAAATGAAGACTCATTCCATGAGAGCAAGCAATGAAAAACACATTTACCTGACCACAGCCGCCACACATTACATTAATGGCTTTGGGCCTGCAGGGAGAACCACACCCAGTAATAGTTGGCATGGCTGTACTAGAAACCATCAGTAGTAACCCCAGGGAGGCACTGGCCAGCACAGCTATACTGCACAATCCTGGAAACTCTCAGCCAGGCTGCCCACCACTGCTTTACTTGAAAATATACTGTGTGGCAGCCCCTCTGCTACAACAACCAGCACAGCTATACTGAACAAAGACAACAGCAACATCTGTGAAGAAGAACTGGGCTAGGCTGGCCAGCTGTGCTGGTGAACATGAGAGGAATTGCCATCTAAGGACACCTTACCTTCTACAGATATACTGGAAAATGGGAACCCCTGACACAATCCTCAGTACAGCCATACTGAATAATGGGAGCACCAGGGTACAGCTTTACATGGTTAGAGCATGCATGTTAGTGAACAGTTAGCATGGGTTCAGATGAGGGAGGTCATGTTTCACTAATGTGCCGGAATTCTGTGAGGAAGCAACAAAAGGATTTGATGATATTATTTATCTTGATTTTCAGAAGACAATTTGTAAGGTCTCATATAAGAGGTTGGACATCAAACTAAGAGAAGTGGGAGTTCAGGGTGTGGTGTGTTGATGGGTGCAAAAGTTTGCTAAAACACAGGAAGCAGAGGGTTATAGGGCAAGGAACTTTATCAGAGTTGGACGATGTTAAGTGTAGGGTTCTTCAGAAGTTATTAATAGGGCCGCTGCTTATTTTTAATATATATAAATAATCTCGACAGGAGTAGAAATAAGAAACTTCTTAAGTTTGCAGATGAAACCAAACAACTGATGAGTTAAGTTGTTACAGGAGGACTTGCATAGATTTGTGTAGGATGAAATTTAATGTGAAGTATTTCAAATAGGAAGTTAGATTTGAATACACAATGGGAGATCTGCAAATGAGAAGGACCTAGGAGTCACATTGGGCTCATCACTGTCTACATCCATACAGTATACAGAAGTGATCAAGAAAGCTAATTGGGGGGCTCGTTTATAAAGCTCCTTGATTGGTGAAGTACAAGTCAAGAGAGGTAATGATTTTAGCTTCTAGTGAGACCTCTTCTGCAGTATGGTGTTCAGCTATGGTCTATGGGCTGCAAAAAAACTTTGGAGTGTTAGAAAAACTCTAGAGGGGAGCAACTGGCCTGATTCTGAGAAGTTTCACCTATAAGGAGAGATGGAAGGAGTTGAACCTTTTCCGTTTAAGCAAATGGAGATTTAAAGGTGACAATAACCTTTTAAAGTGTTTAGAATTCTGAAAGGAATTAGTACAGTGGATCATCTCTGTTATTTTAAAGTAAATTCTGCAACAAGAACATGGAGACATGGTTGGATACTTTTTAAGGGTAGATTACCAAGTAATGAGGTGGGCACAGAGGTGGATCTACCATCAGGATATTCTGGGTGAGAGCACTGAAGCCTCTGATGAAGAGTGTCTCTTTTTGTTAATCCAGTTTAATGAAACAATGTAATATCCGTGCGCTGAAATGATCAAGTGCTCTCAATGAAAAGATTGAATATCCGCAAGTCGAAACGCCAGAGAGGGCCAATCCCACCTTGAGGTGTGAAGTGATCAAGTCCCATGCTGAAATCAACGCACTGCTTTAAGTGACCGGGAGTCTGTTCACTGCATTGTTAAATTTATGATTTACTTTCTGTTAGGGAGTCAGTGGGATTTTTAATTCGGCCTTGGGTGGAGAGTAGAACTTTAAGGGCATTCAGATCTTGACTTGATGTTACTTTGGACAATCTTGGTGAATAGGATGGACAACCTTATTGGGCTGAGTGGCCTGTTCTCATCACAGTTGTTTAGGGTGTCCTGGTAATAATTCAACCAGACTGGCCAGCATTGCTATAATATGGAAACAGGGGAAGCAATACTTCTGCCAAATTGGCTGCACAATTGAACTAGAAAATAGTAGCAGTACCAACCGCTGCTAGAGACAGACTGGCCAGCCCCGCCATCCTAATAGAGGCAATGAACCTATGTTACATCTCAGCAGGGCCAGCAGTACTGAGAAAATGGGAGCCACATGTGGGAGCTCATATGGGTTTGGGTGAGGTGAGGGTTGTGTACTTGTATGTGTTTGTGTTGGATTATGGGCAAGTTCTTGTGTGTTTGTTTACCTCTATTTACATCTTCTTGTGCGTAAAGTGAGACTATGTTTAATTAAATTCTCCTTTGCTTACATGTACATTGTTGTCATTGTGTGCTCTATTGCCTGATGTGTGTGCCATTGTATATTTCTGTGAGTTTGGGGTTGTGTGTGATTCTATGGTTTTCTCCTTTGTGTCACTGTGTTTGCTCTTCTTTGTTCCAGTGGGTGCACTCTTGTAATTGCTCTTGTGTTTCTGTGTGTCTTCTGTCTGTTACCCTCCTGAATATGTGTAACCATTGCTTTTTCATGAGTGAGCTTTTGCGTTTATGCTTAAATACTCATTGTGTGGGTGTGCATTAATACCCGTCTCTTTGAGCGCCCTTTCATGTGTGGAGCGCATGTCCATCGATAATTAGAACTGCATGACGTTCCCTCAGAATGGGGAGGCAGCCCTCAAGCTCTGATCCTGTGGTTTTCATTGGCTTTTGTACATTGTATGAGAATAACACTCAGAAATAATTAAGAGCTATAAACAGAGCTCATTATTGATGGAAACAACATACAGTAAATCCACAGAGAGTGTTTAAAAGCCATATTTTTCTTCTTTCTTTAACTAATAACATCTTTAAGAAAGGAAGCAGAAATTCTGAACTTTTCCTCGGGCTCTAAAAGCAAAAACGAAAAAGCTGACATGTTTTCTACATGAATCCCAAAGTTACAGCTGCATTTTACCAGGATAAAGAAAAGAAGCGCCATGTTGGCTGTTTTTTTTTTTTATTACCGGTGAAAGTTACTTGTGCATTGGAAAGGTGTGCTGCTGCTCCCTCGTTCATCCAGGTGTAGGTGAATGCTGCTTTTTAGTAGTCTAACTTAGTGGCTGTAGGCATGTGTGCAGGTGTCCCAAGTCTGATGGAGCAAGGTGGGCTGAGATTGGAGTGGAGAGTGTTGAGTAAAAAAGACAAGGAGTCCCTGACTGTGCTTCTGGGTACATTGAGGAATTTTGTAAATGGAAGTGTTTTGGATGTGGGCTTATACATATCAAAGTGTGACGGGGCAGAGGGTCTCTGTATTGAAGAGCTTGATAGGATGAAGGTCCTTCAAATGAAAAGTAAAATTGTCTTATATCCAATAAATATGAACATTTGGTTGAGGTAATCCATAAAATAGATTAAAGCTGGCTGGTTGTCCATTATGTCACAGGGCGCTGTGGGATAGGCAACTTTATGCCTGCTTGGATAAGAGAGGATTCTGTTTGGACAGGATACTCATAAGACGAGGTGAGGTTGTCTCTAATACAGTGGGCTGTAAAAGTTTGGGCAACCTTGTTAATAGTCATTATTTTCCTGTATAAATCGTTGGTTGTTACGATAAAAAATGTCAGTTAAATATATCATATAGGAGACACACACAGTGATATTTGAGAAATGAAATGAAGTTTATTGGATTTACAGAAAGTGTGCAATAATTGTTCAAACAAAATCAGGCAGGTGCATAAATTTGGGCACCACAAAAAAGAAATGAAATCAGTATTTAGTAGATCCGCCTTTTGCAGAAATTACAGCCTCTAAACGCTTCCTGTAGGTTCCAATGAGAGTCTGGATTGTGGTTGAAGGTATTTTGGACCATTCCTCTTTACAAAACATCTCTAGTTCATTCAGGTTTGATGGCTTCCGAGCATGGACAGCTCTCTTTAACTCACACCACAGATTTTCATTTATATTCAGGTCTGGGGACTGAGATGGCCATTCCAGAACGTTGTACTTGTTCCTCTGCATGAATGCCTTAGTGGATTTTGAGCAGTGTTTTGAGTCGTTGTCTTGTTGAAAGATCCAGCCCCGGCGCAGCTTCAGCTTTGTCACTGATTCCTGGACATTGGTCTCCAGAATCTGCTGATACTGAGTGGAATCCATGCGTCTCTCAACTTTGACAAGATTCCCAGTCCCTGCACTGGTCACACAGCCCCACAGCATGATGGAACCACCACCATATTTTACTGTAGGTAGCAGGTGTTCTTTTTCCTCCATGCATAACACCCCTTGTTATGCCCAAATAACTCAATTTTAGTTTCATCAGTCCACAGCACCTTATTCCAAAATGAAGCTGGCTTGTCCAAATGTGCTTGAGCAGACCTCAAGCGGCTCTGTTTGTGCTGTGGGGGAGAAAAGGCTTCCTCTGCATCACTCTCGCATACAGCATCTCCTTGTGTAAAGTGCGAATGGTTGAGCGATGCACAGTGACTCCATCTGCTGCAAGATGATGTTGTAGGTCTTTGGTGCTGGTCTGTGGGTTGACTCTGACTGTTCTCACCATTCGTTGCTTCTGTCTATCCGAAATCTTTCTTGGTCTGCCACTTCGAGCCTTAACTTGAACTGAGCCTGTGGTCTTCCATTTCCTCAATATGTTCCTAACTGTGGAAACAGACAGCTTAAATCTCAGGAACAGCTTTCTGTATCCTTCCCCTAAACCATGATGGTGAACAATCTTTGTCTTCAGGTCATTTGAGAGTTGTTTTGTGACCCCCATGTTGCTACTCTTCAGAGAAAATTAAAGGAGGAGGGAAACTTACAATTGACCCCTTAAATACTCTTTCTCATTATAGGATTCACCTGTGTATGTAGGTCAGGGGTCACTGAGCTTACCAAGCCAATTTGAGTTCCAATAATTAGTTCTAAAAGTTTTGGAATCAATAAAATGACAACGGTGCCCAAATTTATGCACCTGCCTGATTTTGTTTGAACAATTATTGTACACTTTCTGTAAATCCAATAAACTTCATTTCACTTCTCAAATATCACTGTGTGTGTCTCCTATATGATATATTTAACTGACATTTTTTATCGTAACAACCAACGATTTATACAGAAAAATAATGACTATTAACAAGGTTTCCCAAACTTTTGCATCCCACTGTAGCACTGGATATGGCCACTTGACAGTTTCCAGTATGGCATTGTGTTTTTCACATGACAGGCTGTAGCTAGGTGGGTATCTGTCATATGGTGGGTGGTCAGTTGGGTGTCTCATCTGAGAGGACCTTGTCAGGCTGGAGACTATCATATATCTGGGCACAGTCATCTGGCGGTCTCATTTGACATCAGTGATTCGGCCAATTGTCTATCATGAAAGAGCAAGTGTGTTTCTCGCAGGACTAGGTGTAGCTGGGTGGGTTTTTCTAATAAGATGCGTCATAGAGAAGTACGTGTCTATCATAAGATTGGATTGCTTTCATATGACAGTACATTAGGTAGATTTCTCGTGTGAAAGGATGCAATACAGTGGGGGACTTTCATAGGATGGCACGGTCTGGTTGGTGACTATAAGGGTGTAGTTGGCCAGAGCTCTTGTATGACAAGGCACAATCAGAATGGTGGCTAATAAGAAACAAGTGTCTTTTATTATAGTCAGGCAAGTACTTACTGTATATGATGAGGCATGATCAGGTAGGCCTTTCATATACGAGCGTATGAGAGTGTTGCTGAGTGTTTCTTTTTGTAAAGAAGAATATGGACTGGCTAGAAGTTACACTGCAAAAAATGAAATCTAAGCATGTGAAAAGTATTTTTATCATGACATTAAATCTTGTTTTCCTTATTGTAAAAATTATTGACTTAACAAAAAAATTGTATTTACGATTTGTAAGCTTACTTTAAGAAATCATGTTAAGTGAATTTTGCATACCCCATTGGCAGATATGTTTGCTAAATAAAAGCAAAACCACTCCCATTTAAAGTTTTTTTTTTGTTTTTTGTTTAGTTTTTGTATACAGTATGCATTTTTGCAGTGTATGGTACCTTGTATAGTACCACCTGTTTTGTGGTCGGTTTTCAGATATGTCATATTGTGATTGGCTGTAGGCTCTTAAGGATGGAAAATTTGATTGGGTGAAAGAGCCTTATATTGCAGATCTGGATGGCCTTACTCAAGTGTTGTGAAGTTTGTTCAGATAGGGTTACTTGCTTTGAGTACGTATGGCTGAGATGATGGCACAACTGTGGAATTACTATTTACACTAAATTATATCAGCCCTCTCACAAATGAATGAATAAAAGAATGAATAATGCATATCAGGACCATGAACATCTTTGTTGCGTCATTATGTTAGAGAGACATTAGCATGGCCGGTAACTCTCTCTCTCTCAATGGAATGATTGCCTCTTGTCATGTTGAGTTTACTGGCCTTGGCTGGATGCTTTCCTTTTAGATGAAATTACAGCTTCTTTCTTATTTTCTGATGGCCCCTTCACCATGAATGAATTTTGCTTCTATGTGTCGTCCCTATTCAGGATGAAATACACACTCAGGAGAAGAACATAGAACACTTTCATCAAAAAAGCGCAGACATCCAAAAACTACTCCAAAGTGCAGAGCCTTCCTTGGAGCTCCAGGTATGAAAAACATCAATGGGAATTGGCCGGGCAAATGTTAGTGCATGATTATCAATGTCTGCTATACAGTGTATGTGTGTGTGTGTTTAACAGGGGTCCTTGATTAACTACCCTATGTGAGCATGCTACAAATCATGCGCTTCTCTCCATCTGGATGCTTCTGATTTTTGAGGCTCAGGAAATCACTTCATGAGGCCTACCCTTTTTCCTTTATTCTGAAGTGAATCTTTAGACCTTTAAGACTCTTTGGTCTCATGTTCTATTCACTCCTGCTTCTGTCTGTGCAGCTACATTTGTCTCTCCTCCTCTGCCTTTCTAGTAGTTTGGTCCTGATGGGCCCCCTTATAGTAATTTCATTAAAACACACACAAACCTCATATGTTATTTGTACAGTTGTGGACCCTCATTGCCCTACCTTGCTGAACTCTGGGGCCTCTTTGTTATCTGTTTTTTATAGCTTTAACTCATTTCTTAAGTCCTCAGTGCTGAGCGTCCCTTTTATTTCTTCTTTTCTCTGAATCCACTTTTGCAAAAGCCTCTTTCAGACGTTGGCCTCCTGAGGTATCCTCCTCAGTTCTATGAAGCCTTTCTATTTATTTTCTTGCACTGCCTCCTTATCCACATTCCTTTTATTATACTTACACTCACGGATCCAGCATATCCTGGGTTTTAATTCCATGCCTAGTCATTGTATGTGTTGAATTTTCTTGTTCTTCCCTAATATAAGTTGGTGGTTCTTCTACATCCCCAAAGACATGAAGGTTTAGTAACAGGCAAATCCAAATTAGTTCCCTGTTTGCGTGAGTAGGCCATGCTTTAAACTGGCATCCTGCTGCAGATATTGTCAGCCTTGCCTCAATCATGCTGGGACAGGTTTTAGCCCCCCATGATGTGGGATTGGATGAAGTGGGTTTAAAAATGTTACATCCTATTATTTGTATAATTTTGGAAAAGTCCCATTGAAGACACTCATTAGTAGCTTCTCTTGTCCTTGAACTTTGGCTTTTAGTTATATATTTTTCAACTCTTGACTGTGCCGCTTTTGAATGCTGTTAGATAGACTTTCTTTCATATGGTGGCTTTCATTTGGGACCATCATGAGGTGCTTTAGAAAACAAGTTTTATTTGTGTATTTTTCTTCCTGGCTTATTACTATGCAGGGCCACTGGGGGCTGAAGTCAGTCCTGCCAAATTTGCAAACCAACCTCCGACTGGGCACTATTATAGGGTACACATGCCCACCCCAACATACCAGGCCAGGATGCAGGGTACAGACATCCAGAACAGGCAAGAATGGCTGATAAGTGAGATTCTAGGAAGCAGAGGAAGAGGCAAACCCTGCATAAACAGAAAGGCTCTTCCCTGCTGTACAGACCTGCCCCAATGGCAGCTGGGAAAATGTTTCCAGAAATTTAAACAAGTGTGAATTTCAAAGGTGACACCTCCCAGAATTCATCTGGATAGCAGCAGGTAGATGTCAGTTAGGCTGTACCTGGATATCTAACAGCATGTGAGGCTATCTCCACTGCTCCTCAGGTGATTGAAACTCAGTTGAGGAAGAAGATGGCCGAGGTAATGGAATTGTTCAAGGGCAGCAAAGAGGTGTTTGAGCAAACTACGGCACTGAGGGACACCCTTGAAGACAAAGCCTATCAGCTGAAATCCAGTGTGCGTGACTTGGAAGCAGCTCTATTTGACCTCCCAGTGTCGGACCATCTTGGAGTATTTGAAGCCTTAAAGGTAATGAAGGTGATCAGAGGGTGAAGGGATTATCTGAAGTGGGACAGACTGCTGCTGAATGAGAAAGGTATAATGTATCATGGGACATGGGCAGTTTTGTTCAGCACTCTGAGAACTTGGTGTGTGGCATTTAAGATAACAGAAAGGCGTGCTATTGTCTTGACAACAAGGTTATGAACTCCACAAATCTGTGCAAGACTTATAATGGATGGAGTTGTCAATTTGTTTCCAGTCTTTTGATCTCACGTCTTTAACAGGGCATAGACGAGACCCTCTTGCAACAGGACTCTCAGTGTCAGTGCCTTCTGGAGGAGCTTCACTCAGTCGCCTGCATTGCCAGCGCTAACTTAAGCCAGCTAAACCAGGAAGTACTGAATCAGAGGAACCACATTGAGGTTCTCCAGAATGCTGTGCTTCAAAAGAGACATCTTGCTGAGCAAAGTTTCCTTGAGGTGTTAAATGGTGAGCTACCTGTCCAATTCCTCCTCCTTGTCTTTCTCTTCTTCTTCCTCTTCTCTCACAATCTTCTCACACTACTTGCTAAGTCTTTGCTTTCTTCCCACAGATGAAATGAAAATATATGAAGATTGGATGCAGGATTTGCAGCTCTCTGTCAATGAGTGCTTTGAAATTCCTGAAGGAAGAGCATACATTGAGGCCCATCTCCATAAGTTACAGGTAGACATTTCTACTACTGTTTTAGGTCAAGTTTTCTTCTTTGTTTGAATTCTTTTACTTCTTTAGCTTCTGTACATGATAAGAGGAGTTCAATGCAGCATACTGTAGGTTTCCAAAGAAAACTGCGTCGAGTGGAGTTGTGGGTATTGTTGTTGCCTCATAAATCCCAACCAATGCATAAAGTAGGATGGTACTCAACAATACTCAGTACCAACATGTCCCCATTCTATCATCAGGAGCACAGATAGTTAATGTATTTTGGCAAAGAATCACCTTTTCAACAAGCGTTTGGACCTTCAAAGTGGACCTCTACTCCCCACCTTCACTCTGCGAAATATGTATATCAGCATGCTTTTGGATCTCTATGTGAGATCTTCACTTCCTCCGGTCTCCAAAGAAGTCAACATTATATATGCAAGAAGAGGATGATGATGCTGCAACAGCAGGCATTTCTTTTTTTCCACTACAGCCACAGATCTCAGCTCAGTTTCCAGTGTGTTGAGTGTGGAGTTTGAAGAGTTTTCTGATGTTTATGTGGCTTACCTCTTATAGTTCTATGATAAAGGAACAGTTTGGTGGGTGGAAAAATAAGTTAAATGGTCCTGTGTAATTGTAACCTGTGATATATTGACCTTCTGTTCATGGCACCTTCTACGCATTGCTAATGGAGTAGACCCTGAATTTCTAGATCCAGGTACAAAAAATAGACTGTAACTAGGCGCTATATAAGTGCCTCACCTGACACAGATTGGACTTGTGAGGCACGTATAAAAATAAATAAACTTTTACTTTCTTCAGCTGGAGGGCACGTCTTCCCCGTGTCCCCCAGCCACAACACAGTCCCAAAGCACCACCAAACACACCGAAATACTCTTCTCTCTTCTACCACCACTCCTCCAAGCTTTGTCCTCCTCCACCTGACTCTGGCCGCTGAGTGGTGGTTGCTGGCCACTTTTATAGCCCATCCGGAAGTGCTCCAGGTGCTCGATTGCCTGTCTCCGGTTGCACGTCCGGGTGGGAGTGAAGATTCGTCCATTCGGGCCCAGGGATCCATGCAGCATATCCTGGCAGCCACCCCAGATCCCAACAGGGCTGTGGAGAACTCCATCTCCCATGGAGCCCTGCGGGAAACTGAGGCACCACCGTCAGCCAGGGATGCTGCCACCAAGCGTCCCAGGGGGAGGTATTGAGCAGCCCATGGTTACTCCCCTGGAACATATGTCGAAGGGGTGTCCCGGCCGGGTCCCATGCCACAAGACTGATGGATAAATGGATAACCTTTTTTGCAGATTTGTAATGTGCATATATGACATCGTTCGCTCTTAGTTTAACCATTTCTAACATATGGAGTATTTCCACTCTGCATGGTATGTTTTGAATTGTGAACCTGGTGCTCCTACTTGAATTTTAACAATCTGCTCATTGCAGGGTATGTTAATCCAAAAAACATAAGCCACCCAGTTACTCATCAGCCAATCAGACTGTTTTATCTGTACTGGGGAACAGAGAATCAAACTCATCCCAGTTAGAATTAAACAGTGTGGTCACTTCAATGACTAGGTCATTCTGAAGAGAAGATGCCTCCCAGTTACCGATGAGCCTATCTGGCTGTCTTAAGGCCATGTCACACTAGAGAACCTTTCCAGTGATTTTCAGTTGTAGCCTTCATTTACATAATATTACTGAATCTGAGAGCCATGAAGCCAGTCACGTTATGTGAAATGCTCAAGGACTCACTCAAACTGGTCCACAACCTCCTCCGACAAAATCAAACAGGTTGGATTTCATCTTTAGTCATAGGGGAGGGCTTTGTGAGCATGAGAACTAACATCCAATGAATGCTCACCTGGCAGTACAATGCATAGAATGCAGCAATGAGGAACAAGGAGCACTGGCTATTTAGATCTAATGAATGTTTCCAGGGCAAGATCCAATCTGCGAACATTGCAATCAAGTCCCAACCTCACTGGGTCACATGTTCTGGGCCTGCACCAAATTAACATCATTCTGGATCAAAATTTTTAATTACCTTTCAGACAGCCTTGGTCTCACAATCCCTCCTAACCCATTAACAGCTGTGTTTGGGGTTCTTCCAGATGGGCTTAAAGTGGAGAAGGACAAACAAACTGTGATTGCATTCACTACACTTTTGGCACGCAGACTTATTCTGCTAAACTGGAAAAATCCAAACTCTTCTCTTTTAAGTCAGCGAGAAACCGATGTGTTATACTATTTGAAGTTGGAAAAAATCAAATACTCAGTTAGAGGATCTGTACAGTTTTTTTCAAAACATGACAGGATCTAATCAGTAATATTTTAAAATAAGCTCTTAAAGCACAGAAGAAGCAATTATTTCTGTATTTCTTTTTCTTCTGCATTCATCTCTATGGGCTCATCAAACTTAAATTTAGGTATGTTTACAAGCCTTAAATTTTACTCCGTTGGCCTTGCTCTCTCTTTCTGGGGTGGGAGTCGACTTGTTCTCAATTGTACTTTTTGTAAAAATTGATTGATTTGTATGGAATGATTGCAATAAAATTAATAAAAATTTCAAAAAAAAAAAAAGATCTAATGAACAGAACAGAAGTTCCTGTGTCTACTGTGTGTTGTTTTACGTACTACAACAAAATGTAAAAAGAACAAAAAAAGGCTGAGATTGTGGCTAAACTTGTCATTCCTGTTTCCCCTATGTACAGTGGTGGTCCTGTTGGCTATCACAAATAGGGGGTAGAACGACTGAACTGGAAGTTTGGCACTTAGTTAGTAAATGTGATACTGTATAGTCTGTGATTTTTAGTTCTTAAAATTGACGAGATTATCAACTGCATTTGGCATCTGTGACATACCCAATGACAAGAAGTTTCATAACATGACATCGGCTTTAAGATAGAAGAAATTTCATCAGCTATTGACACCATTTTGGTAGAGTGGAAATGCCACCCAGTTTCATTTGAATCAGTTTGACAGATTCTTTGAATATCTGTTGGTTAAAACTCCCTTAAATCAACCCATTTTGGAACTTTGTCGTGCTAGGCATTTTAATGGCATGGGTTCACAAGTGTAGGTTTTTGAGGTCAAAATTGTCATGTTTACAGAGTATAGTATAAATTGTAACTTGCATGCGTTAATCCACATGCAACACATCGCCACTCTCCGGCACTATAATCAGTTCTTCACATTGTATTTCATTTTGAAAAAGTTAATTCTGTGTACGTTTAAATGCCCAGAGGGGACTGGGCGGTCTCATGGTCTGGAATCCCTACAGATTTTATTTTTCTCCAGCCGTCTGGAGTTTTTTTGTTTTTCTGTCCCCCCTGGCCATTGAACCTTACTCTTATTCGATGTTAATGTTGATGTATTTTGTTTTATAATTATGTCTTTCATTTTTCTATTCTTTAATATGTAAAGCACTTTGAGCTACTGTTTGTATGAAAATGTGCTATATAAATAAATGTTGTTGTTGTTGTACATTTAAATGATAAAGTATACTTTTACTTCTTATTCAAAAGGGTTTCCTTGCTTCTGAAGAAGCAACCATGAAAATGCATCTCTTCGAAACACATTTTAAGAGGGTTCGAGAATATCTGCCAGAGTCATATGTGTGCCACATCAGTTGCTGGATGGAGGACCAGAACACAGAACTGAACACTTTTAAGTCTCACTGCCAACTTAAGCAAGCCAGCCTAGAGGAGAGTCTGAGGACGGTGGAAAAGTAAGACCTCTATGTCTGAATGTGTGCGCAATATGGGCTTCAGATGTGTGTGCGTGGGTGTGTGTGTGTGTGTTTGTGAATATGGGTGTCAGAGAGGGGGTATAGATGAACAGTTGTATGTATGCACAGATATGATATGATATGTTTATGCACAGAGTAAGTCTGATGAAGATGGGGGTGTAGGTGTGTGTGTGTACATTTGTGCACTGATAGATGAGTAGACAGTATATGCACATAAGTATGAGGTAGAAGGGATTATAAATTGTCTATGCACATGAATGTACACGGTGAGTTGTATGTATGTATATGTGCCATGGGGGACATCAGGTATATGCATGTTTTGTGCACTGGCTGTCCTGTATGTCTAATGCTTAAATCTAAGTGCAGAAGCATTGAAATCTAATGGAACTGAAGTCCATAATTCCGACAATGTCATTTGGCATTTTTAACCTGCCCATTCCAAGGCATTTGTCACAAGCACTAATAACATTTGTTGCATTTTTCACCTCAAAAGGTGGCATATACTGCACTACCAACAGTAGAACCTAATAAAGGATTTTGAATAGAAAGAAAAGACTAATAAACAATACAAACACTAATCCCATTGAAGCCCATTGTGTTCTGTCTTAGCAGACAGTAAAGATTTTTATTTCCGTAAATTATCAGGAGAAACATATAAACCAGAGACATGCTGGGGACTGATATCCAAGAATCAAGCCTGCCTTTCATCAGACTAAGAGGCTAAATGAGAATCGAAGCCAAGAAAATAATTTAGAAATGCGACAAAGAAACAATCAGTAGAAATAACAGTTTTTATTAAATCTTGGCAACAATGTAATACACGCTTTGACCTTTATATAGTCGTGTCGATGTTGTCAAATGCTGCACAACCCCTGGGAATTCTGGGACACATCACTAAGATATCCATCAACAATATTGCCAAAAAACGTGAATGTGAATCAAAACAAATGTCAAAATCAAAGTCATTGGGTGCCAAATCCCCCAGAAATGATTTGTAGATTGTCCCAATCACTTCTGGGAGGCGTGAATAAAAATATATAATAAATCCAATCATCCGATCGTCACACAGAGGGAAGCAGCTGATGGTCTGAAGGTGGGGGTCTCGTCTCAAACTCAGGTCCTGGGATGCCTGCAAGCCCTTTAAATAGCTCATAGTGGAACTTGTTATTTATCTACACAATTTATTCCTGCTCTTGTTTTACTACATTAATGGGGGCAGATCTCCAGAATGTTTAACGGATTCAAATGAGATCAGTGCTCTCTTTCTCCCTCTTTATGTCTGATATTTTTTCTATTTAAATTTTCATTTAATAAGTTATATTGTTGGTTTGTCTGTTGTTTCAATTATACAGTCATATGAAAAAGTTTGGAACCCCTCTTAATTCTTTCGATTTTTGTTTATCATTGGCTGAGCTTTCAAAGTAGCAACTTCCTTTTAATATATGACATGCCTTATGGAAACAGTAGTATTTCAGCAGTGACATTAAGTTTATTGGATTAACAGAAAATATGCAATATGCATCATAACAAAATTAGACAGGTGCATAAATTTGGGCACCCCAACAGAGATATTACATCAATACTTAGTTGAGCCTCCTTTTGCAAATATAACAGTCTCTAGATGCCTTCTATAGCCTTTGACGAGTGTCTGGATTCTGGATGGAGTTATTTTTGACCATTCTTCCATACAAAATCTCTCCAGTTCAGTTCAATTTGATGGCTACCGAGCACAGACAGCCTGCTTCAAATCATCCTATAGATTTTCCATGATATTCAAGTCAGGGGACTGAGACGGCCATTCCAAAACATTGTACTTCTCCCTCTACATGAATGCCTTTGTAGATTTCGAACTGTGTTTTGAGTCATCGTCTTGTTAGAATATCCAACCTCTGCGTAACTTCAACTTTGTGACTGATGCTTGAACATTATCTTAAAGAATTAGTTGATATTGGGTTGAGTTCATCTGACCCTTGACTTTAACAAGGGCTCCAGTCCCTGAACTCACCACACAACCCCACAGCATGATGGAACCTCCACCAAATTTGAGGTAGCAGGTGTTTTTCTTGGAATGCAGTGTTCTTCTTCCGCCATGCAAAGCGCTTTTTGTTATAACCAAATAACTCAATTTTTGTCTCATCAATCCAAAGCACTTTGTTCCAAAATGACTTGGCTTGTCTAAATGCGCATTTGCATACAACAAGTGACTCTGTTTGTGGTGTGAGTGCAGAAAGGGCTTCTTTCTCATCACCCTGCCATACAGATGTTCTTTGTGCAAATTGCACTGAATTGTAGAATGATGTACAGATACACCATCTGCAGCGAGATTTTCTTGCAGGTCTTTGGAGGTGACCTGTGGGTTGTCTGTAACCATTCTCACAATCCTGCACATATGCCGCTCCTGTATTTTTCTTGGCCTGCCAGACCTGCTGGGTTTAACAGCAACTGTGCCTGTGGCCTTCCATTTCCTGATTCCATTCCTTACAGTTTAAACCTCTGAGATAGCTTTTAGTAGCCTTCCCCCTAAACCAGGATACTGAACAATCTTTGTTTTCAGATCTTTTGAGAGTTGCTTTGAAGATCCCATGCTGTCACTCTTCAGAGGAGAGTCAAAGGGAAACACAACTTACAATTGACCACCTTAAATACCATTATCATGATTGGACACACCTGTCTATGAAGTTCAGGGCTTGACGAGCTAATCCAATCAATTTGGTGTTGCAAGTAATCAGTATTGAGCAGTTACATGCATTCAAATCGGCAAAATTACAAGGGGACCTACATTTTTGCACAGTCAGTTTTTCACATTTGATTTAATTTCATACAACTAAATACTGCTTCACTAAAATCTTTGTTCGGAAAACACCCCAGTACTCAGATGTTCCTAGGAAATGAAAGACGTACCACTGTTATCTTTTTTGTGGAAAGTAGAGTAAATTATTATGCAGGCTGAGAGAGGTCCCCGAACTTTTTCATATGAATGTATATCATTTGCTATAGGACTCTCAACAGAACTGTTAATATTTGCAATGTGCCATCTGTTGGAAAGAAAAATTCAATCATTTTTTATTACTACATGCTTTACAAAGTACATTCCAATATATAACTCATCTAAAATGCTAATACTGAATAGGCCCAACAAAGTGTAACTGCCAGACAACAGAAACTGGTTTATACACACAGTATATAGATATAAATATTTGTTTCTGCTTATATTTTACGTTGTTAAGTTATAGTTTCATTTTGTCTTTTCCCACGGTTATGCATTATTTGGTACAGCAGAGTCCAGAATGGAAAATGCAGTGCATTACACAATACACTCCAGTAGATGATGTGCCACAAACGTTAACGCTGAAAACGCCCCTATAAAGTAACTGCTGGACAAACGGAGATCTCCTAATCTGCGGTTTCCTTCCAAGGAGACATTCGCCTCCTGAAAACTCTAGTGCTCATTCTCTGCTCATGTACACTGGCTTCTTACGAGTGTTGTGAATCTTGCTATTTTTTTTTTGTCTATCTAGATTTTTGCTTATTTATCTGCACAACTACCATATATACTCGCATTTAAGTTCTCCCCATGAATAAGTCGGGACTTGATTTTGCCGTATAATCTCCGGTATTTTATAATGTCGGTCATATAAGTCGAATGTAGAAAACTCCCACTATTGGTCCAAGAAATTATGATATGCTAATGCCCACCTGAGAGAGTAACCACAGAGCACACTGCCTTTTTTTTTCCCTATGTATTGTGCCTACATGACCACGCAGTAATACTCAAACTATTCCGAAGAGACGATTGCACTGTTTTGCGTTTTTTGTATCTCACACCCTCATACACCTTTATCGTAAGAGCATCCCTTATCTACAATGGAACGTTCGATCAGAAGAAAATATGAAGCTGGTTTTAAATTAAAAGTTGTTGATGTGGCGAAAGAAATTGGTAACCGTGCTGCTGCAACAAAATTAGATGTGTCTGAGAAACTGGTGTAAGATTGGAGGAAGCAAGAGGATGTAAAAAAAAAAATAAAATAAAAGTAAGTGTTGTATTTTTGAATGGGTGTATAAGTTGGGGTCTGATTTTTCGGGTTTCAAGACCGGACTTATACGCGAGTATTTTTTTTAATCATTAGTTAAGTAATTTTTTTTTTTTGGTGCCGCAATGCCATTTTATTTGTTGTCTTATGGCCACAGCCATGTGGTTGATTGTTGTCAACCAGGTTGCCGTCAACTGATCAATTTGTCAGCATACTGGTGATGCCACTGATTTGCGAGTATAAAGGAATGGCATTATCAAATATCCTATCGCTGGATCAAACAAATGTCAAAAAGCTTTCTTTAAAAGACAAAGAATTCTTATGGACCTTCTCATTAGTTTCTTTTGTGACTTCTTGCTCTCTTTTCTTTGACCCTTGACGTTTGAATTGCCCTTTTGTTTTGACTCTTTATTGTGTCTTCAGCCGACTATCCATTTATTTGACACTTTAAATTTGCAAGTTAATTCTCTGATCATATTTCATTCTCAGTAACACACTCTACTCTGTATTAAAGCTTTTGAATCTCTCAGAAAGAACTTTGTGTACGCAAATAGTCTTTTGGTTAGGGTAGTCATTTTTTTTTTTTGTATTCGACTTTTGCATTATGACTAGTTGTTTTCGCCAGATTGTATGTATTCCTGTTTATGAACGTTTTCCTGTCTTTTGAGCTCAACTCTGCCTGCTCCCTTTTATTTAAATCTCTCTATGTTTTTTACTCCTATTCTAAGTGTACACATTTTGCATCTGCAAGGTATACAAAAATATCCCTGACCATTAACTCTTTAGAAAGGTGACATGCTTAAGAATACCCCTGCTTTTGCAGTGTTTCTGATATCTCTGGTAGCGAATGTGAACATAGCTGGGCTTACTGCTTGGTCCCACTATAGCAGATTGCTTCTGCCCTGCTTCTTTTGCTGGCAGATGCATCCCTTTTGGCCACAAAATGCAGATTAGGAAATTGTAGCCACAGTTACTGACAATCTCAGTTTCCTCTGTTGTAAATTATAATTACAATAAGAAGTTATGAGATTTCCTCTCATTCCAGTTCTGACAGTAAAGTGTTATTAAGACACTGATTGCACATCTCTGGAATGCCAACTGTTGATGAGTCCATGTTGTCCATAGTATCTTCTTGAGGGACTGTGTGTTTATATAAATATGCTGCTCCATTTCTGGAACACTTTCTTGTTTTATGAGCTTCTGGTAAGATTTTGCACCACAGGTGGACTGTATTTCCTTAAAAGAGAAACCTAAAACCCTAAATAAACCCTTCGAAAACTTCAAACTATCAAATTAAAGCTTATAAAAACTTACTAAAGGAAACAATTATTCAAACAAGAAAAAAAAAACAAAACATCTGTACAGTACTGTATAACAAAAAACTAAGAAGCAATAAATGAAGAAAGAATAAATTGAGAACTAATAAACTCAAGTTAACACAAAAGTCAGGCAAAATGTAAGACAAATAAGCAAACGCAATGTGAACAAAAAATTTATAAGGCCAAAATGTAGTTCAAATATTAGTTCAACACATAAGCTCTCAGAGAAATGGCAAAAGAAAATATTACAAAATGCTTTCAACAGAAATGGTAACCACTATAAAAACAGTCGGAAAAAAAAAATTTAAAAAACACAAGGAAAAGGAACACAATGAAAGCTTTTCAAAAGAATATAGCATTAGCATTCAGAGAAAAAATGTCTCTAAAAGATGAGCTGTAGTAAAAAGGGCTAAAATCACAGGAACCAAGGTAACTAAAGTTACAGCAAAGAACTGGGGTGAGCAGGAGTCTTTCATAGTCCTCTCAGGTACCTGTGGCCTTAATAACTGCAGCACCTAAATTTTCAACTTTAGTATGAAGCCCTGGCCCTGCAACCTCAGGTAATAAACGTAAGTAATTGACAAGGGGCTGGACTGGGAGATAGGATTGGAATCAAAGTAGCAAATAAGAAATCAAAACCCAGGATAATTAATTGTGCACCAAATCTTAAACTCGTATTCAAAATTAGCTCCCGGTAGTTCATGCTTAATCAAGAAAGTATTGTGCATAAATCCAAAGACTATACAGGTAGATAAAGTTGAGAAATATGTGGCATGATTACTAACATTAAAGCTTACTAAGTATGTTTTTAGAATATCCACAATGTTGGACAACCTGGAGGTGCACAAAACTGACCTTTATACCATCGCAATGGTGACGTCCTGCTTTGTGTACTTCTGGTGGTCCTATAGTAGACACTAGCCTAGCAACCGTAAGCAAACTTCCACAAAATAGCATCTCTTAATCTATACTAATAAAAGGCAAAGCCCTCACTGACTGACTCACTCACTCATCACTAATTCTCCAACTTCCCGTGTAGGTAGAAGGCTGACATTTGGCAGGCTTATTCCTTACAGGTTACTTACAAAAGTTAAGCAGGTTTCATTTCGAAATTCTATGTGTAACGGTCATAATTGAATCCTACTTACGTACATATATACGTCCATAGCCTGCAGCTTGGTCACCGTGTGAGGCGGTGTTGCATCCCCCATCCCCACACCTCCCACATAATTGACTGCCTGCCCATATAAGGCCATCCGTCACTCCCGTCTCTTCATTTCCTTCTTTGCTTCGCCACAGTATTCACGTCTCCATGCTGATAACTGCAGCCTTTTTATTTAATCCACGGCTTCTCCGCTGTTTTATTATTTGTTTATTACGATGCAAAGTTATTGATGAAGCCGGTTGTATGCTTACAACGCTTGACAGATGCCGAATGTCACTTCAACACCAGTCCTGTAAATACAGTACTAACGTAGTTGAAACAAACCATGAAACTCAAACCGATTATGACAGCAACAATCCAAGCTGTGAGAAAACAGTAAAAAGGAGGTGTGTCAGATGTCGTGGTACATTTTCTGATGCAGCTAGACGAAAACAACTTCATGACATTGCCGCCAAATACTCTCTATAAAATCCACAAGTTAATAGACACACTGTCACTAAATACTCGCAGGCAAATCCACAAGTTCATAGAAACGCTGTCGCTAAATACTCGCAGAAAAATCCACAAGTTAATAGACATGCTGTCGCTAAATACTTGCAGGTAAATCCACAAGTTAATACCGGGAATGCCTGCTAAACATCTTAGAGTCACTAGTAGCGATTTGGGTAGTGAGATGTCTATCGAGGTGATCACCATCAATCAAAAAACTGTCACTTACCGAGTGATTTCCATGCCTGGAGATGCCGCCTGCCCTTTACATTCTCTGTGTTACATATTGCACGGCCATATCAGGATCAATCTTGATATCCGGAGGAACATTGTGTCTTATGTATTGAATGACTGGGACAGGTTCAAGGTGTGGACTGATGACGGTACAGGAGATAATTATACTACACAGGAGCACTAGAAGAGTGAAATGCTTCAACCCTTCACCTATGGTTCTGCATGTGAGTTGATGGCTGCCACTGAATTGTTCGGTTGTCGCTTTCAAGTCTACCAAAATGGTCAAATATTTTACACCTTTGGAGAACCGCCAATGGCTCTTAAACATCTTAGATTTACAGGTGACGATTTGAGTAGTGGACACTTTGATGTTTATGAATATTTAAACTATTAAAAGCTGGATGTGAAGTTATCGATGAAGCCGGTTGTATGCTTACAACGCTTGACAGATGCCGAATGTCACTTCAACACAAGTCCTGCAAATACAGTACTAACGTAGTTGAAACAAACCATAAAACTCAAACCGATTATGACAGCAGCAATCCAAGCTGTGAGAAAACAGTAAAAAGGAGGCGTGTCAGATGTCGTGCTACATTTTTCTGATGCAGCTAGATGAAAACAACTTTGTGAGGCTGCTGCCAAATACGTGAAGAAAAATCCACAAGTTAATAGACACGCTGTTGCTAAATACTCGCAGGCAAATCCACAAGTTCATAGAGACACTGTCGCTAAATACTCGCAGAAAAATCCACAAGTTAATAGAGACGCTGCCACTAAATGCTCACAGACAAATCCACAAGTTCATAGACATGCTGTTGCTAAATACTCGCTGGCAATTCCACAACTTAATACCGGGAATGCCTGTTAAACATCTTAGATTCACGAGTAGCGATTTGGGTAGAGAACACTTCAATGAATGAAACCTGATATCTTTACAACGGTTGACAAAGACAGAATGTAACTTGAACACAACACATCCTCCAAATACAAACCTGATTGAAAGAAATAATGATAATCAAATCCTTGATGACAGCAACACTCATAACAGTGACAAAACAATTACATTGACAATCATGTTACGTTATTTTTAAAATGTTTTCTTTTCTTTTTCATAACTTATTTAACACACTACTTTTCCGTTGCGAAGCGCGGGTATTTTGCTAGTAAAAAGAATAAAACTTGAAAAAAAATAGCTAGTTCAAAATTACACCAAAGGTAAGGATTAATAATAGAAACGGTTCTTAATACTGCCCAGTGCAGGAATGGGCACAAACCCTGCACTCCTTATCAAAAGGAAAGCATAAAAGTAAAATTAAAAATTTGGATGTGAGTGTCAGTAGGCTTTGCGCCCTAGCAACCAAGTTATTGAACTATTCTATAACATTTCAGTAATTATTTACCGCTCTGATGCTAATCTTTCTGATCATAAAACATGTCAACAATTGATGAGAAGAATTCATAATTAATTGCAGAATTATGGTATTTGAGAGTTCCTCTAGAGTACCTCATTCTCTTGCATGATTTGGCTCAAAAACCAATCAGCACATCCATCATCTCATAACAGGCTTGAGTTTCAAGTTTGGTATTTTTCTGTTCAGCCGTTTTAGCTGTAGACTGTCCTCAAGAAACTGTGACACACACACCCATCATCGAGATATCAAAGTTGTTAGTTTCAGGGGATCCTAAAATGTCGAGATCCATCAAAAACCAAAGATCCAATTTTTGTCATATCTAAAGCTTTTGCTCCTTCTCCGTAGACAATAGGTTATGGTGGGGGAGGGTGCTAAGCAAAAAGTGCATAATCATAACATAAAGTATCAAGCAAAATGATCACAGACGTGAGCACAATATTATGATTTGACTGAAGACTTTAATTTTCTATGACTGTTCCTTGGTCTTTTAAATTTTTTTGAAGACAAAAATATTCCATTGATGACATCTTTTTTTTTCTATTACAATGTGTTTTAAACGATGTTGAAAATTAACTATGTCCTTCCATGGTGATCAATTGTTTTCTTGTGAGTGCCACCATTTTGTTGAGTTCCTTTAGATGATACATTCATTACGAGGCAAGACTATGCAATGCATCATCAACCCAACTGATCTTCTAATCCTAACCCTTTTTAGTATATTCCATTTATGAAAATATTTTCTACTTTTTGACTACAATGTCTTCTCAAGTGGCACGGTGGCGCAGTGGGTAGCGCTGCTGCCTCGCAGTTAAGAGACCTGGGTTCGCTTCCCAGGTCCTCCATGCATGGAGTTTGCATGTTCTCCCCGTGTCTGCGTGGGTTTCCTCCGGGTGCTCTGGTTTCCTCCTACAGTCCAAAGACATGCAGATTAGGTGGATTGGCGATCCTAAATTGTCCCTAGTGTGTGCTTGGTGTGTGTGTGTGTGTGTTCGCGCCGTGCACGGGGTTTGTTTCCTGCCTTGCGCCCTGTGTTGGCTGGGATTGGCTCCAGCAGACCCCCGTGACCCTGTAATTAGGATATAGCGGGTTGGATAATGGATGGATGGATTGATGTCTTTTCAATTTGACGTTTGTTACGAGTCCCTTTTAGCTGTGTCCCGATTTTGATCCTTGTTTTATGTCCTGAGCTTCCATTTATTTAATTCAAATCTTTGTGTTTGACTTTTTGCTTGTTGTTTTGACTTTACGTCTTCTTCCAATACTCTTTTCACGTATAATTGCTGCTTCCTAGTGCGTTCTGTACACATGCACTAATGAATTACTGATAATGACAACCTGATCTGTGTTGCTTTCATATCACACATTTTCACTTTATTTTTATTTCTATTTCTCTAACTCTATCCCAGAGAGAAATTCGAAAGTTCTTGTTTTAATTACTTAAAATGAAATCACCACTTTGTTGAATTTTCAGGGTGTAATCTATTTAATGGAGACATTTTAGTAGTATTTGTCTTTATTGATAGTGGGGTCCACCCAGAGATGTACATTTATTTTCCATCACAGTGTCACTCCAAGGACTGCAGGAGGTGTCCTACAGGTGTCCAGTCATGAGAGGTGTCTGCAGGCAGTGCTGTTCAGGATCCTCATTGGTCCAATGAGCAGCAGCTCGTGCTTTCAGGCAGCTTGTTCACATGTGCCATTCTTTCTCCTTTCTCTCCCTTCAAAGGCTTGTTGAGTGTAACAGTCTTCTGGGTAGATGGCTTGATTCAGTGGAGAAGACGATGCCTCCAGTGATGGAGCTCCCTGCCTTTCAGCTGGAGATAGAAAGTAAAAGGTAACTATCAATTGGACAGACATCATATGGTTCAAATGTTGCCCAATACCTGGCTCTCATTCACTCTTTCTTGTGCTTCACAGGAAGGCTTTTGATGACCTGACTGGCCATGTTGACTCTTTGAAGATGCAGGGTCTCACCACTGAGCTGGCTGTGCAGGAGTCCTTAGAGCTGATCAGACGATTTCACTCCTTATGGGAAAGAGCAAGCAAGGAACTGGAAGGACTCAAACCTGCTTCATCTACATGTGAGCAAGGAGTTATGAGCAGCCAGGTAGGAAAGTTGCCAACAACCATTGAAAGACCTCTAAAAAGCCAGTTCAGCACTGAACCACTCTCCTGCACCCTTCACAACCACAAGCACTTCTTCCTGTCTGCTTAGACCTTTCATCTTCCATATAGGAGACCCCAGCAAGCACAGCAGAAGAGGCAATGAAAGAAAAACCCTGTGAAGATATTAGTCAGCAGCAAATCCATGAGAACCTGAGTGAAATTGACGGACTGAAACGAAGCAAAGAAGAACCAGGCAGGTATGAGGAACAGAGAGACTCAAGAATAACTTCACAATATAAAATGCCTGTGCTGTTTCTCCCACAGTTCCTATGGTGAACAAAGTTTTTCACTCTGATTAAATTAGACCTCCATACAAACATACAGAAAATTCAAACTACCAGTAAATCATAGGCAGATAACAGAATAAAACGAGCTGCTCAGTCGGTAGGAACTGTGTTACTAATAAGAGAGTTCATAGAATCCATTGCTATCAGTAAGTTGGGATTGTTCATAGTGTTAGACCACATTGTTTCGATTTTTTGGACAATCAGGTTGCCCTCATTTTTTACAGGTAATCATAGTACACATACAAATCTGAGTGCGTGGAACTTTTTAAAATGATCAACACTCACCTTGGTTGCTCACCCCATTTTATACTCTTTTTCGGTCCACTTTACTCTCATTTCCTCTTTCCTTTCTAGTCACTCTGATAAAGCTGGGCTTCCCTGCCATCCAGAAGTCAAAGAACAGGTCATCACAAAACTAACGCAGGTCTCACAGCAGAAAGCTGAGCTCCCCCAGAAGTTTCAGTGGCCAGAAGCTGCAGACAAGCAGGCTGCTCTGGACAAGTGTCAGACATTATCGGAGGAAGCCAAGAACCTGCTGGGGTCAATGGATACACTAAAGCAACAGCTAGAAGACGAATCTGCCTCTGACAAAGATTCTGCTAAAAATGTGGACATGTCGTATGAGGATCTCCTTAGACATTTACAGGTTAGTATTTGTTGGACAGCTTCAATTCGGTTCCCTCAAAGGTTTACACTGTATGGGGGTTTGAGTAAAAATCAAAAAGTGGTTTTATTTTTGGGGGGCGAGTTAACACTGCTGCCTAAATTTTCAGGGACCAGGATTCACATCATAGGTCATTGCTCATCTGTGTGGAGTTTGCATGTTTTCCCTGTGCCGGTGTGTGTTTTTGTTTACCTCTGTGTACTCCTGCATTCTTCCAACGTCCCAATACCTTGCAACTTATATGATTTGGTGACTTTAAATGGGCCCAGTGTGAGCAAATGTGCCATGTAGTGGTTGGTTCTTCCTGGCCATCTGTAGGTCTATCACCAAACTAGGTGATGGATGAGTGGCTTCATTATTTGCTCTCCTGAATAAAGCTATTGGAACAAAAAAATGAAATCTTAAATATTAGGAATAAGCAGATGTTATTTTTGATTGCTCCTATTATGCAATTATTCAAAGGGTTTACTGAGATTGAATCTTTTTGCAGGCAACAGCTGAGGATCTGGAGGGAAGTCTTAGTCAACACCAAGGTTTCTTTGAGCTGCTGACCGACTCTAAAGCCACTCAGCTGTCCCTCCACGAAGAGATTCAATCTCTGCAAGTCACCCTGAGCAGCAAGAGAGCAGTGGAGGAGGCCCTGGAGAGGCTCAAGGTAAAGCAGCAGAGGGCAGAATTAATGGGACAAGTTTTACTGACAAGAGTGCTGGGTACCTGACGGTGACCAGGGAGCACATTAGTGGGTACAGATGGATAGTCAACTCTGGCACACGTTCAGGTCATTTTCTAGTTTTAACATTCAAAAATGACCTGTTCTATTTTCTTACATGTGGGTGTCCTAAAAAAAATGATGCATCATCAGTCTTTATCTGCATACTGGTACATCATTCTATAATTTTGAACAATTGTGATAGAAACAGTAAAGGAATTGGCAATCAATCAGCTTTGTTACTTTGGGAAAAAAAAACTGCTTTTAGTCCTACTTGTCTTATTGAGAAGTTTAGCACTGTTACTTGGTTAAAAAAAGATCTATCTATCTATCTATCTATCTATCTATCTATCTATCTATCTATCTATCTATCCATCCGTCTTGCTTTTTTTTTATTTTTGCGATGGCTGCATTATGCGTTATCCCTCAGTGGATACACGTTTCTTTAGTGATCATTAGTTTCATTTTCAAACAGGCCGCCATGCTTGTTTGTGCTTATCATTACAACTTCATTTTGCCACTGACTTTTGATTCTTGTCTTGCCACGTGGTTATCATTTCCAGTTTTAAATCTCGCACAGTTTTGACCCCTTGCTTTGTTTTTGATGAGGTTTCTGTCTTTTTTTTTTTATCATTCTCTCAATTATCTACATACACATATTATGTTCCAGCACTGGAAACTAGGTTCAAATCTTGGCTGCAACTTTATGGTATGATTCGGATTCCTTTTAAATTTTTTCCTGGTTTATTATACACCTTTGCTGGAATTTCTTTTTTGTTTTTGCGGTTTTGACATGTGCTGACTATGACACAATTCTTTAAAAATGTAAGTGAAAAAAGGTCTTTCAGAGGGTTGGAATGTAACACCAGGCAGGAATAAAATAAAACAAGTGTCAAAATGAGAAGTCCAAAAACTAAAAAAAATTAAAACAGTAAAACAAATGTAAACCTGGTCTATAATCCTTTCCCTGGCAGGAATGACATCTTATTATAAATCTGAAGATTTGGATATGGTGATGTGCATTGTCACTTCATAGTGGCAGTGAGATGACATTGTGTGCCACACCCACATGACCAACAACAGGCGTCGTAATTATTAGCAGCAGGGCAGCATCCACATTAAGAATATCTGTAATGGTGCTGACAATAAAAAAACAAACTAACAAAATGGTGGTATGAACTGGGTTTCATTTAGTGTTTATATCATATATTTGTAGCCTTTTTAGTGTTAAATTTACCCCCAGAAAAATGAGTTGAAAAGTTTTAATTTTTATTAGCAAGGAAAAATATTATTACTCGTATGTATTATTACATATTACTGAAATATGTAAATACCAAAACAACAAAAATACAGTAGGAATGTGTGATGTCCTCTACTGTACTGATGCAGATATAGTATTGTCCTTCATGTGACATGTTTTGAAAACAGCCACCAATGCACAGTCCAATGACACAAGCAGGTCAGTAGAAGTGTGTTTCTTTCTGCATTTTTCTTATCATATCTTTTTTGTTGTTTGTACATGAGAGGGTAGAATGTCAGTATCTAATCCTCATGATGGACATACCCCTTGTGTTTTTGAAGACCACCATAGCACAAGGGTAGTGATTTTTATATTTCCCCTGCCACGAACATTGACAGTTGCTGCATTAGGATCAGTGCTTAGAGGCTAATTTATTTCTTGTATTGCTACTTGATTAAAGTCATTTTTCCTTTTACTGGTGCACTTACTCACACAACAGTAAACCTATAGGTGACCAAATTCACAAAGCTTATCAAAATGAGCCAGGCTCAAAAATGGGGCTAAGGATTTTAAATATAAAATGTTCAGTAAATGTCCAGGATGGAGGATAGGGAAATATTAACCTTTTGTTCAAAGAACAAATGAAACAAAAGTTTTTATAATTATAAAGAATGAAAAACTAATTTAAAAAGAGCACAAAAATTGCAAGGCAGTAAAATGGACTACAAAATAAGAAGACATAGCTGAAAGCAACAAAATCTTTTGATCACAAAATCAAAAAATAGCACCTTAGTCAAATGCAGGGGTCAAAAGCCAGAAAATCCAATAAGCAAAAACAAGAAAATATAATTAAGGACTACAACATGCAATGCTGAAAAACTGCAGCTAGAAATGCAGCTGCATCATCAGGTGGCCCTGCCTCCTTGGGCTCCACAAAGAGATTACGACATATATTATTAAGAGCAAAGAAATCAATATACAACAAAAATATTAATGCTAATGTTACATAGACAAACAGCCCCAAATGAGACAAAATGAAAACAAAATATATAAAAAAATTTATTCGAAAAACAGCAACATAAATAAATAAAACAATAAACAATATCAACACACAGCAGCCATAGAAGATGGATGGATAACAACAGAAACATAATGGCTGCTATATATAACAGTTTGGGCTTGTTTATACTTCACGCTCAGAACGTGTACGCGCCCATATCATGGCTGCCACGCGATCCCAGCGTTCATTTGACGCGTTCTCTGAGCAGGTCCTCAGAAATTAACGCAATGCGTGCGCGAGTTGCAGTACCAGCAAAAAGTCAGGGGGCGCAGTGTGCTAAAAGTTGGAATGTGATGTCAGAGTCCCTGCTCACTATCTACATGTGACAGAAAGCCGCTTTGCGGAGCCTACGAGATCGATGTGCGCGCTTCGATGTTTGATGAATGGTTCGATGTGGTGAAGCAAAATGCCGACATACAGATGCATTCGTGGTGCTTCTATATTCAAACGTCACGTATTCCTGATCGTAATGACAAGAAACATTTTAAAAGTCTCACATACCATCTTTTGCACCGTCTTTTTTCTCCTGACCTAACAGCAGCGGCAAACAGCAATAGATCATCACACAGAACACATTAAATGTATGATATTCCAACTCTCTGCACATTTAGAATCCTTAGATTTATACTTGATATCACTTTCATGATGAAATACATTAAAGTATGTATGTTACATTTTACAGATAAATCATTAATTTTGTTTAAATAATGAATACTGTTAATAATTACACACATGTGGGTGACATGGTGGCGGAATGGTAGCACTGCTGTCTCGCAGGGAGTCATGTCGCTGGTATTCTCTGCCTGGAGTTTACATGTTTTCCTGCTGGGATTCCACACTGTGCTCCGTTTTCCTTTCAAAGATATTCAGATTTGGTGACACTAAAATGATGCCAGTGTACGTGAGTGCTTGTATTCACCTTGTGATGAGCTGATGCCCATCCAGGGATTGTTTCAGCCTCATGCCCAATGCTTGCTGGAATGGACACATCCCTGGATTGATGGATTTAATCATTAAACATCCTTTTCAGAGATATTGCTGTAATTTGTCATCGGAATTTAATGGGTGTTCCAGGCAATTCATAGCACAGCGAAGCCGAACCTGTTCTCACAGTGATGATATCTCGCACTGCCACCTGGTGGATTCCTCCAGATTTCCGTAAAGTACGCACACAAATATAAACAGTAAAATGCTTACGTAGCAGGAGCATCCACTGCAGCATGCGTCACGTCGAGTGAAGTATAAACCTGGCCTAAGAGGAAAGTCAGTTGCTCTTCATGTCATTCATATTTCCTTCAGAGAGCTCCCATACCTTTGTCTTCCGTGTATTTGGTAATCTCGTGTTTTTCATGTTCATTTCAATTTCATCCTTGTTTGCTTAATAAACTGCTGTGTCATGATGTAGGGTGCTGTATAAAACAAACACTGGTTGATTGATTGCTTCCAGTAATATAATTAACACCTAAAATATTAAGTGAACAAGCATGTCAATAATTAATAAGCAGTCTAACAGTGCATACTGTAATAATTGTACTTAACTTTGTATTCACACAGCTGTTGAGCTACAATCAGACGAATGCTCCAGCCTTTATTAAAATGTAATCTAATAATAACTGTGCTCCTGCTCTGAGTTTTGTTAAGAGGAGACCTGCTGTGTCCACAGGGTATCCTAGAGTCGGCACCCCATGAAGTAGAAACACTCACTCAGCTAAGCACCCTGGGGGATTCGCTGAAACTTCGCCTGACGTCCTCCGGCTGTGTGGCTCTTACCCAGGAACTTGAAAATCTACATGCTCAGAACCAAGACACCCAAAACAGGCTCATGGAGTTGAGGGAGCGTTATGAAGATTTGTGCTTCCAGCTGCCCACTTCTGAAAGCCCTGGTCAGATGAGCCAGGAACAGGAGAAAAGGTCCAGCTCAATGAGAAAGGAAGCCAGAGATCATGATCACATGGTGAGGCTGGTTCCATGGTGTAGTGTGCACACAGGGAGGGGATGGCTTGTGAAGGCACTGAAAAAACAATGACAAGGGGTTCTTAGACAGTTTTTGGTAGCAGGTCCTCCATTCTCATTTATCAATCTAAGGAATAGCTGTATGTGTCACTGTGATAGTGTGGGTCCGGCTCCATTCTCCTTCTTCTCATTTGAGAGCCTCTCAAACCCAACACCGTTGATAATCATGACTGGGATGAGCTGTACAAATGAGGACACCACATGAAGCAAGGGGAAGGTGCAGAAATGTTCAGTGCTATTATTAAAAACAATCCAAAAGTGTTCAAAAGTGCAGTGCTCCAATATCCATAATAAATAAATACTCCATAAAAAGGTGTATCAATGGAGGTTAAAATCACAATCAATAAATCCATTAAAAACCAGGAAGCTATCTTTACTTAAAAGCCCAGTTCTTTCTTTCTCTCTGGCAGCTCCTCTGCTTATCCCATGCTGGCCTTGCATCAGAGGAGTTGCCCTAACAGCAGACGCAGCTGACCTTCCTCAGGTTCCGGGTCCCTTCTGTCCCATGGCTATGAAAAGGCTCCCTCTCTGGACCTCGGCTTGGGTCCCCAATGGTCAGGGCGCTCACACTGGGGATCTCCTCCCAAGCCTCCTCGACCCTGCTGCCTTCCCCCTCTTCCACACATTTAATCTTCGGTCACTCCTCATTGTAGCTCAGCTGGATTGACTCATTCCAACCACCCCCACCCGAGTGTGGACCACACACTCCTCTTCGGGCTCACTTCCCAGCTGCCTGCTTTCTCTCCCTCAAGCCTGCTCTCCTCAGTTCGCTCACTTCCTCAGCGGCTCCTTCCGTCTCCTACCTTCTTTCTTTCTCCTTTTAACCTCCGTCTTTTCTTGATTCTTGATTCTCCCTTCTCTCGCGCTTCCCCTTTTAAAATGGGGACTTGCCACAGCTGTGTTGATTAGCAGCTCCTGGCATCAATTGGGGTCACAGATGATCCTACACCTGTGCACTAACTGCAGAGAACAGGAAACGCTCGCCATGCTACCACAGCCCTCTACACAAAGATGTGAATGCAGTGATTATCTATTTAAAATGCCAAACAGACGCGGACCAAATGTTACCACAGTCACACTTCTTGCTTTTTGTCTGACAAGACTGTTCCTTTATTCATTACGAGGGTACGTGGGGAATACCTTTAAACAGACATAATTTTAAGCAGAGTTTTAACCTTAGTTACAAGGTCAGGTGGGCCACCATCTTTCATGATCTGTTGTCTTCATGTGCCTCAGTGAGGGGTGTCATTGGAAGAGGCATTCCCTCAATCCACCCTGGAACTTTCCTGGGCCCTGCTAGTTTCTCAGGACTTCATTTCCTGGGGCAGACCATGACTCCCCAATCCCAATGCCTTCTTTCCTACTTAATGACAAGGCCCCTGGAGTTCCAGCCACCCTGCCGTGGTACCTCCTAGACTATGAACTTCATAGTCTCTCCTTTTGTCTCTCCTTTAAATTCTTTTAGTGAAGGTTAGGAGCAGCATGTCAATTATTTCTGACCATTTGTGGCCCCTGAAGACTTTCTGACTCTTGTTCTTGAAATTAAAAAAGAATTCCAACTTACTTGAAATACTATCATCTTACTAGGAGATTAAAAAGTTAGGCATAGCAAGTTTATTCTCTCAACTGTAAATCGTGTGGCTACAGCATGAGTTCAACACTGACTCACTGGTCACTCAAAGAGAGTCATATAATGTTCTGTCAAAGTGCATACACTCTTAAATTACACCCGCCTGATCTGTTGGTATGTCTGCCAAAAGAAAGGGCAGTTTTCTAGAATAATTGAGGTGACCGAGAGAAAAGGCCTCAAAACTACAAGCCACAAGGTCGTCACGGAGAATCAAACTTGGATGACCCGGAAGTGCACTGGGTTGACCATTTACCCCATCACAATGATGCATCAGCACTACGCACCTCTGAGGGTTGTTGCATAGCAATGCCATAGCAACAGGTGCTCAAAATAGAGATGCTTGAAAAAACAAAGAAGACATCGGAAAAAGAATTAAAAAAATATATAACTATTAGAAAAAGATTTTCAGTCAGGAAGCTTATGCCAAAGATAGGTTTCTATGATCTGAAAAACCCTATATTTCGAAGCACAAATGTAACTAAATGTAATAAAAGTTATTTAGAATTAACCCAAACTATGGAATTGTAAAATGATTTGGATTAAAAAAAGTGTCAGCCAAACACCTAAATCTATATATTGTTGTTAAGCTCAAGTATGTGTAAAATGGAATAAACCGTCAATCAGTAAAAAAATACTCTACCCAAAAATGATATGATTTTTTTATATGTTACTTAACTCATATAGTTTGCAGAGATGGCAGAAAAAAAATAGTCTCATGTTTTTATGTAAATGGACATAACAAAGTTTCTGATTGTATAGACCCAATGGTGACCAACGTGGCAAAACAGCTAACCATAACAAAAATTTTTGTTACTCGTGTCGCAAAATTCACACGTCAAGTCATCCAGTTGTACGCTCACAACGTGCAAAATGTGTGTCCTTTTTGCTAAAATATTGTTAAATTAAATAATCTCAGAAAAGGATAGTTGTCAACAATCAGGAAGCCCCTTCACATGGGATTGAGCTTTTGAATTGAAGACCCACCTCTCCCCTTCATTCATTGGTCAAGAGTCTTGTTGACATATGGAATATGCAACAAGAATAATGTGACATTTTCACATGGACATTTGTGATATTATTTGATGTTGTTTCGCATTGGTCGCCATTGGGTTCTGTAGAGTCAAAAACTTTGTTAGATCCATTTTCCATGAAAAAATGAGATGAAAACTCTCATCTGCCACTACAAACTGCATAGAGTAAGTAACATATATAAAAAATACCATTTCTAAGTGGAGTATCCCTTTAAGGACTCATCTGATGTTAGTGGACGCCTTTCTGAGCAGCTAAACGGCTAGCTTTGCAGTCGTCATGGCCCATAACAGTGATGGCAGACTCTTAGAAGGACAAATTCAAGCAGATGTAGTTGCACATACAGTATCAGTAAAGCAAATTTCTTGTTTTTTGTTTTTTTTTATTTGGCTTCAGGACAAAGGAAGAACTTTGGAAAATCTAAACGTGCAAGTGGAAAATCTTCAGTCAACATCGGATGCCAGCGGCACTCATCACAAATGTTCTGGGTTGAATTTGGACATTCAAGAAGACCCCCGGCGGCAACACAGGTAATTTTTCATCATTGCGCTGCAATGCACCCGGCTGACTGGGAACTAAGGAAGTGCGACAACTGTGTACATTTGTAGACATTTGTTGTTCTTTGTAGGGCACAGTTTACTTTTTTCTTCAACCTCTTAGTTGTTTCTGTGCTTTTACTTGAAGTTTAAAATTCTTATGTTTCTCTGGCTCACTTTCTCTATGCCAAATTGCACTTTTGAGTAGCATTTTGGTCACTGTATTGGATTTTATGTCACCTACATTTTCACAAGGTTACTCATTACTGTGCATCATTAGTCCAAATTGTGAACCGAAAGGAGGAAGTGTAACAGCGATCACACAGACCTCTAAGAGGAGCACCGCTGATGAATGTTCTCCTCCTCTCTATATTCTTTGTTCCCTCTCCTCAAATAGTCAAGTGATGTGAATAGGTAAAGCCATGTGCTCTTGTCAGACTGCTGTGGACAGCTCCTCATTATGGCTGCTAACAGGATTTAATCAGTGCTGCCTAGTTGGTGGCTGAGGCTCACTGAGCGCCATTCTTTACTTTTAAATAGTATGCTCTTTCTGTCTATCTCTGTCTCTCTGTTTCTGAAGTGCAGTATATTCAGCGGCGCCTCACCCAACTCTGGCTTTTCAATTACAGTACTGTATATCCATCCATTTCTGAACCTGCTTAATCCAACCAACCCAATCCATGGAGAAACAGACTGAGCCTGCCCCAGTAGCACTAATCTGGGAGGCCTAATTTAGAATATCATAAAGTTGTAACTTACCCAATTATTTATTGCATTAGCACTTCAGAATGCAGAGCAGTTTCCAAGAGTGCAGTCTTGGTCATGTTTTGTATTTATATGATGTTTGCTTGTTCTTTCTGTGTTCAGATAAGCTTTCTCCTAAAGTCCAAAGAGACGCCAGGTTGATTGGGAACACCAAATTGGCCTTTGTGTGAGGGGGTCTCTGCCATGGCCTGGTCTCCCATCCAGGCTCTCATGTTGATTCCTGGCTAAGCTTGGGCTCCTTGGGTTTGGACCAACGTGACTCTCAGTACCCATCTGTAATGATTTCATCCCCGGCTTTAGTCTTTTAAATACTTTTTTGTTCCTTTTGCTCGTGTTTGTGTATTGTTTACATGTAGTTTATAATGAAACTGGTTTTTCAAATTTTTTGTTTAACTTGTCAACTATCTTGTGATTTTCTTCTCTTTGTCCTTTTGTATTTTTAATTTGCAGTAAGTGGTTCTCAGTCCTGTCCTTTGTATATAGGGGTCCATTCTCAGCCTTTATAAAAGTCTCAGTGGCCTCAGCCCACCATATTAGAACATAAAAAATGTTGATGAGAACAGGCTATTTGTTTAATTTCTCCAAAATAACATCAAGTCGAGTTACGGTCCTACTATCTACCATACTACTTGGTATCTTATTCCATATGTCCATAGTTCCCTTGGTGAAGAAAAACTTCCTAATGTTTATGTGAACAGTTTCCAACTGTGTCCCCATGTCCTTGATTAACTCACTTTAAATTAACAGTCTCAATCCACTGGACTAATTCCCTTCATAATTTTAAACACTTTAATCATGTCTCATCTTAATCTCCTTTTGCCCAAACCAAAAAGGCTCAGCTCTTCTAATCTTTCCTCATAACTCATCCCCTGTAGCCCTGGAATCAGCCTCGTCGCTCTTCTCTGGACCTTTTCTAGTGCTGCTGTGTCCTTTTTGTAGCCTGGAGATCAAAACTGCACACAGTACTGAGTACTCCAGATGGGGCCTCGCCAGTGTGTTATAAAGCTTGAGCATAACCTCCTTAGACTTGTACTCCAACATCAGGGCGCTATATAACCAACACGTTAGCCTTCTTAATGGCTTCTGAACACCGTCTGCTGGTTGACAGTGATGAGTCCACTAAGACCCTTAAGCAGTACTTTCAAGCTTTTGTTGTTTAGCTTTCCCAACTTTGGATTTCCTTCCTTTTGATCATCTGTGTTTTTGAAATTTTGCTTTTGTCTTTGGGTATTTGTTTTTGAATATCTGTCTTGATTCTATTTGCTTTTAGACAACATTTTCTTAACAGTTAGCCATTTTGATTTTTTAAGTGAATGTTTTTATTGTTTTTGAGCCAGGCATTTTACATGGTTTCCCTCTCCATGCTGTGATTTATAAGCTTTGCCTCTCTTTTATCTGTGTAGGCCCCAAGCCTGTTTCTTGAGTTTTGGGGGTCAGGCTTACTTAGTGCTGGTGAGGCCTACTTAGTGAACTATTTGGGAATACAAATCTAGTCTTTAGAATTGAGGCCTGCCATTTGAGTTCTGTAAGTGCAAACAATCATAGCAGGCTACAGGTAGATGAGAATACATCTCCTTGCACTGATAAGCTAAGTTATTCTTAAAGTCGAGGAAGTGACCAATCAAACTCCTTATCTTTTTTAGCTGACTGCCTTGGTTCCTTTATTAGGACTTTTCCTTCTGCTGTTTTTGAAGTTCTCCATTTTTCTAAGATCCTTCCAAAGGTGTGGTTAACATTTCTTAATTTTTCCTTATAGTTCATTTGCAGATGATCTTGTTCAGCCTCAAAATAGTGAATTACCCTGGGAAATGAGCCTGTCTCCACCGCTGCCTGACTCAATGGACTTCAGTTTTGTAGCACCTCCGCCTACTGACTACATCTCAGAGGTAAAATGCAACTTGTTTTGTCTTTTACAAAGATTACATCTTCTTCAAGACATTTTAATGTATTCTAATTGAGAAGGAGCATGATGGGAGAAGGCATGTGTCTTGTATACAGTAAGTTCTCCTTCACATATGTGATAGTAGGCTAGCTTGTGTGACAGCCATGTCTGTCTGTCTGTGTGGATTGTCCCACCATGCAGTGTGTAGGTAACTTCGTCCTGTGCTTGACGATTGGGTGGGCAGTTTTGCACTGTGCATATGCAGGCACTCTGCAGCATTCCTGTCATGGAGGTTAGCTTTCCCACAGAGATTTGCTTGCCAAAGTGCATTTGTAACTGAGGTGTTTTCACATCATCCTCCTTCTCTTTCTCACCATTAGCCTCTTGAAGAAGTAAGTGAATTCCATCCAGCCAAGCCACTGACAGAAACATTATCCAGGGATAAGCTGCCAGACACACAGGGGCAGGTAAGGAAGAGATGGATACGGCTTCATGAGGAAGTCTCTCTCCCTGTACTTTTGTCAGATCATAAATGGAAAGCACAAAAATTCACTAATTCATTTTCCACATTTACTTATTCAGAACTAAGTCATGGATTGGCAGCACTGAGTGCAAGGCTGGGACCACAAAAAACAGCATGCGTGTTTAACTAAAATGATGAATGTCAGCTAGTTTCCATCCTGAAATGCATCCATTGTTCCTAACACTAGAATGGAAGCGAGTGGCGATGTCAAATCCTAACCCAGACACGATGCGTGTGGAGTTTGTGGGTTTTCTCTCGGTCCTCAGGTTTTCCTCGCTCTTTCTATTTTGTGTAGGTTACATTAACCGATGATTGGGCTGATATTAGGGAGTATTATAGGTGTGTTCATGAGTATGCCCTCTAAAGTCATGGCACTCAGTCCAAAGATGGTTCCTGCCCTGCAGCCAGTGCTGCCACTGTAGACTTCATTTTTCAGGAAGAAGTTGGCTTGGCTTGCTTATTGAACAACAGTACAGAGCAATTTCATGGTTTAAGGACCTAGCCAGGCTGATGACTTCCATTTCTCTTTTTTATGGGCCAGAAGGAACAAGAAATACACACTGAGTGTAGTCAATAATACAGTTTGTGTGTAATTTGGGGATTCAAATTCTAAAGTTTGATTCAAGGATTAAAGTGAATTCACAAAGTTGATTTCATCTCTTGTCTTATTTGTTTTTTGTTTATGCAACGTTTATGCAATCAATGACATGCATGTGATCTTCTCAATCATGTGATGTTTTAAATAATAGAATCAATATGGCGCTGATTGCATACTGATCTTTGATCTTCTTAATGGTAGTTATCTTTAAGCCAAGTAGGCCTAGCATTAGGACTTGTGATCTGGTAATAACCTTTTTCTGAATTTGACTCCACCCAAAAATGGTATTTTTTATATCTTACTTACTCCATGTTGCTTGTAGTGGTTGGTAAGAAAAATTTTTAATCTCATATTTTTGTGGAGAAATTAAATATTAAATATCCCAGCAGCATCTATAGGGGATCAACACTGGATAGTATCAGACAAAGTGAAAACACCCACGTAAAAAGAAAAAAGATCCTCACGTAATTCATGTTGCATAATTCACATGTCTGCTATCCATTTGTATGGTCAAATCATGCAAAATAAATATGTGCAGTTTTTGCATTAGGATGACAGACATGTTTCGTCACCAGTGAACGAGATGGAGAGGCAGATATTCAATTCAAATGCACGTCATTGTGGGAAAGACAACTTCCTTGTTGGCATTTAATCCGTAGCTTTTAGGAACTGTCGTGGAGAAAAAGTCTTTCTTTTGAAAGAAGGCAGTCTCTGTGTCCAGATTAAAAATCCATAAAAAAATGTTATTACACAGCAATGTAACAAAGAGACTTGACAAATGTGGTGAAAGTGCTTAAACTAGGAAGTGCATCAGTTTATGTTATGTTTCTCATCATCTATGCCAAATATGCTTCTCCTTCCAGTTCTTCCCACTATTTCCTAATGTCCATCACTTGACCGAAACTGGCCATCAATACTTCATACCCTGTCCCGGTCCCCATCATTTTACCAAAAAGTATTTATCGGTCAATTACACAATTCCGAAGCCAGGAAGACCCATATATGGGATGCGAGGCTCCTGAAAAGAAAGTTACATGATGTACAAACATCTCTCAAGGTTGAAGTTTTAAGCAGCTGAATTTCCGAAACAATGGCCTGCGTGGTTTTTTTTTTGGTTTTTTACAAAATGGCGTCCTTGACTTTTCTTTTGAGCGTGTTATTGTTTGAGAAAGCAAGTAAAAAGCTGAGCCAGCCTGAGGCAAGTTTATTCTTCAAGCCATCTGTTTCATTATGCTTAATAAAAGAACTGAATTTTACATATTACTGTGTAAATGTCATTTTATATTAATTGATAATACAGTAATCCCTTCTCGATTGTGGGGATTGCATTCCAGAACCCCCCACGATAGGTGAAAATCCGCGAAGTAGAAACCATATGTTTGTATGGTTATTTTTATATATTTTAAGCCCTTAGAAACTCTCCCACACTGTTTATAAATATTCCCCGCACAGTTATACAGTAAACCCTCGTTTATCGCGGTTAATCCGCTCCAGACAGATAAATGAATTTCCACGAAGTAGTATTCTTTATTTATAAATCTAATATTTTTGCAGTTAGAGCATAGAAAACCTGTTTACGACCTTCTAAATACATTTTTTAACATTATTAGAGCCCTCTAGACATGAAATAACACCTTTTAGTCAAAAGTTTAAACTGTGCTCCATGACAAGACAGAGATGACAGTTCTTTCTCACAATTAAAAGAATGCAAACATATCTTCCTCTTCAAAGGAGTGCGCGTCAGAAGCGGAGAATGTCAGAGAGAGAGAGAAAAGTAAACAATCAAAAATCATTAAGTCTGTTGGGCTTTTAAGTATACGAAAGCACCCGTAATAAAGCGGCCGCAATGAAGGGATCAATGTGAAGGTAGTCTTTCAGCATTTTTTACAGGAGCGTCCGTATCTTCTAAGCAAACAGCCTCTGTGCAAACAGCCCCTCTGCTCACACCCCCTCCGTCAGGAGCAGAGAGTGTCAGAGAGAGTGAGAGAGGCAGAGAAAAGCAAACAATCAAAAATCAATATGGGCTGTTAGAGCGTTGAAGTGTGCGAAGCACCACACGGGAAGCATATCGTATATCATTGAGGAGTTTTATTTAATACGTGCTCTGATTGGGTAGCTTCTCAGCCATCTGCCAATAGCATCCCTTGTATGAAATCAACTGGGCTAACAATTTGAGAAAGCATTTGCCATAAATTAAAAGACCCATTGTCCACAAAAATCCGCGAACCAGCGAAAAATCTGTGATATATATTTAGATATGCTTACATTTAAAATCCGCGATGGAGTAAAGCCGCGATAGTCGAAGTGCGATATAGCGAGGGATCACTGTACCCTATAGTTTAATTTTCTATTGATTAAAAATACATAAAAGTAACTGTTAATACTATTTTGCATGGCTCCTGAGTTGAGACCCCTGCCTGAGAGTGCTGTCCTATAAACTCAGTCCACAGGACATTGTCCTTATCAGTCTTATAGGCCCGATTACATGTCCTCTGGCTTTTCCTGCTCATTTCACAGTATACCCCTCATTTCATGCATCTCTGCTGAAGCCTCTACATTCCTCTTGTGCCCTAAACTGCCAATCGGGTGGAGGGGCACCATAAGTTTGAGATACAAATAATTTTGTTTTCTTGGAAGGAGTTTCAAAGTGGACGAGTATGCTCCTGAGTACCACTTGTGGGTACCGATGTGTGATGTAGAGTGCATGCTCCTCGTCTTTTAGCCTTACTTCATCAATGCTTTCCGAACAATTCGGATGTTCATATTTGGAGTTCTTGTCATTTGTAGGGGGTTTATGTGGTATTTTGTCAATTCTTTATGTGTATGTTGGTCTATTTGGTTTCTTACAAGTAAGGGTTTGATTTCTAAGGTTCTTTCATATTCTCCAGTGTATTCAGCAGGGGGCGCAGGGTTGGAGTAAGTTCTTTTGTAATTGCCGCATGTTACATAACCCGAAACTATACAGATATGATATAAAAAAGCAATACCCCTCCCTTAGTAATATGGAGGTAAGAAATCACATAGGAGAAATAACTTTCTTTTATGACAGTTTACACGGCATAACAGACGTAGGAAGCCATGACAAGACCTTTCAGGTAGTTGGGGCCCGATTTGTAGAGTTTGCCATTTTCACCACTACGCTGGAAGGATTTTCAGGATCGGATGACGTTATCTCCCATCCGTCCGTCGGCTTCAAAGGTGTGCCGGGCAATGTTCCAAGGCTTTATACCCTTTCTCCATGTGAAGGCCCCCACTTAGCTAAATCATGCCATTCCAAACAAGTTAAAGAAGATCCAATGTCATGCTGACTCTGACACACTGAAATAGTACAATGCTCATTTCACAGTTGTTCTTAACTTGTCTTGTCTTAAAAAGCTTGCCTAGCAGTTCTTATAAGGTGAACTCCTATGTGCTAAATCTGGCTTTGTTTTAGCTGTACATGTGATTAGAAAGGAAAAGCAGATTTAAAATACTTAAACTTCTATTCTGATTACATCCAGTGAATTCACAAAGTTGCATTCAAATACCACCTTATACAATATTTCATTATTTATGTGAAATAAATGAGCTGGATGTTCATTATCAAGCTGATGATGTTACCAGACTTGACAGTATAAATATGGCAGCAAACATATACTGCCTTTTCCCTCAAAGGATAAAAAAAACCTTGATCTTCCTATTGGTAGTTAGCCGTAAACCAAATATCCCTAGTGGTGGGATATGTGTTCTGGTTATGACCTTTCTCTGAATTTGACTTTAATTTTCATTTTCCCCTTTCAAGTCCCAGTTGCTAGGCTTTGTTTCTGTCTCTTAGTAATCTGATCCTTGCTTGTTTTAACCTTGGCATTTTGCTACTTAATCATCTCCCTGTTTTTTTGTGATCACAATACTCCTCGATCACCCTGTGTGACCAAAACATTGGGAACAAGATGGCGCTCACCTCATGCTGTTCCTGTAGGTGTCATGGCATCAGCAATGCTGTCACACTCTTAATCATCACTGATGTCTGTTTGGGGCACCGATTTGTTTCCTATGAATTCTTCATCCTCTTTCTTGAACCCTCCTGACTTAAAGGATGCTCTCCCCTTCCTGGCCAGATGTGCAGCGGCCACTCAGTCCACCAACCCTTTCCAGTCTGTACCAGCTGCCACAGTATTTTCTCACATATTCAATAATGGCCACTAACACAAACACCCTAACATGTTTTTATAAACTATTTTTATTTGGGTAATGCCATGTCAAATCATTACACTTTTTGACCTCATCACTACAGATTTTAACAAAACTTGGCATGTTAATTTAGGGTGTCCTAGACTTTCTAGGAATCCCGATATTTCACACCTTGGTAATAACCCAAAATGGCAGGAAATATGTTGCAGTGATTACACAGTCCTAAAAAACTGAATTCAAATCCCAATCGATGCCATGTGTAGTCGCTGAGCAAATTCTTAAGACCACTATACTAATACTGGGTAGGACCACCTTTTGCTCTCAAAACTGCCCCAGTTCGTCATAGCATGGATTCCACAAGATGTTGGAAACACTCCTTTGAGATTCTGGCTTATGTAGACATGATTGCATCACACAATTCTTGCAGATTTGTCATACCCTGTTCTGTCACCTCCTAAAGGTGCCCTATTAGATTTAGATCACGTGACTGAGAAGACCACTGAAGAACACTGAACTCCCTGTCATGTTCATGACACCAGTCTGAGACGGCTTTTGCTTTGTGACAAGGTGCATTATCAAGCTGGAAGTAGCCATTAGAAGACAGATAGATAGTTTGATCTGTCTGTCTGCTTGTGTGTCTATCGAACGAACGAATGAATGAGTGAACAAATTAATTTTATTTGTTCCCAGGGGAAAATTTGATGAATAAATTGTGGCCATGGATGGATGCACATGGTCAGCAACAACACTCATACAGGCCGTGGCATTCAAGTGATGATTGATTAGTATTAATGGGCCCAAAGTGTGACAAGAAAACACTCCCCATACCATTACACCATCACTAGCATCCTAGACTGTTGACACAAGGCAGGTTGGGTACATGGATTCATGCTCTTGGTGTCAAATTGTGACCCTGCCATCTGTGTGCCTCAGCACAAATGAAGATTAATCAGACCAGGCTACATTTTTCCAGCCTTCAACTGTCCAGTTTTGGTCAACTTGTGTCCACTGCAGCCTCAGCTTTTAGATCTTGGCTGACAGAAGTGGGTCTGACGTGGTCTTCTGCTGTTGTAGCCCATCCTCCTCAAAGTTTCAAATGTTCTGCATTCTGAGGTACATTTCTGCCAACCGCAGAGTGAATATCTGAGTTATCATAGCCTTTCTGTCAGCTCAAACTAGTCAGACCATTCTCCTCTGACCACTGCCATCAACAAAGTGATTCCATCCGCAGAAGTGTCACTAACTGGATGTTTTTTGTTTTTTTGCACCATTTTGACTAAACTCTAGAGACTGTTGTGTGTGAAAATCCCAGGCGATCAGCAGATATAAAAATACACAGAGCAGCCCATTTGGAACCAACAATCATGCCATGGGCGAAATCACTGTGCTCATATTTTTTCCCCACTCTGTATTTGACGTCAACATTATCTGAAGTTCCTCACCTGTATCTTCATTGCATTAAGGTTACACTGCTGCCACATGATTGGCTGATTAGATAATTGCATGAGAAAGCAATTGCATGTTCAGTGAGTGTCCTGCCAATTCAGGGTCACATTAATGGAATGACCTTTCCCAGGAGCATTAGGTACAAGGCTCAGTCACTCCTGTACCCTCACCGTCATGTCTTGTGGGTGTTTTTGGGAAGTGGGAGGTAAACCAGAGTGCCCTGTGTAAAGCCATTGCAGACATGGGGAGAACATGCATGTTTCTCACAGTGACCAAGCAGGGATTCATAATCAGCCTCTGGTAAAGCTAAAGCAGCAGTGTGAATGACGAGAAATGAAATTAAAGTAGCCCTTCATTTCAGAGAGCTTTCAAGATTGTGTAGTAAAAAAGATAAAGAGCTATTTATGGAGGCAGGGGGAGTGCTGAAACCAGCGAGAGTGAAACAAGCCCACTGCTATTTTAACAGGAACTTGTCAACGCTTCATCTCCATGGCTTCCTGTGCCGAAACCTGACCCGGCATTTGAAAAGAGGAACCTCCAACATGTTGAGCAGCCTGAGGAGTCTAAAGAGCTGTTTGAGGCCAGCAGAAACTCCCCACTAGAGATGGCAGAGTGGAAATCTGAAGAGCAGCTGGAGGCCGAGGTGAGTAACTGCCCACATGAGTGGACTGTATTTGCTGGTGGCCTCCCAAAGCCCATTACACTGCTGAGGGATGCCCTTTTTTAAGTGAAGAAGAGGTGGTGACAGGGCTCAGACTGCAGGTGACTTTACAGGGTGACATGCAAGGTACTGCAGCTGTCATGAAGGAGATGATTTATGGTTCTAACAAGTCTGCATAGGCTTAACTGAGCTTTGGGTCTTCTGATGTCGAGGGCCTGAAGCAAAACATTCTGAGGGTTTCTGAGGGCTGTGAATGTATAAAAAACTGTATTCATGTGCAGCCTGGGACTTGGGACACCCAATGCACCCTCGTGCAGAGAAGACAAGCACAGTGACTATTGAATTCGATTAGACCTTTATTGTCAAATACGCTGAAAGAGTACAGAGAAATTCCTGTGCCACAGTTGCAGGGAGGTAGTGGGGTGGGGAGTTAAGGGAAGTATATACAGGCAAATAAGATGATATATAAATAAATAAGTATAATAAATAAAAGTATGGTCTAATGCACCTGCTTGAAAACAGAAATATGCAGACCTATAGTTTTTGACAAAAGGCAGCATTGTACATACTGTATGTAACATACAGCATAATTACACATAAATCAGCAGGTGGGTACAATACAGGGCAGGTACGATTACGTACCAGAAGTTCATTAACTTTATGCCCTGAGGATGAAGCTGTCCCTGAAGCAGGTGGAGTGTGTTGTGAGGATCCAGTAGCCTTTAGCATAAGGCAGAAGTAAAACTGCAGATGAGCTGGATGGCTATCATCAGAGATGATGGATTGAGCCCTCATCAGACATCGGGTGGCGTACATGGTATGAAGCTGTAGGTCAGCCATAATGCTTTTAGAAGAGGTAGGGCAGTCAGGTTACCAAACTACACCATGATGCAACTCCTCCAGATACATATAATATTGCAGCAGTAGAAGTTCATCAGAATTATGGTTTCCACCCCAAATCTCTTTAGCCTCCTTTGCTGAGCTTTTTTGAGGACACAAGTGATGTTGACAGACCTTGACACACATTCAGTGATCTGGACACCCAGGAACTCGAGGCTGCTAACTGTATGTGCAGTGGAGCCATTAATGTGGAGTGGAGCATGACTGCCTTTGTTCTTCCTAATGTTAGCAATGACCTCCTTTGTTGTGTCAATGTTCTGGGAGAGTTTATTCTCATTGCACTGTACAGTCATGTCTTTTACCTTCTTCCTGTAAGCAACCTCATTATCATCACTGATGAAGCCAAGTATAAACCTGATGATGAAGTTGACCTCTTGCTTTTCTACAAAGTCATAGATGCAGAGGCCTCTATTATGATATTAGAGTAAAAGAAGAGCAATTAACAGCCATAGAAGGTGTAAAATTGAAAAAAAGGGAAGCAGTTGGGGAAGTTGACTGTGGATGTGCTCCGAGGCTGCATACTGTATGTTAGGGCTGCAACGATTAGTCAACGTAATCGACTACAAAAAATCGTTGATGCGGATTTTTTATTGTCGACGCATCATAAACAGAACCTTCAGTAGAGGCTCCAGTCACAAAGAACCACATTGGTTTTTGTAACTGCAATGCACTACATGAACGTCTGGGGGAAGTATCGTTTGTTATTGTTTGTCAAGACGCACACAGTCCTACCAACGCAAGCATCCAGGAGCTGTGGTGCCGGCAACTCTTGGGAGGTAAGTTTTAGCGAGTAAAGTTAGTGCCACGTGTTAACATTGATGTTTGTACTATAATGTGTATATCAAGGTTTCGACAATGATAGTTAACACCTTAAACCGACACATACTTGGGGGTTAATGCACCCCTGGATACCAAATACTTTTCAGCTGCACTTTTTAAGTAAACATCACAATTCACAAAGAAAATGTGAAATTTTAATGGAACACTTTTGCATCACAATTACTGCAACACTGATCATTTTACACACTGCAAATGAACTGTAAAAACTATAAAAAAAAACTACTGCAACAATCTATTACTATATGTTCAATATGCAACTGAAGTCATTGATGAAATTCGGTAAATCATCGAGCCAACTGCGCTTGAACTGGCTGCATGCAAACACACAGGGGTAAACGCTGATGATTGCAGGCTTGTCTAGTGCAGCGGCTGAATCCCAGGGATAGTGGTGCTGCAGTGCTGCCGGGGCTGGCAGTGGTCGTGTACTGGCTGCTCAATGAATATACGCCACTGACTGATCAGCTCTGGCGTGCTGGCAAATTGCTCTGTGAAGCAATTATAGCCGGTTGCGAGGTTCAATTAATGTACGTCGCTGAATATACTTGCCCCCTGCATGCTGGCAAATTACACTGACACACGACTATAGCCGGTTGCAGCATTCAATGAATATATGTACATCGCCGAATACACCCGACTCCAGCTTGCTGGCAACTTGCACTGAGAAACAACTTTAGCCGGTTGCGGAGTTCAATGAATGTATGTTATTGAATATATATTGCCACATATACTCGGCTTTGGCGTGCTTCCAAATTGCACTGGAAACCGACTCTAGCCTGGTTGCAGTGTTCAACGAATGTACTTTTCCGAATATACTCGGCTCCGGTGTGCTTGCAGTAATTACCTTGTTACGTATTTTAGTCTGTTATTTTTTTACTTTGGCATAATATAGTACATGATGTGATAAACTACAACACTTTTCTTTCAGAGTGTGATGATTAAAACATCTTTCTCTGTCTGCAAAATCATTGTTATGTATTCCTGCTACCTCTACTCTCTCTGAGTGTCTGTTCTCAGCAGCTGGGAACATTGTCTCAAAGAAGAGAGCCAGCCTCACACCAGAGCACGTCGAAATGTTCATGTTCTTGCACTGCAATCAGGAATATATGAACTGAATCTTTTATAAACTGTACATTATTGTTTTATTTTATTTGAATTGAAGTTTTATTTAAATTTTTAGACTTTTAAGACAAACCAGTGGCCATTTTTGGTTAATTTAAATGCACTTTTTTTTGTTTAAAGACTATGTGCACTTTAGTTTGTATTGTTAAATGTCTTTATTTTTTATTGTGATGGTCACACTAATATAAAAATTCTGATTATTTTCAAATTCGTATGTTTCACTGGTTGTTATTTTAACTTTATTTTTTAACTTTATTTTAACTTGATTATTATTAATTTTAATCGTGTTAATGCAGAGACATCAGGGTGACATTCACAGGTGGACAGACATGAGCAGATAAGGTAAGACATGCACTGAAGCCCAGAACGGGATGTGCAACCACAGGTCAAAATAGTCAGGCATGAAATAATCGTGACTAATCGGAAAAAAATGGAACGATTAGTCGACTACCAAAATAATCATTAGTTGCAGCCCTACTGTATGTACAATACAGGTACTTGACTTGAGGGGATACCAGATATCACTAGAGAGAAATCTCACCCTAGTGCCCAGTCGCTGTCCCACTTTATTTCACGTCTTCACATGGAGAGGCTGGCCATGAAGTCGGGGCCTTTGAGTCAGAAAAAACATCCTTACCTAGCTGAGCTAAAGGGAACCATCAGGATAAAGAAGAGCTAGTAGACTTGAAGGAAGGTCCCAACTTCACAGCATTGACCAATGTTACAATGCATGGCTTAAAGTATATGGCTTGTTTGGTAATGTCTCTTTAGGGTTTCTGTTTGTAGTATAACCCCTGATTGACCCCAAATGCAGGCTTCCAGACCTCTCTATACTAACTACAAGATCACTGTTCAGGTAATGAATGAACTTGGTTGTACTTTCTGTAGAGAATACAATTTATGGAGCTTTACAATGCTGCATTAAGCAAGAGTGCTGCCATCTCACACAATGGTGGCACCAGAGCAAGCAACCTACAGCCAATGTTAAGAACAGACTGCTTGATCCAAATCAGTCAGGCTTTAAGAGGGACCATTCCACCAAGACAACCAGATCCACCTTGCTAACCCTGGCATCATAGAGACTGTGCTCCCGTGGTTTGAGTCCTACCTATTTGGCAGACCCTACTGTGTGTCCTGATGAAGAGAGATGTCAGGGGTTCCCCAAGGATCAGTGCTTGGTCATGTCCTCTCTGTATACATCTCCTCACTTGGCCCTATCATTCTTCCCATGGTTTCTCTTACCATTGTTATGCTGATGACCACCCGGTATCCGCTAGAATCTCTGCATGTCTCATTGATATTGCAACCTTGGATGAAGGAGCAACATCTCCAGCTCAAACTGAAAAAGTAGGACTTTCTTGTTATATTAGCTCAACTGTGTATTCAGCACACCATCTTGGTTCAGCTTGGCTCATTATCACGAACAAACACCAAGTCTGTTGCCACCCTGAAGTGGTGATTGATGACCATCTCTCCTTTACTGCAATGGCCTCTCGATCTTGCAGATTCACTCTCTATAGCTTCTGCAAGATCAGAACGTACATAACAGAGTATGCAGCACTCCTCCTGATCCAGGCTTTAGTCTTGTCATGTATGAACTGCTGGAACTGTCTGCTAGCAGGGGTACCAATGTGTGTTACCAAGCCTCCGCAGATGATTCAAAATGCAGTGGCATGACTGGTGTTGAACAAGCTGGGGGGGAAACATGTCTCTCCTATTTTCAGATTACTATATTGGCCTCCTGTAGCAGCACAAATTAAGATCATTGAGTCAGCACCTATGTATGTGGAGGTCTATGATGAATGGTGTCTGGTGATGTCACCTCTACATGGTATCAAATCCCAATCCAGATGCCATATGGAATGAGCTCCCTCCTTTCAAACTCCTGATTTCCTCAATGTGTTTAAGAAGCATTTGAAGACACTCATTTGGTGAATTTCCGTCCAACTGATATTAGCTGTTAGGTTTTGTAATTTAGGAATTCTAATTTTCTTGTTTTTTATTCTGAGCTCTCCACTTGTGATGAGCAGTTTTGTACCTTTGTCCTGTAACACATTCCTAAATAGTTCTTCAGACTGATGTTCATTTGATTATGTCAACTTCTTTTGTAAGTCACTTTAGAAAAAAAAATCTGCTAAGTGAATAAATAAATATAGGACCATACAGTCCAATAAGCCACAAGTTGCTACTGGATTCTTCATTTGCCCCTCAAGTCACATTTCAGGAATAAGAGTCCAAAGAGACCACATCCATTTCTTTCTCACCTGACTGAGTGTTTTGTTACTAAAAAAAAAGTTGTTCTTTGTTCTTGAAGGGCGGAAGTGTTTTTGTCTGGGAAACATGCCTCTGACATCATTGCGTTTTCAATGCCTGCCTTAATGGTCTGAGTTTCTTTTAGATTTGCATGCCAAAGATGCAATTATGCCTTTTGTTGCCATGTGGTAAACATTTTACTTACTTGTTTTTATTTTCTTCCCCTTGTAAGTACATCTGAAGGCAGACTAAATGAACTTGCTAAGCTTCACTTCTCTGATTGAGCTGAAGGTTTTTATTGCGGTTCCTAAAGTCCTTTGTCTCAATTTTGTTTTTAGGGCACTAGCCTGTTGCTCGAGTCAAAGAATTTTACTGACCCCTGCATTGTTTCACTGGATGATGGTGATCTAATGCAGACATCCAGTAACTCAGTCATAGCTGAAGAGTATGAAGAGAAAGAAAAAACAGTCCAGCGAGTCCTGGCCGAGCTGTCAGAGGAGTGGAAGACCTTAAAGACGTAAGCCTTTATGTCACTTAATTGTCAGTATTAAACTTGCTGGCATTTAAAGAAGGACACTTGACAAAGGGGATCAGACAATATGACTTGTCTAGCTAGCTGACTGACTCTGCCCAGTTGTGCCACTTCTTGATTACGAGTACTGTTAACAAAGGCTTGGCAAACCCATCACCCTGAAGGGGAGTATTAATCATGAAATGATGGCTTGTTTCCCAGATGATCGGTGCCATGCAATCATAAGCATTGTGATGGAATGAAATACTGCCAGGATTTTGGCGGCAATCACTCTTACAAGTGATGACTGACAGCTTTAAAAAAGGTTAATTTTAATAGTTTTTTCTTGATTCATGACCTTTTATTTCTTTTATGCCACCAGGAGTTCCTTCAGGAGCAGTAAAGGTCACCCAGAAAACATCCAAGATTTTCTTAGGACCATCGAAAAAGAGAAGTTTCTCCTGAGAGAGTTACGAAATAGGTTGCAGGAGCTTCCTGAGACTGACAGACAGACTGCACATGTTCGATTTGAAGAGCTGGAGCAGAGGTGGGAGCAGCTTGAGGCCATTGCGGAGGGCACCAATGAGCAGATATCCCTGGGATCTCAGGAACTTTGCTGTGTTTTGGAGGAACGCCAGGACCTGCAGAGCTTTCAAGAGAGCCTACAGAACTCCTGCAGCCTTGCAAGCAGCTCCCCAGATAAGTTGGAGAGTGGTACGACACTGCACACTGATGTCTCAGCCACCGGTCAGAGACTTGATCACTTGAAGAAGCATTCTGAGGAGCTGCTGCACAGCTCGCTGAGAGAGGAAGACGGTCAGAATTCCTTGATGGATTTACAGCAAAAGTTAGAGCTCCTACAGGAGAAGGTTCCTGTGAGCACTGGCAGAGCAGAAGGCCCTGCGACTGTTGAAATGGCAGAGAAGTTGAAGAGAGACTTTGAAAGGCTGAAGGCACTGGACAGCAACCTCACATGTGAAAGCAAAATTGCTCTGTTTCCTGAAGATCTCCGGAGCTCCATAAAGCAGCTATCTACCACACTGTCAGAGGTTGTTGCTATGCATCCTGACATGGACACTGTGACCTTAAGGATAAACGAAATGGCAGCTACCATGGGAGAGGCAGAAGTTAGCAGTTTGCTTTCCTTGTTGCAAACCATTGTCACTTTGATAAAGACAGTTGAAATGAAGACATCAGAGAAGTTGCAGAAGCAGCAGGGTGACTTAAAGGCCCGGGAGGATCTCTTTGAAAGAATTGAGTCTCTTGCCTTATGGTTGCGTTTGCATGGTGAAAAGAGTCTACCTGTTGAAGAATTTAGTAGCGAAAGCATGTCTTATGATTTTGAGGGCCAGGTCAATGAGACCACCTGTATCTTGCAAGAGGCAGATGAAAAACAGAAGGTCATGGCTTCTCTTTTAAGTGAGAGCCAGGAGATCTCTGACAAGTTGAGTGTAACTGAGAACGACTACCTCAGTGAAAGATTAAAGAGCCTCCAGAAAGGCATTGGAAGTGTAACCCAAGGCCAGAAAAGAAGACTTCTGAAAATTCAGGAGTTAATGGAGGCACACCAGAGAATGACCGCACAGCTCAAAGGCTTAGAAGATGACATTAGCAAGACTCAGCATATTGTAGAAGAAGAGGAAGCTACCTTGACTCAACAGACTCTCTCACTCAGTCGTTCTTTGCCATTGAAGGTATCAGAACTGAGATCCCAGCTTGAACAGTTAAAGTTGAGCCATTTTGAGCAGCCTGTAAAGGTCAGCCAAGTCCAGTCTAAGCTAGAAGACTTGGAGGCAAAACTGGAGAAGTTACTTGGGCAGGTGACAAAGTATGAAAATTTTGAAGCCTCCCTGCTGAATTTATTAGTTCTTCAGGGTAGTGTGGAAGAGCAGATGTTGCTTCTGAAAGAAGAAGGCTGTGATCCAGTAAGCAGGCTGGCCGAGTTCCAGCGTGTCCTCCAAGACAGCACTCGCTGCAGGGCTCTCTGTGAGCAAGCCAATGAGAATTTCAAGATGATCTCTTCAATGCTGGACCTATCCTTAAAGAAGACCACTGAAATGAAACTTGAGACTTTGATGAACGACTGTAATAGATGCGTACAAGTCCTTCAGGAGGAGTCCGCCGAGCTTGAAGAACAGCTATCAACCCCACTCGAGGTGCCAAAAGTGCAGGAAGCGGCACAGGACTTCTTGAGGCAAAAGAAACTGGAAATGCAGCAGCCTTTGTGTGTATCACTAGACCCCTCTGTGATCGAACAGCAACTTCACAAGTGTGAAGCTCTACAGAGTCAACTTGACAGTCTGGGGTACGTCGCCAGAGCCCAGAGCATCAAGAAGCGCAGGCCTGAAGTTGACTCATCCCCAGATGAAAATGTCTTTGAGCTGGAAGAATTGGAAGAAGAAATTAGGGAAGACTGCCTCTTACGCATGGTAGGTCATCAATTGAGCAGTGTTGCAGACCTAGACAACAAAATCCCAAGAAGCCACAGTTAACTTCTGATTCAAACGCAGTTCATCATACAGGGAGGCAGGAGCAAGAATGGCTGAGCCATTAATATCCAGTTATTATAGCTTACTGTGTTTTGGTCAGGTAGACTTGTAAAAACTGAAACGGTTGAGTTCCATATTAGAATGGAAAATGCTGATATACCATACTTTCACATGTGAAAGCTTTTCCAGTGATATGAGATACATTTAAGGTATTTTTTCATGCAAAGCTAATTTTGAGCATCATTTATATGTCATAGGAACCTTAATAGAGCTCCTGAGTGTTGTGAATTTTGGCCTCCAAAAAAAAAAAAAGGCCTGGAAAATACAAAGAAATCCTAAGGTTAACATTCCAAAAAGTCCAGAGGCCTACAAAATCACTACAAGTGAGATAGGGAGCACAAACAGTCTTGAACCAAATAAACAAAATGATGTATTCATTTCATGTAATAAATCTGTAAAGCGTTGAAACTTCCAAACTGTTGTAACATCTTAAGGAGGCAGCTAAATAGAATAGTAGTGTCCCAAAGATAGATGCAGTCAATAGCTAGGCAAAGTTCTAAACCAAAAAATCAGTCCCATCTTTCTTCTGAACTCAAAACACTAACCAGAAATCTTAAGATGATGTCACATTATGTGTCATCTAGTTATTGGGTTTGTCAGATTTACCAAATTCACTTGCTGATCTCACCCCTGGACCCATATCAGTTTGCACGACTGAACATCGCTGCCCATGTCACATTCACCAACTATGTGCTGACTCTACCGCACAGTTGTGTTCGCTCCTTTTTATGACAGCTAAGAGCACGCTGCCTAGGGAATCAATCCCCTGATGGGTTTATCCATTCCCGGGAATTTGGGAATCCCGCATCACCCAGGGATGACACAGGGCATTGGCATCTCACATGTGAACGGTTTTAGAACAACCGACACTTATTTTTTAATAAAACTACTGCAATATGTTGACAGCAATAAAAGACTAACCTTATCTACAAGCAGTTCATGCTGTCATATAAGTACATGTATCTAGTTAGTTGCGGTAATAAGAGCGTAGAAAGCACAACGTGTCCAGTGTGCGGTCGTCCAGGCGAGAGCACACATTCATGCAGAGTACGCCAGCCGCTGAGAAAGCACACTCTGCCTCCACTGAAGTAGGCGGCACAGTCATCAGATACTGATACACTTGTTCTAAACAACGCCCGCGCTTGCCGTTGCTCTGAAACACCGCCATTTCAGCTTTTACTGATGCATCCAGTTTCTTGTCATCATTCTGTGATGGCAGGTTTCTTGGCACAGATAATGCGGATGCAACAGACTGACGCATTGCAATTTCAAGTTGCTGTTCAAAGCTGTTGTCTGACAGACATCAATGAAGTCTGCCCCGTCCCGGCATTCGTGAGCTGCAGAGTGCAGAATCCTCACAGTCCACTGTGCTCAGTTTTAGTGGGAACCAGGAGACTGACGACTGCTGCTGGTCTGTTGTTGACTGAATTAATTGGCAACACACTACACCGTGGGCCAAAAAACCATGCCACTTAATTATTTTCAACTATAACTCTGTTATTTCGTGATCGATTTTTACATTTTTACACGCTATATATATACGAGCTTGGCCGTTCCCGGTTTCCCGGGAATTACAGCAGTCTCATTCCCGGGGATGCCAGAATGAAAAATGTCCAGGAATCCTGGGCTCCCGATTAATGGATTCCCTAACACTGCCAGATGGCGCCGGTGCTGTACAAAGGGTTGACATCAATGGTGAGTTCAGCCACAATCTTGGCCTGTTTTTTCTTCTTTCCATTCTGTCATGGTATGTAAAACATAAGGCATCAGACACATAAGCTTCTCTTCTGTTTGTGAAGTTCAAAGAACCCCGTGTTTCTTATTCCTTGTCACCGCATTCTATACATTGTATTTGGGAATGAGCATTCACTGGCTGTCATCTCTCATGCACACAGAGCCCACCCCTATGACTCAAACCTGTTTGATTTAGTTTAGCTGAGTGAGTCACTGGACATGTCACAGTTAGCTAATGGCTTCACGGGAGTGAGCCGCTGACTGCCTCCAACTCACTAAAATTATTGATATGAAGGCTACAACTAAAAATCTCTGGAAAAATGATCTAATGTGACATGGCCTTTGGTTGAAAAGTCAAAGCATTAGGATTGAAATCAGAATTTTTTTTAGAAAAGCACACACTAATGAAGATATTTTTTTTGTGCTTTTATCTGCAAACTGGAATAATCAAGAAGTGCACAACACTGACCTTTTGAAGTGTCACGCAGGTGATGTCTCACACTGCACATCCCTGCATATTAAAACACAGTAACATATAAAAAGCATGGTGACTTCTAAAAAAAATGATAATGGCAGTGAAGTATTTGCTATTTTTAACGTTCTTACATAAACTTTGGATAACTTTATAAATAAATTAGTTTCTCAGGTCCTGGCAGTTCATTGTGAATGCACTCTGAGGTTGGTGAGTTCTTGTGCCCTTTTCTGTGCCTTTTGTGAACTTCTGGATTTTCAGCCTGTTTTCTTTGTTTTTGACTTTGCCTTGAATATCTGTGTTGGAACTTGTTCGCCTTGAATTGCCCTTCCTAGTTGCCTAGTGTGCTCCACAGAGCTTGATGTATTTTCCAAACATTTTGAGACATAAATCATTTTTATAAAGATTCAGTGTTTGCCCTTAAAGCAAGCCAGGGTTTGATGGTGATATCCCCCTCTAGTGGATATTATTTGGAAGTGCTTTTGGAGCTTATTGGAATGTATGTGCTTTGGGACTTTTAAGTTCACAACAATATTAGGGAGATCGCTAAAGATGGTAAGCTAGCAAACGTCTTTCTGTTTTACTGTAAAGATTAAAAGACCAGAACTAGTAACTACAGACCAGTTAGTTTAATATGTGGCAGAAAAATGAATATATTTTATTTATATGGCATCTTTCCCATGCTCAAGCCAGTAGATATCAGACACTTGTAGTTTGATGGCGTATGAAAAATTGTCCACCATCTGTCCATTTTTTGACCTTCCTAATTTAACTTAGGGTCACAGAGGCCAGAGTTTATCCTGACAGCATTAGGCCCAAGCACTACATTCATGTACACACTCTCACTCGATATTTTCTAAAACTGACTGGATACAGACCGCTGCGGATGCACACTCCATTCTGTTTATAGTACAATCATGTGTGCATGACACTATGTTGAATCACAATCATTCCATGCATGCACGCTGGCCTTGTTTGAAAATGTCCATATATTTTGTTGTCTAGCACATGTGCAATCGACATGTACAGGAGTGCTCAGTACCACACAGACATGCGAACCACACGGTAACTAATGTGCCGACTGCTGATGAAATTTACATCACACAGACACACAAAGTATAACCAAGCTTTCAGAATTTCAGCCTGCATATCTTTGAGATTTGGTTAGGAAACCAAAGCAACAGGAGAAAAACTTACGCAGAACATGAAGGTGCTAACGACACACATACAGTAATCAAACATGGCCTTCTGTAGCCGTGTAAGTTAATTGGTGATTCTAAATGGCTGTTATATAAGTGGGCTTTATGTTGGATTGGCACCTTGTATAGGGCTGCATCCTGTCTTGCCTCCGATGCTTCCATATTGGATTTCAGCCTCACAAATGTGAACTGGATTATATAGAGTGGAAAACATTATGCATGTTTTAAAGAAATGTGAAATGACTTAGTAGAGTGGATCCCAGCTGTTAACATTAAAATGAGTTCTTCAACAAGAACATTGGGGCAGAAAGCTGATTATTGGTCCACAAATGTTAAGAATATATCTCTTCAATAATAAAACCATAGGTAGATGGAAAAGTTTTGCCAAGAAGTGTGATCAAAGTGCATTAAGGGCATTGGAAACCCTCAAATCATGACTTGCACATTGTAGGTGAATGTGGTATTGGGGTTATGTTGGATTAAAGGTCCATTCTTGCTATACTTTTTTGTCAGTCATTTTCCAACCCACTATATCCCTGTTTTCTTGTAATCATAATTTAAAATTCTGGGTTTCAAAGCACACTGTTCACAATTTAGACCCAAACTTCCTATGTCATCCATTTATCGTGGCTCCTGCTGGGATGATCAAGGATTGCATGTCCAACAACAGGATACCAACCACTTTGGGCACCTGTGTGATGGGACACCTGCGTTTAATGCAATCAATTACCCCCAAGCAAAGCATATGAACTGGAGATCTAGTTGGCTCTGAATTCAGTACCTTCATCACCCTTTGTATTTTTGGATTTCAGTCAAATTTGGTTCTAGAGTTGTACGCCTCTTGATCTTCCATTTGAATTTCTCCTTTGCTCCTTTACCATTTGCGCACTTGCTAGTCAGGGCTGAAAGCCTGACTGGTGTTAAATCCTGAATGCCAGACTCTTCCATAGCCTCATTTAAAAGACCACCACAAGCACAGTCTATGGGCTTTGTATTTCCATTTCACCTTTCTCTTTCTATGTTTCTCTCATTCAGGAAATGCTCATGAAAGCCCAGGAAATGGTCAGGCGCTATGATGCTGCTGTCAAGGAAGCATTTGTCTTGCTGGATGAGACTGAAGCCAAACTGCTGTCTTCCCCTGTTCATCCCGGCAACTGTGAACAGCTCCTCCAACAAATCGAGGACGATCTTGTGGCAAGTGAAGATGACTTTGAGCACCGTATTGATGACATCCAGAACTTCTCCTCTTTGCTACAATCCTTGCCAAACGCAGACCCAAAGGTGCAGCATGCCAAAGTGCTCAGTGACCTGTTAACAAGAAAAGTGGTGTTAGGAGGGCAACTCGAGATCCGACGGCAGCTTCTTCAAAGGTAACTTGGGTCTGTTTGCTACTTGCTGGGTGGATACTGTGTCACCTCTGAGCACCCAATGCTTCATTGTTCGTCTTTCCCTACATACCTCAAGCATCTTAACCATGCAGATCTTCACGTGTATCACTGATAATCATACGTAAAAGAGATGAGCCTTTTAGTGGTTTTGGTGAATCATTGTCAGAAATCTGGTATTTAATGGGTATAACTTGGAATAGAACCAGCACAGTGATGTGTGACTGCAGTTCTGAGGTGTCTCCTTATGTCTGTGAGTACTGGTGCTTCTATATAACTGGATTGTTAAGAGTGAATGGAAAACAAAGAAAAGGACACGTACTATTCATCCATGCTTGTAAAAGTACTACAGATCTATTCGTTGCTCCTGTCATGCTGGTGAATTTGTATTTTTATACTTGTTCTAAAAACAAGATGAAAAATAAATAAAGTTTTGGGATCCCAGAGGGATCAAAGAAAAGGTTAGAAAAGGAATAAAGAAATAATGTTCAATCACCATATTGTAATCAAACACTGAGCTTCGCATTGAAAAAAAGAAGTTCCATCCTTCTGGGAAGATGGTCCGACAATGAAAGTTGATTTCAAGTGATGTTATGATATCAATTTTGATGTAGATCTTGATGAGGCAGGGTGGAAACGATGTCCTATATCCCTGAAGACATTCTCTTCAAGTCTCAAGGCCATTGCAAAAGAGGAGTTACAGACTGTGTAAAATCCTCAATCATCCCTTTGACAAGATCCAGTAAAACAGTCCTCATGCCTGCATGTTTGACACTGTAATTATTTTTTAATGTGGTACTCATTTTGTCTGTAGCTGCCCCTCCTAGATGTTTATATCACAAAACTGTTGTTAGGATTGAGAGCACTCAGGATAGCAAAAGGATGTGAGTCTTCTAAAGGACTCACAGAACCAGGCCTGCTTAAGATAGGCCTCACCACAGGCACCCTGATCTCAAACTTTAATGGCAGGCTTCAGCCTATCCAGGCTCAAAAAATGGAGAACAGGCTTATAAAGTTCAAAATACTTGAAATGTCCCAAAATATACAAAAATACCTCTTAAGAGAAAGAACAACTTTAAATCATGTGGCTTGAAGAACTAGTCCAGAAACAATGCTTACTAGAAAGAGTATTTATTTGAAATCAATGAAAAAATAGAATAAAAATGGCAAAAGCCATAAAAATGCAAACCACAACAATCAAATCTTTATCTGAAATTCAATAATAGTAAACCAACACAGAAGCCAGAAAAAGATGATAATGATGAGATAATGCCCTTCTCCAAATACTCATAATCAAGTACAATGAACCACTGAAGGACCTGCTCCACATATACTGGGTGAGAGTGGTCCTTCAGCTGTGACATCAACGTGGCTCCACCTCTTGGAGTCCTACTCACAAAACACAAGGAACAATGAAGAACACATAATGCATATATAGTAAATAATAAATAAACAGAACAATACAAACAGAAATGACATGATTACAATAAACATATAAAAATAATACTTTAAAATAAACAAAGAAGGCACCAAAAAGGAAAATTAACATAAGCCATGGAACACACCCTGGCTATAACATAACAGTTGTGCCAAGTCTTTTGGTCCTGGACCTTTTTTTTCCAGGTGACGAAGAGTCTGAATTTAAGTTGACATAGGCAGTTATTGATGTTGAGGTGGCATTTTGTGTCGTGGTCTTCTACGTGACTGCTCTTATTCTTGTGGCTGTCTTCAAATACTGTATATGTGATCAGCTAATGGATTGTCCCTTAATGTTCACAGCCGTCTGTTTCTGATGATGGTGCTGACTTCTGGTTGTCGATTGCCTTTGCATACTTCTTTGTTCATTATGAGTCATGCGTATGATATTTAAATGATTCGTCTGAGACCCCAGTTACTGACACGCCACATGGTGTAGAGACAAATTGTAGTCTCAGGTGATGCACTGGAAAGCCACCTGCTCCACATTCTGATCACAATATGGAATATGCTAGTTTCTGTGGCCTGGATTATAACTTCGGACAGTTCATTTCTGAGCTCAGTGGATTGGGTTTATGCTGTATAACGTCCAGCAAAATCAGAATCTCTTCCACCATATTGACCATGAATTCCTCCATAGTCTAAGTTTTTAAAGGTTTGATGTCTTCATTTCAAGCCTGGCCACCCAGGGTAAGCCGTGCATTCAAGAAGCGATTAATAATTGTCTTAAGTTTAGGACATTTGTGCATCCATTTCGAATGCAGCTTTTGACCTCAAACCAGTTCAATATCTGGGCATCTATGAATAAACAGATTTATGCCAGGGTACAAAACTTTCATTAGATCAACAATTTTCTTTGGAAACCCAAGTCTTTTCAGCAAAAGCCATATTGAAGTGTCACAGTCCACTGCATGAAATGCTGCCTTGAGGTCAATGAATGGTTGTACTAATGTCCTGGATGTAGTACTCGTGTCAGCAGTTTACCTGGGCAGGGTAATTGTGATGACTCAGTAGTCCCTGCACATCTGCCTGTTTTCTTGTCTCTTGTAGATGTCTGAATGTTTCCCAATTTCTAGCTGTTTTTAAAAATTTTAGTTAGCTGAGCAGCTATCAGCTTTTATTATCATCAGAGATGGTATTGCAAATGCCTGGAGCTTTGCCATTTTTCAGTTTGTTCAAGCATTTGGTGACCTCCTGGACCGTTGACTTGTTTGGATCAATGGTGGCCAGTCATGCAGCTGCTATTAGTCCTTCAGAGACAGGATCACTAGGTCAATTAAGCAGATCTGTGCAGTGCACACACCACCTTTCCAACTTCCATGTTTTATTACTGATTAGATTACCATTGACAAAGCACAGAGGAAGCAATTATTTCCACATTTCTTTATCTTCTGCATTCATCTCTATTGGCCTATCAAACTCATCAATTTAGGTATGCTTACAAGCCTTAAGCTTTACCCCATTGGCCATGCTGTCTCTCTCAGGGGTGGGGGTCGACTTGTTCTCAATCCTATTTTTTGTAAAAATTGATCGATCTGTATGGAATGATTACAATAAAATTAGTGATAAAAAAAAAGATTACCATTGGTGTTGATAATTGGCTAAGAGACGGGTCACATGACTTTTCGTTGGTAAAATTTTTGAGAGTGTTGCATATTTATTCATATTTATTACAATGTGTATTGGTATCGCTTTATCTCTGCTGCACTATTTTGTTGTAAAGTCTGCTGTATTTTTGATCTATATATAATAATGATGAAAAAGGACAATAAGTAGAACAGACTTAAGTTTAATATTCTGTTTTGTGCTTTTGGAAAGGTGTGCAGAAGAATACCAGCAGTACAAACATGGAGAAGACAAGCTGTCTGCCCAGCTTCATGAAGCACAGAGCCTTCTGGCAGGTGCCTTGTCTGCACAAGCAGAGTCCTATCAGGAGTGCCTCCAATGCCTGGATAAATTAAAGGTACTGAAATTGAGAGCTTGTCTGGGAGTCTGTGTGCTGCTTCCCATGATCAAACTTGCATGTTTTAAAAGTCGGTTTGACAGGCAGAGTTGGTATACCATGCAAAGAATGAAACAATGGTAATACTAGAGTTCACATGCTAATGACAAAAAAGGGCATCCTAGTAGGACATCAGGACAGCTAGAGGAACCAACCAATCATAATGGTGGTGCCACCTCGCTGCAGGAAACATTTACAGGCAAACAACACTGAATCATGAAAGGCTGGAACAAAAAAAGTTGGTTGGAACAAAAACCTGCAGCCACAGTAGGCCCCCAGAACCGAATTTGACAATCCCTGTATTAAAAAATGTAATCCTTCTAAATTTTTTGCATGAAGTTTTCTCCAGAGCAAAATTAGTGCTAGGCTTTCAAAGTAAGATGGTAAGCAAGCCAGAAACTTACCTGATGTGCCCAGCGGAGGCAACATCAACTTCACTCAGGCCCCAATGCAACCTGTTGGTGACGGCTGGAACAGGCCCAAAAGTGAAGAACTAGCAAGAGTAACTATCAACCTTTGGCTTGATTTCACTAAAATATCAAATCAAAGATATTAAACACAAAACGTACAAACTCCTTAGACTATGACAATAGTTGCCACACCCAGGCCTTTGCACTTAGTATAAATAGCCTGAGGGAGGGCCCTGGAGTGGTGATATCAGGTTGGCCCCGCCTCCTGGGACTCCACCCACAAAGAACATGGAATGTCTGTATATTTAAAGAAATGGAATATAATCATAACATCACAAATAAAATAAAGACATGAGAACTAATTCAAAATTAACAAAAACAACAATAAAACTCAAAATACGTATAACTGAAACTGATACGTGACACTAAAAAGGCCAGCTGTCCATGCACACACAGTACATTAACACCACAGCTATGGCTATGCAATAAGCATAATCATGCAAGACATCAGATCTAAAGGTAATGAAATTTCCCTTACATGGCGCAGCCAATCTAATGACTTGAAGTTGAACACCAGAGACTCAGATTTAAATTATTAAGAGAAGCAGGGAGGGATAACATGAAAACCTTCAAGTAGGGAATGTGAGGGTGGAGAGCTGGAAACCTTGGATGAGTCCCAGATAGGCTTCCCCCCTCAACACCTTCTTCTTTTGTTTTCAAAGTCTGTGTCAGACAGTGTGGACCAAGCTGAAGATGGTTTGGTGTGCCTCAAAGAGTTGGCCCAGGGGCTGCAGAAGGAATGGAGTGTCTCTGAATGTTTACAGGGGTTGGGCACTCTTTCATGTTTGCACATCCAGCTGAGTCAGACTGTGAGGGAACAGCTGGCCCTCTGCGAAGAGCAAACTGAAGCCTGGAAAGCCGTGAACGAGAAGGTCAGTAAGGAGGCTCCAACAAAAGGGCTCACTGGGAGCTGTCAGGACACATTAGGGTTTTTATGGGGGAAGTTTTTTTAATCAGAGATGTAGCAGTATTTGTCGTGTGCTTCATTTTTATTTGCATTGCCATTCTTCAGAGTAGCAAAATTTCAGTCAATTTTATTTTTTATAGTGCATTACATAATGATCACTAAATGAGTTGCATGACGTGAAAGGATTCCAAGTAAAGAAATATGGAAATATTTGAAAGTAATTTGGAAGTCCCTTTGTAAAATGCATAAATGAGTTCACCGTGTAGCATAACAGAAGTGAGGCAATGCTTTGAATGTACTGTAACTGTCAGCAGAAGCAAGCATTGTGTTCTGATCAAATGACTTGCATGACCATACAACAAAAAGCAAACTGTTAGAACAGTGTACGTCTGCATGTCTACAAGACTGTGTTCAATACCATACCTTTCACTCTGCAGGTTGAAAAAGCCTCTGTGCTGTTGGACACATTGCAACATGACCTTCCAGGGACTCCAACAGGAGAAACCACAACAGCCGGTCTCTTAGACCTACTCACATACCTGAATGAGTATGACAGCCAGCTCAGCAGCGGACAGGCTGCCCTGTCTACACTTATATGGCAGGTGAAGGGGATTGTTGGAATCTCTGAGAACTGCGCAGAGTTGCCATCTAGTTGCCTCTTCAAGGAGCTGCAAGAAATGCAAGATCGCTATACCAAGTAAGGCTGTTTGTGTTAGGCATGTATCTATAGTGTCAATGTGTTTTGTTGTGGAAAGTGTAAAATTCCTTCTCTCGGTTTAGTAGGCCCACAGTTGTATATTGTCTTCCTCACCCTCTATGCTCAATTCTTGCACTTGCCAGTTTAAAAGAAGACACAGCCTGCAGCCAGAATGCCCCTGCACCTGGGATTATGGTCAGAGTTCACCCAGAGTTAACTGCTACTCTGACTCTTCCTTCACTAGGAAGTATTGCCCCCCTCCTTTTTATCTGTAGTCACAGCCTGCAGTTGCAGTGCACTCCTACCGGGGACTTTGGTCCAACTGTGGTTCACCGACAAAAGCGCGATAGACATATGCGCCCCGACAAAACCGCGACCGACAAATGAGCGCCGACAAACCCGCTAACTGGTTTTCGACAAATGCGCGGTGACAAAATCGCCACGACAAAATCGCGAGAGAGGCCAAGAGAGTGGGACGCCCTTGCTGCAATTCTTTCTACGTATGCAGGGCGTGATCTTAAGGACTATCTGCATGCCGTGCTGATGGCATGCCGCGTCTCATAATATTGACTTCTAAAATAAACATTATTATATATGCTTTAAACTAGTAATTCATATTTAATGAAACTTTCGCGATTTTGACGGCACGTTTTAATCAGCGATATTTTGTCGGCGCGCATATGTCTATCGCGCAAATGTCGGGTCACACCAACTGTTACTCTAAGTTCTTTACTCAAGGGGGCACCTATTTTAACGATCAACAAAACAAGTAGGGATGCAGGTTTAGGTACTTTATATAGTCATTATAAACTTTAATGTCACTTAATATGCCAAAAGCAGAAGCAAAGCAAATGAGTATGACAATCACACCATACAACCTAAATGTTTAGCATCTGTCAAGAACCATGCTGGCCGAAGCACCCAATGTGTAATAGTATCATCTTCTCATCCCTTGTGCTCATGGAATGCTGTCACTTAGACGTCTCATGGTTTGAAGATCTCCCTGTGACTATGTTCTTCCTCCTGCTGCTAGTTCAGCCCATTGTTCGTCTTTCTTAAAGCAAGGTCAAAGTGTTTCAGTTTCTGAAACTGTACACTGTGCCTAATGACCTGGAGCACTTTGAAATGGCCAAGGCTGGTTTAGCTTAATTATTTTTTTTGCTAAGAAGTTTTATTTGTGAACATCTGTGGTGTTTGCTGAAGCTACTATAATCTATGGAGCTGTTATGGTGAGGTTGTGCTGTGCCACTTCAGTCAATACAAATTTCTCCACTATATTTACTCTTCTTTAAAGATGAGAAGTGGCCACAGGCAGTCTAAGGGGACCCATTAAATCCCTATTTAGTTTAGAAATAAAATGTCAAATTATCAAAAACACCTAGTCTCCGTGTTCCAATTTTCAATTTTCTCATACAAAATATTTGCTCAGGTATGTGTACATTTCTTCCTTTTCTGTTTAATCTCGGGAATTATACCATTTGCAAAGTGACAGTAATTGCAGTATATCTCAGGCTAACGAGTAATTCACGCAAAACACTCTGTTTTTATCTCTTCCTTCATAAAGTCCCTTAAATTATTTCGGGATTCTGTACTTTTGTACCTTACACATCAGAATTTTTAACAGTGTGCAAAATATTTTATTAGCATGCCAATTTATAGAGAATAAAAATAAAACCTTCCATTTGCCATATAGATTATGAAAAATGAACATTCTATCCTTCTTCTATCTAACCCATGGGTGTCGAAATTTGGTCCTGGAGGGCCACAGTGGCTGCAGTTTTTCATTCTAATCATCTTCTAATCAACTTCTTTTGCCTTTGTTTTAGTTAACTTGACTCAAGCTCCTTAGTTGTTGTTTTTTTTTTTTTCCCCGTAATTAGTAGCCAAACAATAATGAGACACAAAACGAGTCGCCATATGAGCAGCTCACCAGTGCCCATCACACAATATCTGAAAATAAAGAAAGGTGAAGGTCTCAGTAAGGTTGATCCATCAGGTCACCAAAACATTTTGATGGTGTTCTTAGGAAAAACAGAAAATCAACAGTTTTGGAAATGTCTGCTGTGGCAGAATGAGAGCAGCAACAAGGAATTAAAAAACAGGTTTAATTAACAGCAAGAATAATTGGCTTCTCGTTAAGAGATTGGTTGGAGTGAAATTGGTTGAAATTGGAAGGCCCAATTTAGCTGGTCATCTGTCGTCTGTTTCTTCTGTTTGGCTGTCATTTACTGAAGAAAGGAATCAATTTAGAGGACTGAATCCTTAAAATCAGGGTTATTAAATTAAGGGAAAAGAAATTAATTCGCAGTGAAAACAGGTCACTGATTAGGAGAAGGGTTAGAATGAAAACCTGCAGCCACTGCAGCCCTCCAGGCCTGGGGTTTAACACCCGTGATCTAACCAAACACCTATGTGAATTTTGAAAGCAATTTATTAGGATCGTCTCTTTTATATACAGAGGTTATTTTTATTTTACATTAAAAATGCACACATATTTTGTGATATAAAGGATTGACCTATAAAGTAGTCAATATAACATTCATTTATTTTCCACCACTTATCTGATGCCACGTCACAGGGGCAACAGTCTTAGTAGTGCGGCCCATACGTCCTTTTCCCCAGCCACACTTGCCAACTCTGTGGGATCCCAAGGTGTTTCCAGGTCATCTAGGAGATATAATCCTCTCAGTAAGCCATGAGTCTTCCCCGGGGTCTCCTCCAAGCGTCTAAAACACCTACAGGGAGACGTCCAGGCAGCATACCCAAACTGGCTCCTTTAAAAGCGGAGGGTCATCAGCTCTACTTTGAGCTCCTCCTGGATGTCTGCACTTCTCACTCCTATTTCTAAATCTCAGTTGAACATATTTATCTCATTTGTCAATTACAATAGTCTACTTACTTCTGTACTTTCTGACGTGTATACAGCTTGTACTATGTTTGCTTCATATTCTGTCACTATTATCATTACCTTGACCTTTGGTATGTCCCATACATCCAAACTTCAATCGATGGCCTTTGCCAAATCGTCTCCTGTATGCAGATGACATTTTGACACAAATGTAACAAAGCACGCTGCGCACAGAGAATTCCCAAAAACAAAAACGTCAGACCCTTTTTACTCCATTCGTATACACTTGTTTGGTAGTTTCTTTAATATGCTGCATTGCTGTATCCAATTTATTTGCAATGTGAAATTCCAATTTTCAATCCGCATGTTTACTTGGGCCTCTGCAAGTTTTTGGTGTTTTACTGAGTTTGCTTCCCGACCTGCTGCTGTCTACAAACATGACGTTAAGGTTTGCTGGCTTGCATTTTGCAGACTTGAACTTCCATGTGTGCTCAGTTTGTTCACACTTTTTTTACTTTTCTGTTTCTCTACCCAGATGTTGTGGACTAATTTGTAATGGCTATTTAAGTGAACTTTAAGGTTTGTAGGATTTCTACCCTTAATCTGCACAGCACACATGTACCATGCATTTAGTACTGTCACTTTCAAATAGTGCGCTTACATCCGCTTTCATAACCTGAGTATTCACAAAAATCTGATTTCTAAAATGCGATCTGAAAGAGAATTTGGGTTATTGGCCTCTGAAAAACCTGGTTAACAGACTTCGATTTCTCCACGAATTCTCCATTTATGTGGCCATGCAGCTCCTTCATCAGGTGACTTTTAAGGATTTTGTAGTCTGCGTGTGCCCATTGCACTCTGTCAGCCTGCGCCTGTATTTACTTCACACACGCTTCCAGCAGCCAGGCGTAGAAGTGTCGATAAAACACATTTCCAGCGGTAAATGGTTGGGTGATCACATTATTCCTTCTCCTGTCTGTAATAATCTAAGTATTTCGGAAATTTCGCTAAATTTGTGTTGACGAACTGAACGTACAGTATGCTAAACTCAGCAACACAATCTCAAGAGAAGTAGGGTAACATGTTAAAAGTGACATGCGTTACGTAGTTTGATTACTTTTTAAAGCAATGAGTAACCTAGCGCATATTGTACTGAAGTAAAAATGCCTGCATTATTATTATTATTATTATTATTATTATTATTATTCCAGTAGCACCAGGTTTGGTCCTTTGCAGGGCTTAGTCACTCAGCCAAGCAGAAAAGAGTCAGCAGCGTGCGATCCAGTAAAAGAAACTTAATAAAGGATCACTTTATTTAAACATTTGTATAAAACACACAAAAAAAAATATCACAGGCCTTGTGCTTATTTTTTGATTCATGGTGGCTGATGATGATATTTAACTCTTTTTTTTTGTTGTTTAATGACATTGGAGTGCTTTGCCAATGGAGAACTCAAGAAGATTACTTGTGCATGTGAACGCGGATTATTAAAAAATAAGATTTCACCCTTAATCGGGCTATTCTTCTTAACCCGGTTACGTGTGTGTATATAAATGTGCCAGCTGTTATATTCCAAAAATTTCCCATGCAGCACTTTGACGTTTTCTACCGGCCTTGTTAATCGCAGATGCCGCCTTAGTCAGAGAAACATTTCGTCGTGAATTTCACCACCTACATGGCAGGCCCCGAATTTTACAAGAAATGCAAAAATTTATACTGCCATGTTCTTATAGATCAGATCACAAAAACTGAAAACATTTATGTAGTTTATTGTTTTATTTCAGTTAATCTTTTCAGCTATTGAAAAAGTTTCTTATTGTTTTAGTTTCTCATCCTGATTTTATTAATTATTTTATTTTAGTTTATGAAATTGTTTCTTTGTTAATATTTTTAGTCTTCAGTTTACGATAATAACCTTGGTGCCAGCCAGGTACGCTTTAGGGATTTCGATTGCCCATATGCATAAATGCAATTTGAAGCCATCATATCTAAATTTAGAATTATAAAGAAGTGCCAGCCATGAAAGTATTTAGGGCTTATAGTATCTGCATCTTTAACCATCTTTCACTTTTAAACTTGTGCCACTCTAATCCACTCTTGTGATTTTAAGGAGTGTCAGACACGTCACCTTTTGCAGTATATATCCACTTTTATGGTGTTAAAGCTGCACAAAGTCATGTCCACTCTGATGATCTTGGAGGAGTGCCATCCATGTCTGAGTTTTTTAGGCTTTCTCATATTACCAATGTTTAGAACTAGAAAGAGTGAATGCAGACTTTGGGGGTTTATTTTGGTGTCAGCTCTACTGACCTAAAGGTTTAAAATCACTCCATCAGTTTTTCATCTTTAGCATGTGGCTTACTTGTAGAAGACAAAGTTCATGCCATTGAAAGTTTTCATTGGTAACTGTTAGTGTGAATTGTCCTTAACTCAGCTTAGTGCAAGTCATTCTCAGTGCCAGCTTATAACCTGACTTTAGTGCCCATCATACACTTGTCCTGGGCTATAACAGACTGTTGTTTGGGTGTTTTCTGTGAACTCTGGCTGCCCTCCTTGCATGGCCCAGTCAGATGGGTGAGTCTTTTACCCCAATTATTTTGTCAGTTTTGGCAAACATGCTGGTAGTTGACAGCATGCTGCATTCCTGAGAGGTCTCGCACAGAGTAGCAGCTCCGTACTATTGTGTAAGTTGCTGGACTGTATTTTGTATTCATGCTTCTGTTCACAATTTTGATTGTCTGATGTTCTAAATTCCTTGGAAGTTTGAAGCAGAAAGTGGCAAATGCCCGGCAGGTGCTGCAGACAGACATGCAGGAGCGGGATGCTGTGAAAGCCAAGATAGAGGGAGTCCGAGAGTGGCTTGTGACATGCTCGTCCTTGCTGTCGAAGATGAAGCCTACACCAAGAGCCACTCAGTTAAGGGTAAGCTATTGGAGGGACTCTAATTGGGGGTTGTGAGCTGTGTGGAGCATGTCCTTACTACTGGTGCTCCAGAGCGAAATATGGATTCTCTATTAATGAAAGTTCTGTATTGTTATTCACACAGAAATATTGTTTGGAATTAGTTTTTGTGGTCAAACTGATTATTTTATTCTAAGTTGCTTTATGAAAGTGATTATAATGAAAGCAATATACTAACAGTTAGCTTGTTTATTGTATTAGGTTGTTGATTTATTTGAGCGATCAGCTCCAATCCACTTCAAGTGCCAAGCACATCAGTGCTCTTCACTGCTCTTGTGTCAGGGCTACTATAGACAGTTGATAATATGTGGCCAATGAGGCCTGGTGGGACCTGCCTTGTTTCAGGGCCATTATATAAGAACGTGTGTCTAATAAGGCCTGGTGAGACCCACCTTGTTCCAGGGCCACCATATAAGAACGTATGACCAATGAGCCCCGTAGGACCTGCTAGGACCCATTTTGTTCTAGGGCCACCATATAAGATTGTGTGTCTAATGAGGCCTGGTAAGGCCCACCTTGTTCCAGGGCCACTATGTGAAAACATATGACCAATGAGGACCCGCCTTGTTCCAGGTCCACCATATAAGAATGTGTGGGCAATGACACCTGGTAGGAACCCATTTGTTCCAGGGCCACCATGTAGGAACATGCGACCAATGAGGCCTGGTAGGACCTACCTTGTTTCAGGGCCACTATATAAGAACATGTGGCAAATGAGGCCTGGTAAGACCCACCTTATTCCAGGGCCACCATATAAGAACATATAACCAATTCAACCCAGTAGGACCTGCCTTGTTCCGCATCCACCATATAAGAATGTGTGACCAATGATGCCTGGTAGGACTCCCTTTGTTCTAGGGCCACCATGTAAGAATATGCGACCAATGAGGCCTGGTAGGACCTGCCTTGTGCCTGATGCTCCTAGGAGAGGTTGTGGTTCCCCTGGACACTGCACTGGATTAAATGGGCTCAGAACATGAATCAATTGAATTAAAAATTACGTGGTTCTGATTAGAAAGTGATAGAAAAACTGCAATAAATAGTAACAGAAAAATAACAAGGGGAGCTGATGAAATGAAAATATATTTTAAAAGAAAAGTAACATAACAAAGCAACATTTTCTTACAGATACTCAGGTTTTCCTCTGACATGTCTCCAGACATGTAGGGTTATTTATTGGCAGTTCTAAAGGGGCTTGATGTGAGTGTTGATGTCTGTGAGTGGCCCTTTGGTTAGACTGGCGCTCTGTCCAGGGTTGTTCCTGCCTTGCACCCTGTACTTCCAGGATAGGGTCTGAGGCTCTGGCCCCTCCGTGAGAATCGAATGGAGACTAATTTTATGTTAAAAAAATAATAAAGAACTAAAAATAGTGAAGACTGAAAATTTGGGTAAGTTACAAATAAAAAAAGTGTTTTGAGAAAAAGTATTTTAGGAAAATAGATTATATAGATAGAAATATATACAGGTATATAAACTGCTCAAAAAAATTAAAGGAACACTTTGAAAACACATCAGATCTCAATGGGAAAAAGAAATCCTCCTGGATATCTATACTGATATAGACTGGGTAATGTGTTAGGAACAAAAGGATGCCACATCGTTTGATGGAAATGAAAATGATCAACCTACAGAGCCCTGAATTCAAAGACGCCCCAAAAATCAGAGTGAAAAGATTATGTGGCAGGCTAGTCCATTTTGCCAAAATTTAATTGCAGCAACTCAAAATTGTACGCAGCACTTTGTATGGCCCCTGTGTTCTTGTATACATGCCTGACAACATCGGTGGATGCTTCTAACGAGATGACAGATGGTGTTGTGGGGGATCTCCTCCCAGATCTGGACCAGGGCATCACTGAGCTCCTGGACAGTCTTTGAGGTGCAACCTGGTGGCATTGGATGGACCAAAACATAATGTCCCAGAGGTGTTCTATTGGATTTAGGTCAGGAAAAGTGTGGTAGCCAGTCAATGGTATCAATTCCTTCATGCTCCAGGAACTGCCTGCATACTCTCACCACATGAGGCCAGGAATTGTCGTGCACCAGGAGCCACTGTACCAGCATAGGGTCTGACAATGGGTCCAAGGATTTCATCCTGATACCTAATGGCAGCCAAGGTGCCTTTGTCAAGCCTGTAGCGGTCTGTGTGACCCTCCATGGATATGCCTCCCCAGACAATCATTAACCCACCACCAAACTGCTCATGCTGAATGATGTTACAGGCAGCATAATGTTCTCCATGGCTTCTCCAGACCCTTTCACTTCTGTCACGTGCTCAGGGTGAACCTGCTCTCATCTGTAAAGCACAGGGCACCAGTGGTGCATCTGCCAATTCTGGTATTCTATGGCGAATGCCAATCGAGCTGCATGCTGCTGGGCAGTGAGCTCAGGGCCCATTAGAGGACATGGGGCCCTTGGGTCACCCTCATGAAGTCTTTCTGGTTGTTTGGTCAGAGACATTCACACCAGTGGCCTGCTGGAGGTCATTTTGTAGGGCTCTGGCAGTGCTCATCCTGTTCCTCCTGCCCAAAGGAGCAGATACTGGTCCTGCTGATGGGTTATGGACCTTCTATGGCCCTCTCCAGCTCTCCTAGAGTAACTGCTTGTCTCCTAGAATCTCCTCCATGCCCTTGAGACTGTGCAGGGAGACACAGCAAACCTGGCAATGACACGTATTGATGTGCCATCCTGGAGAAGTTGGACTACCTGTGCAACCTCTGTAGGGTCCAGGTATCAGCCTCATGCTACCAGTAGTGACACTGACTGTAGCCAAATGCAAAACTAGTGAAGAAACAGTCAGAAAAGATGAGGAGGGAAAAATGTCAGTGGCCTCCACCTGTTAGATATATAGATAGATATATATACTGTGTATATATATATATATATATATATATATATATAGATATATATATATATAGATAGATATATATACTGTATATATAGATATATATATAGATATATAGATATAGATATATATATATATATATTGTGACAGAATTAGGGTTTTCTCGCACCCTTGTACCCTCGGACCACACGTCAGACACCAGATAAAAGTCCAAATAATTATTTATTATAATAATAAAGTGCACAAAGCACGCTCCTCTCCACAATTCTCCAATAAACCAATAACAATAATCAATAAACCAATCCTCCACTCCCAGACGCTTAGCCACCCTGCCTCCCAACTCAGCTCATCCGTCTGGGATTTCCCACAGTCCTTTATACTGCTCAACCCGGAAGTGTTCCAGGTCACATGGACAGAGAGGGTGAAACACTTCTGGGTCAAATAAAAAATCCTTTTTTCTTCACCCAGGAAGCACATCGTTCCCTTTGTCCATGTGACTATGACGTACTTCCTGGGCGTAAGGCAAATAGTCTCTGGGCCTCCCTGCAGCGACCCCTGGCGGCCCCTATGGTATCCAGCAGGGCTGTGAATAAAGACTCCAATGTCCATAATGCCCTGCTGGTCTTCGGGGCACCTCCATTCTGCAGGGAGGGCTCCACCTGGTGGTGTGGGGGTATTGGCCGGGATGAACAGCTGGCCATACATCACAATATATAGAAATAGATTAAGAGAAAATGGATCAAATACATAAAAATGAGGAATGACAGCAGAAAATAGGTCCTGGCACAGGGGTCCAGTGTTCTTCCTCACAGCCAGGAGCCTGGTATGGAAGTAGAAAGTAATGGATGGATGTGCAGATATCCCATCCAAAGTATATTATTCTCCCTTGCCCGGTCAAGTTGCCATGTTAAAGGAAGCTACCAGGGATGTATAGGTGCCCTGTTCAGGGTAGGAGCTACCACGCCCCTCAGTTGGAGAACAGAAATGCCCGGAGTTGGCCTTCCAAGGGTAGACATTCCTCTTGACTGATAGGTGGCGGTGTACCCCTGGTGTGGCTCTGCAGGGCTGTAAGTGACCTGTAGTTTTGCAAGGCAGCCCTGTTAGGTCCCTCACTGGCAGTCAGGGGGGCACTACCAGGTGATGACTGCCTTGTTGTAGTGTAATTCCATCTGACACAGAAGTGCTTTCTAAATGTAGGACTCCTGGGTCCAGCATAAAAGCTGCCACTCTGTATTACTCAGGCGAGTTAGAGTCGGGAGTGTAAAAGAATAACACTTACCCAGCAAGGAGTGGAGGTTGGAAAGAAGGAAGGAGAAGAAAATTTGTGCTTGTGGTTAATCACAACCTGTACTAAATCATTTTATTAAAAATGAACAAGCCTTTTGAAACCATAACTTTCTTTGGTCTAGTTGTGTCTGGGGTTTGGGGCTCTGCTATGCCCTCTACATGCAACAACACATACGCTATAATATATTGAAGAGTAATAATCCATAAGCATGTTATTTATTTGAGTTTAAAGCCTGTAAAATACTCAGGTGATATGTTGAATATCATCTGAACTTCACTGCAGATGGTGAAGAGGTTACAAGAAGAGTGGAGCTCAGCACAGGGTCTTAGCAACTCACAACTTAAGGTTTCTCGTTTCATCTCTCAGCCTCACCTTGTGTGTGGGGACTATGCTTCCTGGAACTCTTGGAATTTTCTTTCATTTCCCCTATTTCTTCCCCCACCTCTTAGAAGAACACAGTATGTTAGGTTAATTGTCAATTCTAAATTGGTCTGCTGTGTGATTGTGAGTGTATTGAGAATGGATTGTCATCCTCTTCAGGGTTGGGTCTTGTTTTGTACCCAAAGCTCCTAGAACAGATTATCGCTTCCTGTTTTTGAACAGATAAGTGCAGAGAATGAATGATTAAGTAGCACTAACAACCGTGTTTGCCATCACAGGACACTTTATGGAGCAAACGAGGATACAATTAACAGAAATTTGGAGAGATGCGTAGAACTCAGCTGAGAAAGATACAAAAAGTAGTAAATAACAGTGAAGGAAAATTAAGCCTCTTATTATATTTTGTCAAATGTGAATTTGTGACACAGACCCTCCCTTCGCTCATTCCAATTAGGCCGGAACACGGTCCCGCTCTGCGGACAGGAGCAGCTGATCCATGAGTAATACTGAATTAATGAGCGATGAAGTTGCTCCACTTTGCCTTGAAGACAATGCTCCGATTGTCCAGCAGCAGCAGCACAAACCGTCATAGGCAGGGCCGACCACAGTACTTCACGTGCAGATTCCTTGATTTTGCTTTTATTTTTCTTCCTCTTTTGGATGTGTACCAAGTACTGTCGTTTATAGAAACATGGCGGGTGAACCCAGTGCCGCTCTTATTTAAATTTGGCCTCCTGGATTCCTTTCAGGGCCATTGTCTCCAGTTGCCCGAGTGCCTTGTCCAGTGTGTTTTCTGAGGCACTCTCAGCCAGATCTCTCTGTGCCACTTTGTTGTGCACAATGTGCTGTAAGTGGATACTCCAGGTGCCGGCCTCTTGTTTTTGTGCCGCTGGGAGAGGCACAGCAATAGGTATCGTTCCCAAGCTGTGCCAACAAGAGCTGTTTTCACAGTGGTGTTGCAGATTCCCCTCTGCCAGTTTACCTTCCCAGCCTCTTGAGATCAGAGCAGCAAATTGTGGCTCAGGCACTTCACGCGTAACGGCCGCACTATTTGGTCAAGTGGTTACCCACAGGTGGAGAGCTGAAATTTCTGTGTTGTTGAGAGGAAGTACATGCTTATCTTTCATTTGGAATCCCAGCCTTAATGGAGAGCAGTGGGTGATCGGATTTGCACTCTCGCTTCAGGAGATCCAAGAGGAGGTGGACAACCAGAAGGGACTTATTAAGAAGCTCATGGAGCAGCTCCGCATCAAGTACTCGGACATGTACACCATTGTTCCTGTTGAGATAGAGACACAGCTCCAGGACGTCAGTAGGACCCTGAAGGAAGTACAGAAAGAGGTAACTAAATGAGGGTAACTGGCACCATTCTTACGGCAGCTTGACCTCTCAATGGCCAGGCTGCAGAGTGCATTAGGAGTGTTTGTGTGTATTCAGACTACTTTATTCTAAGACTGTTAGGAAGCTTTGACTGCTGGGGTGCTATAACTACTTGCTGCCATTTACTTTGGCTGTGCCATCTTTTGTAAAGCTTTTGTGTCTGTTACTCAGCAAGGTGCCTTGTCCTAACAATGTTCATTAATTAAGCCTGAACTTATTTTTTAATAACCTTCACTTATTTCCTGCCAGTTTTTTGCCACTGCATTCAAGCAAGCCTAACAATGAGTTGGCAGGGCCTTGCTAGCTGGCATTACACAATATTGCTTTGATACCAAATGTGCACTGCCTGATGTGCAGTGGTCTTAGACAGCAGGTTGACATTGCATCAGTGCAAAAGTTAGCACAGTTCCTGGACTAGTGGTTCAGTGGGCACTGCCCTGCGGTAGCCTAATTGTCCATCTGCACTTGCACAGAACGGTGCAGCCTTAATGGTGAACATAAGCTATCACTGCGCTGTTGCACCCTGCTGCTTTGTTGTGAATCTGTTAGCTGCCATTCCATTAGAGTAAAGGTAAAGGTTTAGTGCTGAGGTGCACTGTCACCATACTAATGATTTAGTGGGCACAGACTGCCAGATGGCACTGCACTGGGGACAACTTAGTAGTCTGAACCTAACAAATCACCTTTGGCACTATAGGATGATCAAATCCCAATTACAGTATCTGAAAACTAGTGAGCCCAAGGTGTTACTGCACTTTTCGTGGAAGATAACTGCCAGCTGGCGCTACACCATGTAGCGTAATAGTCTGAGAAATGTTCATTGGCACTACCCAGGTGATACAGTTCTGGTGCTGCAGTGTTACAGAACTTGTGGTTTAATGGGTGCAGACCACTAGCTGGCACTGCAGTTCAGCTAGTTTAAGGGTTTAATTATTCACAAATGCCCATTGGCACAAGGTAGTCCTACTGGTGAAGGCACTGCATAAAATGCATATACAAAAACTAGACAAAAAACTTTCTTTGCTTTTATTTAGCAAAACAAATCTGCCAATGGGGTAAGCAAAATTTACTTGACAACATTTCTTAAAATAAGCTAAATAATTGTAAGTACAAATTTTTTGATAAGTCAATAATTCTTACGATAAGTTAACAGGATTTAATGTAATGATAGAAATACTTTTCACTTGCTTAGATTTTATTTTTTGAATGTTGTAAGTTGCCACCATTGGGGAAGTGAGGCATTACACCAGTGCCAACCAAGCAGTTTTTTTATAGGATGCTGCTGATGGGTACTGTAATGGACATCTAACATACTGTATTTACTGGTTTAGTGACATGTACTGGTTAATGTGTGTGGCACATGCTGTACAAGCTAGCATTAAATTGGGGCAAACCTGAAAGTTGGATACCTTCAGACTGGTAATGGATTTCAACAAGCTCAATGGCAGGAAATTGACAGTTGGTACTGCTCATTTGGACAGTACACTGGCACTGATAAAGAACTTTTTAGATGCTTAATACATTGGGAACACCAGCTGGCAAAGCCATAACAAGTCTAAATCTAGTGGTTTTGTTTAAGAATGCCTGCTTAATGGCATGATATCTGGTAAATCCTAGCTGGCACTATACTCATAGTTTCTTAATGTGAATTATAACTTGAAGAACACTAAATCGATCCAAATAATTTGGGTACAAAGCTGTGCCAGTCTGTACTAACTTGTACCAAATTGAATGCAGAGTGATCTAATGTTAAATAAATCTCAGCTGGCACCATACAGATCCATTCCTACTTGTGAATACCAGATGCCAGTGTACTAAACCAGTTTTAACAGGAAAAGATGGCCATGAAGCCTGCTCTGGGAGAACCCACTGGTTTGATGCCCAGCAAAAGTCAGTCAGCATTAAATAAAAGCATGCTTAATAGAGCATTGCAGCTGGCATTGCAATGGAGCAAATGTAATGATTTGATGTCAACACTCACTTTATTGGCATATGGTTGGTAGCTGGCACCCTCTCAACAGTCATAAAAAGATGAAGACATGAAAGTGGCAGCTGGCACTCTCTTGATAATATCCAGCTGATTGTGCAGTTCTAAAGAACTGTATTGTTTTTGAAGGTGACTGGCATAATTGATTGCAAAACAGGCAGCGAATTGTGAAATTAAGGAAGCCATTTGCCAAGCAGAGCTATCATATCTCCACTTAAAATAAACAAGAAGGAGACCGATGTGTTACATACAATGCATGATGCCAACCCTATCTGCTGTCTTATTTAGTGTTAACATGCCCGTTTCAGGTCCAGCTGTTTACATTCACAGTGCCAGCTCGCTACACTTTTCTTTTTGACTCTTAAAGGTGGACAGAGCAACAGAGCAAAGCAGCTCCACTCATGTACTGCAATGCAAGATTGATGAAATATCAAGCGGCCTTCAGAGAGTACAGGAGGTACTGGGGCAGAAGAGCAAAACCATCGATGAGGCCAAGGATGCACAGAAGGTATCTTGATCCATGATGTCTCAGTCAAAAGCATTTATTACAAAAGTGTAGTCCTTTAATGGATCTTGAGTTCAAGTCTGAATGTATTAAACAGATGTGAGCTATAAAAAAACATGCCTGGCATCAGTGAGCTCACCCTCTGGCCAGGATGTTCAATGAGATAGAAAACAACTAAAATGAATATCACAAATCGATTTGCTATTTTGTCGTATTCCTTTTGCCCTCTGAGTTTGATTTGGTGACAGCTCACTCCAAGAGGTTTAATATGTCTGATCCCAGCTTGCTGGCCCCCATGATCAAGTGGACATAAACATTTACACTAAACACTGATGCTTGAAGTGCTGTCTTGTCACATCAGTTTTAACTATAATCATAGCGCCTTAGCATCCTAGAGTGATCTGATGCTGGCTCACTTTCTATATGGTTTAAAATGTTAGAATATTAGAATAATCTTGATGAGAACAGGTCATTCAGCCCAACAAAGCTCACCAGTCGTATCCACTTAATTCTTCTAAAATAACATTAGGTTGAGTTCTGAAAGTTCCTAAAGTCCTACTGTCTATCACACTGTTTGTCAACTTATTCCATGTGTTTCATGTTCTCTGTGTGAAGAAAATCATTGAAATGTTTGTGCAAAATTTATCCTAAACAAGTTTCCAGCTTTATCCCCATATTCTTGATGAGCTCATTTTAAAATACAGTCTCAATCCACCGTAATAATTCCCTTCATAATTTTAAACACTTCCATCATGTAATCTCTTAATCTTCTTTTGCTTCAACTGAAAAGGCTCAGCTGTTTTAAACTTTCTTCATAATTCATCCCCTGTAGCCCTGGAATCAGCCTAGTTGCTCTTCTCTGAACTTTCTGTAGTGCTGCTATGTCCTTTTGGAGCCTGGAGGCCAAAACTGCACACAGTACTCCAGATGAGGCCTCACCAGTGCATAATAAAGGTTGAGCATAATTTCCTTGGACTTGTACTCCACACATCAGGGCGCTATATGACCTGACATTCTGTTAGCCTTCTTAATGGCTTCTGTACACTGTCTGGCAGTTGATAGCGTAGAGTCCACTATGACTCCTAAATCCTTCTCATAAGGTGTACTTTCAATTTTAAGACATCCCATTGTGTATTCCAACCTAACATTTTTAGTTCCTATGTGTAATACTTTACATTTGCTGTCATTAAACTTCATCTGCCACAGATCTGCCCAAACCTGTATGCTGTCCAAGTCCCTCTGTAAAGATTTAACAGATTCCAGATTATCTGCTAATCCACCTATCTTGGTATCATCTGCAAACGTAACCATCTTGTTATTTATATTCCTATCCAAGTCATATATTGTATATACATTAAAAACAGCAGCAGCCCTAGCACTAACCCCTGTGGAACAACACTCTTAACATCAGCCAATTCAGATTAGATTTCTCCCACCATCAACCTCTGCTTCCTGTGTCTGATCAATTTTGCACCCATCTACTCACATGTATCCAGCAGGGGTTCGCTAGTTCCCTTGTTGGAATAAGTTCTTTTGTAATTGAGGCATGTTACATAACCCGAAACAATATAGATATAATATAATAAGGCGATACCCCTCCCTTAGTGATACAGTGATAAGAAATCACATAGGAGAAATAACTTAGCTTTCTTTAATGATGGTTTACGCAATATAACCGGTGAAGGAAGCCATGACAAGACCTTCGGGAGTGAGGGCCCGATGTATAGAGTCTGCTGTAAAGGTGTGCCGGGCAATGTTCCAAGGCTTTTTACTCTTTCTTCATGTACAGGCCCCCACTTTGGTGAATCATGCCATTCTAAACAAGGAAAAGGGGATACAGTTTCATGCTGACTTTGACAGTATACAATGCCCATGTTGCAGTTGTCCATGTCTTGTCTTCTAATGCTTGCCTAGCAGTTCTAAATGATGAGACTGTGTGCTAAATATGTGTCCACTGTCCATGTGAGTGGAAAGAAAAGTAGATTTAGAAAATATTCTTGTACAGAGGACAGTAACATATTAAACTTATGTTACATCACAACACCCTGAACTCCCACTTCTTTTAGTTTGACTAGTATCTTTAAAATCGACTTGCTGTTCTGTCACATTTATTCCATCCATCCATCCATCCTCTTCTGCTTATCCGAGGTCGGGTCGCGGGGGCAGCAGCTTAAGCAGAGAGGCCCAGACTTCCCTCTCCCCGCCACTTCTTCCAGCTCTTCCGGAGAATCCCATGCTCCCAGGCCAGCCGGGAGACATAGTCCCTCCAGCTGTCCTGGGTCTTCCCCGGGGCCTCCTCCCGGTTGGACGTGCCCGGAACAACCAGGCACAGGAGGCATCCTGATCAGATGCCCGAGCCACCTCATCTGACTCCTCTCGATGCAGAGGAGCAGCGGCTCTACTTTGAGCCCTCCCGGATGACTGAGCTTCTCACCCTATCTTTAAGGGAAAGCCCAGACACCCTGCGGAGGAAACTCATTTCAGCTGCTTGTATTCGCGATCTCGCTCTTTCGTCACGACCCATAGCTCATGACCATAGGTGAGGGTAGGAGCGTAGATCGACTGGTAAATTGAGAGCTTTGCTTTACGGCTCAGCTCCTTTTTCACCACGACAGACCGATGCAGAGCCCGCATCACTGCGGATGCCGCACAGATCCGCCTGTCGATCTCACGCTCCATTCTTCCCTCACTCGTGAACAAGACCCCGAGATACTTGAACTCCTCCACTTGGGGCAGGATCTCTCCCCAACCCTGAGAGGGCACTCCACCCTTTCCGCTGAGGACCATGCTCTCGGATTTGGAGGTGCTGATTCTCATCCCAGCCGCTTCACACTCAGCTGCGAACCGATCCAGAGAGAGCTGAAGATCACGGCCTGATGAAGCAAACAGGACAACATCATCTGCAAAAGCAGTGACCCAATCCTGAGTCCACCAAACCGACCCCTTCAACACCCTGGTTGCGCCTAGAAATTCTGTCCATAAAAGTTATGAACAGAATCGGTGACAAAGGGCAGCCCTGGCGGAGTCCAACTCTCACTGGAAACGGGCTCGACTTACTGCCGCAATGCGGACCAAGCTCTGACACCGTTGTACAGAGACCAACAGCTCTTATCAGGGGTCCGTACCCCATACTCCCGAGCACCCCCACAGGATTCCCGAGGGACACGGTCAATGCCTTTCCAAGTCCACAAAACACATGTAGACCGGTCGGGCAAACTCCCATGCACCCTCCAGGACTCTGCTAAGGGTGAAGAGCTGGTCCACTGTTCCGCGACCAGGACTAAAACCCACACTGTTCCTCCTGAATCCGAGGTTCACTATCCACGGACCCTCCTCTCCAGAACCCCGAATAGACTTTTCCAGGGAGGCTGAGGAGTGTGATCCCTCTATAGTTGGAACACACCCTCCGTCCCCTTTTAAAGAGGGGACCGTCTGCCAATCCAGAGGCACTGTCCCGATGTCCATGCGATGTTGCAGAGACGGTCAACCAAGACAGTCCTACAACATCCAGAGCCTTAAGGAACTCCGGCGATCTCATCCACCCCGGGCCCTGCCACCAAGGAGTTTTTGACCACCTCGGTGACTTCAGTCCCAGAGATGGGAGAGCCCACCTCAGAGTCCCCAGGCTCTGCTTCCTCATTGGAAGGCATGTTAGTGGGATTGAGGAGGTCTTCAAGTACTCCTCCCACCACCCACAACGCCCGAAGTCAGGTCAGCAGCGCACCATCCCCACCATATACGGTGTTGACACTGCACTGCTTCCCTCCTGAGACGCCGGACGGTGGACCAGAATCTCCTCGGCCGTCGAAAGTCGCTCTCCATGGCTCTCCAAACTCCTCCCATGCCCGAAGTTTTGCCTCAGCAACAACCGAAGCCGCTGTCCGCTTGGCCTGCCGGTACCTATCAGCTGCCTCCAGAGACCCACAGGACAAAAAAGTCCTATAGGACTCCTTCTTCAGCTTGACGGCATCCTCACGCGGTGTCCACCAACGGGTTCGGGATTGCCGCCACGACAGGCACCACCACCTTGCGGCCACAGCTCCGTCAGCCGCCTCAACAATAGAGGCACGGAACATGGCCCATTCGACTCAATGTCCCCACCTCCCTCGGGACGGGTTGAAGTTCTGCCGGAGGTGGGAGTTGAAGCTACTTCTGACAGGGGACTCTGCCAGCCGCTCCCAGCAGACCCTCACAACACGCTTGGGCCTACCAGGTCTGACCGCATCTTCCCCACCATCGGCCAACTCACCACCAGGTGGTGATCAGTTGACAGCTCGCCCCTCTCTTCACCCGAAAGTGTCCAAGACATATGGCCGCAAGTCCGGCGACACACCACAAAGTCGATCATCGACCTGAGGCCTAGGGTGTCCTGGTGCCAAGTGCACATATGAACACCCTTATGCTTGAACATGGTGTTCGTTATGGACAATCCATGACGAGCACAGAAGTCCAATAACAAAACACCGCCGGGTTCAGATCGGGGCCATTCCTCCCAATCACGCCTTCCAGGTCTCACTGTCATTGCCCACGGAGCATTGAAGTCTCCCAGCAAAACGAGGGAATCCCCAGAAGGTATGCCCTCTAGCAACCCTCCAGAGACTCCAAAAGGGTGGATACTCCAAACTGCATACGCACAAACAACAGTCAGGACCCTTCCCCACCCGGCGGAGGGAGGCCACCCTCTGCCCACCGGGTAAACCCCAATGCACAGGCTCCAGTCGGGGCAATAAGTATGCCCACACCTGCTCGGCGCCTCTCACCGGGGGCAACTCCAGAGTGGTAGAGAGTCCAGCCCCTCTCAAGGAGATTGGTTCCAGAGTCCAAGCTGTGCGTCGAGGTGAGTCCACTATATCTAGCCGAACCTCTCGACCTCAAGCACTAGCTCAGGCTCCTTCCCTTCAGAGAGGTGACATTCCACGCCCCAAGAGCCAGTTTCTGTAGCCGAGGATCAGACCGCCAAGGTCCCCGCCTTCGGCCACCACCCAACTCACACTGCACCAAACCTCCTTGGCCCCTCCCATAGGTGGTGAGCCCATGGGGAGGAGGACCCACGTTACCTCTTCGGGCTGTGCCCAGCCGAGCCCCATGGGTGCAGGCCCGCCACCAGGCGCCGCCATCGAGCCCCACCTCCAGGCCTGGCTCCAGAGGGGCCCGTGACCAGCGCCCGGCAAGGGAAAAACGCCCAAGTTTTATTCTTCATTGAGGTTTATTGAACGCTCTTTGTCTCATCCCTCACCTAGGACCAGTTTGCCTTGGTGGTTCTACCAGGCATAAAGCCCCGGACAACATTGCTCCTAGGATCATTGGGACACGCAAACCCCTCCACCACGATAAGGTGACGGTTCAAGGAGGAGTCTGTCACATTTAATTTGGTAAAATCATACAGCCGGGTTGCCAGACTTTGAAGAGCTTCTTCCAACTGGAACTTGACTCACATTAACACATTTAATCGACTACAAACTAAGAGATTAAGATCTTTTCCGTACTTTTCTCATTTTCATGCTGTGTATCACTCCAAAAGCTAATAATAATTTCCTTTATGTGCCACTCTTTAGCCCTTTTATTCAGTACTTCAGACACACAAACTCATTTTCTAAAGCTGAGTCGCTGTTCTTTCATATTCAGTGGAGTAAAGTCGCGCTCTCTGAATTTGTAAAATTCATTTGTCATCTGCTCGAATGCCGTGGCGTAATAGTCATCTAACTCTGAGCTTGACTTACTTCCCCCTCATATTTACTGATGTGTAAAAAATACATTAAAATCAGCTTTTAACACTCAATAAAGCACAGACACATGAAGTGAATGAACGTAAAAACTCATGTGATGTCACATTCTGCACACTTTAAAGAAATATCTAGTGCCCTACATTGTCAATCGTTGGCCAACAGTTGTGAACTGAAGACACAAACGCAGCAAAAGGGGTGTGAAGCCTCTAAGAAGACCCACAAAGCAGGCAGAGACCTTCACAGGCCTCCCCAGAAGTGGTCATTGTTAATTTACAGTCAGGGCTAGATTTGTTTGTCATTTAATTAATACATGTCTATTCCATGTATTTTGTGTGTAAAGGTCTAGGAGGCAGGGCCATCCTAACATCACTGCTACTGGGTTTTATATTCAGCCAGGAAAGAGAGGCTCAGCAGCGGAACATTAAATTTCAGTTGGAGTTTTGTGGGATTATTGCATTTCTTGTCATTTTTCTTCTGGTTTCTGGATTTTTGATTCTGATTTGGGATTACTGTTGCTAGATCACGCATTGGGGCTTGTGCGCTGTGGTTTGCCTTTTATCAGCAAATAGTTTTGCCTTTTTTGTGCTGCTGAGATTTTTTGCTTTATCTTCTGTTTTTTGTTAATAAATCTTTATTTATAAAGATTCATCTGGAACCTGTCTTTATATAAGCCATAGTTTCCTAGTTTTTCTTTATTGTGTTTCATATTGGGAAACCTTCCCTATATTTTGAACTTTCAAAACCTTTTCTGGGGCCTATGTTTGCTGAAGCCAGCAGGTAGCATTTGAGTCATGTCTGTGTTTGGGTGAGCCTTTTCTGGGCAGGGTAGTAGAGATTTTTGCACTCATGCAGGTTTTTTGGAGGCCTGGCACACCTTTGTGCCATGTATGCACTCCATTACACAGCAGACTGCTAGCCCCCAACTACTACATACATGCAGGCTTTGGCCTGCTCATGCTCAAAATAGGAAGCTTCATGAAAGGTTCAAAAAGGCTTTAAATGTTCAAAAAATATATCAAAAATGCCTTACAAGGTAGAAGGTAACCTTATACCTCTGGCTTGTTGATACAACCTAAATAAAGAATCTTTATGAATTAAGATTTTATTTTTATTTTTTATTTTTTTATTGACAAACTAGACATTAAGCCCGTTACAATAACGGGCGCTAGAATAGTAGTGTATAAACATTAATAGGAACAGTCTATATTAAGTGGCAAGGGACCTTGTATGTGGCTGTAATATGCGTCACTGTATTGTGTGCCTTTAATTTTCTCTCTCAGTAATACTGGTTTGTATTTCCGTAAAATGCCTGTAATTTTGTCGGACAGTAATACAGTGGAACCTCAGTGGAATCGAAGTAATTTCCCCCATAGGATTGTATGTAAATACAATTAATCCGTTCCAGACCGTATGAACTGTATGTAAATATATATGTTTTTTTAAGATTTTGAGCACAAATATAGTTAATTATACCATTGAATGCACAGCGTAATAGTAAACTAAATGTAAAAAACATTGAATAACACTAAGAAAACCTTGAACAACAGAGAAAACTAACAAGAGTTTGCGCTATAGCCTTACGACCCACTCGCTAAAAACACCTTTTTTAATGAGTTTTAAGCACAGGGAAAAAAATGAACATTTGAAAAATCCGTAATCTAATAAACAACCAAGAAAAGTAACATTGCAACAATGTGTGTGTGTATGTGTGTTTGTCTGACTCTGTCCCGGGCCTGCGTGTGTGTGTGTGCGTGAGTGCATGTGTGCGTGCGTGCGTGTCTGTCCCCAATGCGGGCCTGCCTGTGTGTGTGTCTGTGTGTGGGTGTGTGTCTCTCTCTCGCGCGTGCGTGCGTACGTTTGTGTGTGTGCGCGCACACGTGCGCATGCGTGCGTGACTGTCTCTCGCGCAGGCCTGCCTGCCTGCGTGCGTGCGTGCGTGCGTGTCTGTCTGTCTGTCTGTCTGTTTGTCTCTCGGGCGGGTCTGCGTGTCTGTCTGTCTCTCGCGCACACGCACCTGTGTATGCTCTCTCTCTCTGCACACACAGGGAATGCACAGGAAGAGACTGAACACGTGCACTTCAGCAGAAGACTCACACACACGGACACCTGGACGCACACAGGGGTTTTATTAAAGAGGATAAAATAGCCAAAAGGCAATAATAGAAACAATTGGTACAATATGTAATACAGATCTAACTGGTCCCAATAAGCAATCTAGAAGAATTTAAAAATTCACAAAAACCGAATATCAAAGAAAACGTCAATAAAACTCCTAATATCACTCAGTGACAACCTGAGGGAAGCTGTGTCATCCACCTGAATATAAAGATGAAGAGTTGTCCTTTGGGTGTGATATCATGTAATAGAAATTACATATAAAAATGAGAAATAATTCCAAAATAATGATAAAACAGGAAATACACCCAAGCCTGGGAATAAACCCTTATTGAAACATAACAACACCACAGTCAGTGGAGTAAAAATATATAAGCGAAATATTGCAAGTTGACTTGCTATCCTCTTTCCTTTATTTAGATTTAATAATACTGTTTGAAGCCCTGAGCTTTATTCTCTGCCTGTTAACTTTAAATGGAATTTAAAAAATACATCTGTCCTCTCTGAATGTGACATGCTTTGCTGTTATGAGTAGGCAAATGAAAAATCATGAACTGGGAAATGGAGTAACCAAAAAGGGCACAAACAAACAGAACGGTTATTGTTCAGGCCGAGGATGGAGTCAGGCAGTCAGTAACGCAATGGTCAAAATCTAACATGAACATGTGACAGTAATGATGTGTCTTTTTCACACAAAAAAAAATTTAAAAATCCACCATCGCTGGTAGAAAAGAATACAAAAAGATGCCAAGTGTGACCTAAAGCAAAAGCTAAAAAAGCCTACACAAAATGAAAAATAATTTTCACAACATCAAAATGAAAGTTTAAATAAAAGAAAATCACAAGTGAAAGTAAATTCCTGGGGGTTTAGAATGTAGAAATCATGACCCCCAGCACCGTTGCTATGCAGAAAGATCCATCTTTCCATGTATTTTCAACCCCACTTAATCAAACAAGCATAGCTGTTGTGGTCCTGTCACATTTACTTGATCTTAAACATAAAGCCTAAAGGTCTGAAATTCATTTGCTGCCTGCTCTCATTCTGCAAGGTACATCTAGACTCTTTGAACTTGGCTCACTTTCCTGTCCCAAATGGTAGGTAACAAACTTCCATCCGTCTTGTCATGTTAGGTACATTTGGTGTAATTATAAAACTTAAATATGTTTCCTTGACTCATTGCCCTGTTACCTTCATGGAGTATAACTATCTGCCACAATGGAGCACATAAAAGGGGAGCAGGCCTGCCGTACAGACCAGCACAAACTCATGGTCATGCTTTAGTCTTGTCACATCTGGACTACTGCAAATCTCCATGGAAGGAGTACCAGCATGTGTTACTAAACCACTGCAGATGATTAAAAAAACAGTGGCATTTCTGGTGTTCAGCCAGCTGAGGTGATCACATGTCACTCTTCTTTTGAGGATCACTTATTGTAGTGGTATGTATTAAGTTCAAATCCTTCATGGTTGCCCAGAGGATACTCTATGGGACAGCACCTAAATGTACTGCATGGAGTTACTTATAAGGCCCTATTCTCCTTCTCAACCTCTCAGGTCTGCTAGTTAGCGACATCTAGTGATACCAGCTCTCATGGTATCAAATCTTGACCCTGCCTCATTTTATGTGTAGCTCCAAGCTGGGGGAACAAGCTACCCACTTGCTTTCAAAATGTCGACTCCCTCCATGTGTTTATGAAGTGTTTGAAGACTCTGTTGTTTGGAGAATTTATATCTAATATTAGCTGTTAGGTTTTGTAATTTAAGAATTGTAATTTTTTGTGTTTTGTTCTGAGCTGTTCACTTGTGATGATCAATTTTGTAACCTTGTCCAGTAACACTTGCTCCTAAACAGTCCCTTAGACTGATGTTTACTGTTATGTTTACCTCTTTTTTAAGTCACCTATGGTAAGAATGACTGATAAACGAATAAGTGTAAATTTAAACTACACTTTTTTCAGGTCTGGGCTCAGTAATTAGGCCTCACCTTAGGCAGGCTAACCCCTACTCACAAGGCAGGCTTCTGCCTGCACAGGTCCAAAATGGGGTTTTCAGGCTTTAAAATAATAAAAATCTCAAACATGTCCATAAAAATAGAGCACAGAAACAGTAAAATGTCTAATTCAACATATACCAAAGCGTTTCTTATCTTCACCTTTTTCTAATTTAAACAATATAAAAAATAAACAAGGCAGCAGTTAAAGGGGCAAAAATTAAATTTTATTTAAAAGACAGTTCCTTAATACAAATGCAGGGGTCAAAACCAGAGCAACCAAACAAGAATCATATCAAACTAGGCCTTGGGTACAAACATACATGTTTAATTACTGCACTTGACTTAATCCCTTGTCACATTCACTGGATACATACCTACAGACTTGATTTCTAATTTTGTTACCCTGTCAAAGTTATGATACAAATTCGCAGATTGTACTTTACATCTGCTCTCAGCTTGCTAACCTGTAACATCAAGCAATGAATAGGTATTTTAAATATTCATTCCATGATCTCTAATAACATATCTAGTATCGGCTTTTGTTAGAACATTCATATACCCATTATCCTTTTCATCTATTTTCTAAATCCATTTTCATTACAAAATCATAAAAGGATGAAGACTGTAAATCCTGGACAACATCTCAGTCCCTAACACAGTACATCCACACCCAGCCAGTTTAGGCAGCCATTTTACCAAATCCACATGTTGCTGGGAGCCATACAGACAATGCGCCAACTTCATGCCTGAAGCGGGGCAAGCCATCACACAAAATCAAGCTCCTTCCGCACTAACCCAAGTGCGCCATGCTGCCTTCTCACTTCTGGTGGGGTGTAATCATACAGACTGATTCTCTTAGGCTTGACTTAGCCCTGTTTGTCATGATGCTGCTGGCTTTCACATTCACCCAAGTTTCCTCATCTAGCTCTTGTCTACCCACCTAGTGAGGGTTTTAAGAGTGACATGACTGGCTGCAATTGAGATAAACAGTTTTTAATTATATGTGTTGATCATCTCCTTCATCCTCCAGTATTTGTGGGACGACATGGACATGTGGCACTCCAAGCTGACTACTGTAGAGGCAGAGCTACAGGACTTGGCTGAAGAGAGTCCAGACCAGGCACAGCCATTAATGGACAGTTTAATGGAGCCATTGAAGCTGTATCAGGAGTTGGCCAAGCAGTCAGAGCAAAAAACATCTGTCTTAACCAAGGTAAGAGGGATGCCGCCTCAATGTTGTAGTTAAAGGGTTGTCTTGTATTAAGTCAAAGATTCTTGAGGCTGATCCTCCAATTAGCTGTGGACCACTAAATCTCACTGAGATTGCACAAATGGTGAACCAGCTGAGGGTCGGGAAGGCTGCAGGGATCTGTGGTATTCAGGGTGAACTTCTCCAGGCTGGTGGTAAGGCTATCCCCCTGGCTTTGCCAGCAATCTTTGCTTCTATGTGGGAGACTGGCATCATCCCAACTGAGTGGAAAGCGGGACTTGTCATCCCTATCTGGAAAGGGAAGGGTAATCGCCTGGATTACAGCAACTACAGGAGGATAACATTGGTCTCTGTGCCAGGTAAGGTCCTTGCTAGGGTCGTCCTCAATAGTATCCGTGATCACTTGCTCACATACCAGTGACCAAAGCAGTCTGGTTTTACACCTAATAAGTCTACCATCGACTGCATCCTAGCACTTAGGGTTCTCATGGAGCACAATATCAGCAGAGTTTCTTTGTAGCCTTTGTTGATTTTAATAAAGCGTTCAATTCAGTTGATCGAGCTGCCCTGTGGGATATCCTGAGACTTTGCGGGAACCCCTAGTGGTTGCTGAATATCATGGCCGGCCTGTACACTGGTACTGTGAGTGCTGAGCAGAGTGGAGGCAGAACCTGTACATTTTTCCTAGTTGATTCTGGGGTTCATCAGGAGTGTGTTCTTGGTCCTATTCTTTTCAATGCTTGCATAGACTGGGTGTTGGGAAAGGTTGTGGGGTCCATCAGCTGTGGGGCATTTGTTGGCAAAGAAAGATAAACTGATCTTGACTATGCTGATGATGCTGTGATCTTCACTGAGTCAACGGATGCTCTTGAGAGACTGAGTGGGGAGTCTAAGTGTCTGGGCTTGTTAGTGTCCTTCATAAAAACCAAGATCCTGGCCTGTAATGACCTCTTGGGCACAAACATGAGCAGTGTGTCTGTCTGAGGAGAGAGTGTCAACCTTGTTGAGAGGTTTACTTACCTTTGCAGAGACATTCCTGTCTCTGGTGACTCTTCCTATGAAGTCAGTAGATAGTTTGGGAGAGCATGGGGAGTCATAAGGTTGCTGGAAAGGGGTGTGTGGTGTTCCAAATATCTATGAAAAGGGACGAAGGTGCTTCCTGTCTTGCTATATGGTTGCGAGACATGGACGCTCTCCATTGACTTGAAATGAAGACTGGACTCCTTCGGTACTGTGTCTCTTGGGAGAACCCTTGGGTACTGCTGGTTTGACTTTGTGTTGAATGAGCGGTTGCTCATGGAGTCCCGAATGAGATACACTGCCTGCATTGTGACGGAGTGTCAGTTATGGCACTACGGCCATGTGACGCAATTCCCTGAAGGTGATCCATCTCATAGGATCCTCATTGTTGAGGACCCAAGCAGGTGGAACAAGCCAAGGGAAAGCCCACGTAACACCTGGCTGCAGCAGATAGAAGGTAATTTCTGGAGTGTGGCACTAGATGGCGTGTCTGCCTGATGGGTTGCCAACCTGGATGCCAAGCTCTATTGTCATTTGGTGGGTGCAGCAACACGCAGTACCAGTGCATGCTCCCCAACCTGACCTGACCTATGTGTGAGTGTGAGGATTGCTCCTCATATTGTCCATATGGCCTGCTTCCTATTCCTTCACCCTTCAGGATGTAAACTCCCAAAAGCTGCCTGGGTTTAATGGATGAATTAAGGTTACCTATAATTCTGGTCTTCTTTGATGAAAACACCTTGTGGGTTTAAGGTTTGAGCCATTAGTTGACTAGACTGGTACCTAACCTGCCTACTTCTTTACCCTCACAGATCACAGTCCTGCTCCAAGATTATGCTGAAATGATCAACAGCAACAATGCATGGCTTGCGGAAACGTCAGGCTGGCTGTCTACTGCCATCACAATTGACTCTGTCAAATCCCTGAATAAAGTTCTTCATATGTTTCAGGTGGGTGAGTCAGATGTGTAAAGCCATTCTGGTCTGTGTTTCTAATGCTAACCACACAGCCCACCACCAGCTCTTGTGTCTCAGTACTGTGTTTCCTTCTTCAGGTCAAGTTGGATGATTCGGTTCAGAGACAGAAGGCAGTGCGTGGCTTTTCACCCTTTCTTCGAGAAATCTCACTGGTCTTTGACACTACAGATATTGAGAAGCAGCTGGGGAGAACTGAACAGAACATATCGGCTCAGCAGCAGGCACTCATGGATAATCTCAACCAGTTACAGCAACTGGCCGCAGTGAGTTGTGTTGTTGGTCAACTCTTAAGTGGATTAAGCATCTTCAGATATATAATAGATGTTCTTTTGACAGTTACCCCAGTTGGGAGGTTTATGGTTCTATTACTACCTGAAGCTGACAAGAGTGAAGTGGGATTAATCCTTCAGTTTTTTTTATAAGAGTGGAGTTATGGTGGCCACAAAACATGAATTGTATTACCATGTTCTCTATAAATGTATTTACACCCATCCATGCACTGACCCATCCAGCTTATCTAGTTCAGTGTCTCTCCCAGCCACACAACGTGGAAACCAAACTTTGGTAGGGCGCCAGAATGTATTATAGCACTGATGAAAATATGGAGAAACTTGTTTTTAGCTGCTGCATGACAGAAATGATTACAGGCATAGTTTTTCCACTTTAATATGAGAGGTGGAGGTCACCCATCTCCATCTCATCTTGGCATGCAATAACTAGAGCTCCCTCACCCTGTGCTCCCAGGTCAACACCTTGGTCCCTGGACTCTACTTGATACCCATTCATCATCTTCTTATGAATTTCTCTTGTAGGGTAGCAAGAGCTGGGAGAGTGGTATTGTGTGTGTATGGTGAGGCCTACACAGTGATTCATTTGTAAATGAGGAGGTGCTGGAGCTCATGGTGACTGCTCAAGGGTAGAATGCAGGGGTGTCAATAACAATTTGGGCATTGGAGCACAGCCCTGTTAAAGCAATTGCATCATCTGCTAACTAAATATGTGACATCGGTGCTATTTACTCATTTATTTACATGCCTAATTAGTATTTCACTTGAATATCTTGTAATCTTAAATTGTTATGCTGTCAACAGTGTTTTTTGGAGATTTCACTCTCCTCAACCTTGTCTCGTGCTTCTTCATCCACACTGCTTTGCTCTTTTGCCTTTTATTTCTCAAGTTCCATGTCAGCAGATATCCCGGCTGTGCCAGAGCCACTTTCCTGACCTAACAGTACTTTTTTTGTCGATTTGTGAGCCTTTCAGTGTTTTTGCCACACTTTTTACTTTTTCACATCAGCCAATCAAAAAACAGATATGTATAATGTCAACTAAGCAACCTTTATGAAGTTTAAATAAACCGTGTAATAAAAGTTGTTTATTTAAACATTATAAAAATTTTAAAACAAATATCTTATGTAGATATTGGGTTCCCTGGAGTGTGTTTGGAGGTGCCAGGTCACAGAGAGCTCAAAATCTGAGGTACTAGGGCTGGCCACTCTGACACAAACTAAGAGCTGGGCCCACCAATCCCATGTTCACCATGGGCTACGCGGGCTGCACCTCCAAACACTTGACTTCACTCTAGCAGCTGAGGCACCCTGGCAACACCCAGTCATGGTGCAGTTCTGTCAGTCTCTGGACTGGCAGCTGCCATCACCTGCCCCTGTTTCTTTCGCCCCTGGCAAACCCTTGCTATCCAGGTAACCTCTTATAATATACACAATATTTTTCTTTCTATTGTGTTTAGGAAGTGCAAAGTGTTGAGACTGAACTGAGTCGGATAGAAATCAACATTGAAAAGATTCGCATTATCTTATCATCAGGCAACATGCGTGAGACCTTCCCAGAGGAGCATTTGAGGAACCGGCAGGTAACATCTGTCTCACAGATTGATGGAGCAGTGCAACAGTTCTTCATCTTTCTTCTTGGCCATCATCGTGGTTGAATTTAGGGCACTAGATGTCTAATTCTAAACAACTCTTACAATTATTTATATGTAGTAGATATTAATCGCATGGGTGTTGGTATTTGTTGATTAAATGAAATAGTGCAAAGCAAAAGAAAGAAAAAAGTAACACCCTGCCAGCAGTGTGTGGAAACTGGTGTTACTGCATCAAGTCAGATAATCCACAAACAATGAGCTGCTGGTCTTCAAAAGGTGAGGGAGAAACAGGGTGTGGAGTAAACATAAAGTAGAATACAGAACTGACCTACAAGAACTGAGTGTGAAGTATGGAGTGTGGGGCTACAGAGTGGAATAGAGTGACATGCTCAGACAGTTTGTTAATGAGACAGAGGAGGAATGGGGTAAGAGTGTAAGGCATCAGACCAATGGGTTTGACTTCTGGATTATGGAAATAGATGGAATGATATTCTGGGACAGAGTAGAGTTGGATATAGGATCTTGTCAGGATAGATGTTGGTAAAGTCTTGGGCTTCACTGCAATGATTTGGAACAGTCTACATGGGTGTGGAGTTGGCTGCAAGGACAGGCCAAGACAGAGAAATATGGAATTAGATGGAGCTCAATTAAGATCCAGGAATGAGCTGATTTCCTGGGATAGAGTGGGTAAGTAAATAGGACTTAGACAAGGGATGCATCCATATGGAACTGGAAGAGATGCAGCAGTATGCTGTCATAGGTTTAGTAGACGGTGTGGATAGCGGGATATGGAGTCAGAATGGCAAAGTTATCATGAAATTAGATGCTTGTTATAATTTGACCTCCCAGGATAGAGTTTGGTAGATGAGAGCAGAGCAAACAGAGATCAGAAGTGGGATGCTTTCATACAAAACAAAATTGATTTTGTGTCTGCAGAAATATGCAATTGGATAGAAGGACACACCAGTTTGAAGGGATAGAATGTGGAGTTAGATGTACCCATGCATTAAAGGTGTAGGGATAGGCTGACTGACTGTCAGAGAGTCTGATTACAGGAGGAAGAGGAAAACTGATATCTGGAGTGAGGTGCACTTATAAGGCACAGAATTGCATGGACTGGGGGGCTGAGATGTTTTTTTGTAATGGAATGGTGCAGGGGAATGGGCCTCAAAGATTTAGGGGGATGTAGAAATGATTTGTGAGTGTTATGGACGAGGCATTAGACGAATGAATTCATGAGATAGATTGAGAAGTTAGATGGGATCTCTTCTGCTTTCAATGATCCAATTAAAATATGGATAACATACCCCTTGTTTTATGTGAAATGTGCTTTCAGGTCATTCTAGAGAATATCCAGTCTATGAGGGGAACCATAGCGGCCATTCAGAGCTTCCAGCCCAGTTTGCCTTTGCTTGAAGACATGGTCTCTTCCCTGCACCTTGTTGAGAAGGCTGAGCAGCTCCTGCAGCCCTTGGAGGACCTGGAGCAGGTCACTTTTCAGCAGAATGCACTGCTTGAGGTTTGTGATCACTGTCCTTGACCGTCATGCATGCAAGTGGTGTCATTTTAATATTTTGTCCCTACATCCTGTCTGAGAAAGAGGAAATTGCACTGCCAAAGAAATGTTGTCATCATATTTGCATGTTAGCATTTTAGGACCAAGAAATGTCATGCATCCTCATCAGAAATTCCTAAAGTAGTCTTAGAAATAAATAAATAAATGCAAGTTGCCTGTGCTAAAGAAAAAACAGATAAAATGGGGTTATTTAAGTGGGGTTTATCAGAAGAAACAAATGGTGGGACACCATGGGTGAAACAGCACAGCAGGGACATATAGGATGGTGACCTTCACAGGCAGGAAGAGGTAGAAGTGGAACTTCCAGAGAAGGACTATCTACAGACATGTAGTGGGCTAACAAGAGGTCTGGGAAAAGGGACTTGGGGTGGAGAGGAAAGAGGAAAATTTGAATGGAAGCAGTTTCACCAGATCCGTTATTCCAGTTGAGCAACAGCACACTTCTTCAATGTGTCATGAATGAAATCTTAATTAATGATTTATTTATTTCAGACTGCGTTACAGGCATTACAGCAGAAACAGCAGAAGGATGGGACAGGCCAACACATGTCGGAAGACTCCAGTGATGGACTTCACACCCAAGAGGTGGGCATCCATGAAAGAGCTGTACTGTAGGGTGAAGCACAGATCAGCTCACTACTGCCACCTGTAGTTGTAGTCAGTGTTCACTTTTGTTGGCTTCCTTGGGCCTTTTTCTTGTTGGTTTCCCCGCCTTGATTGGTGTCATCTTATTAGAGTTCAGTTCAGTTCAGTTCAGATTATTACTAAAAATGCCTACTGTCTACTTAAGTCAAGCCCCCCATACTCACTGGATGTCCTGCAATGGACATTTGTACCAGGACTGCACAGTAGAAGATATAAGCAAAAAATCGTGAATTCGCTCCCCTCAACTTTCTCGTATACCTGAGACAGAGGAAAAGGTCATCAGAACCACTTCCAGTTGTGCAGTATTTCGCAAATATCATATCTCTTTGTTTCTCATCATAACTAATTGGTAATATTGATACACAATCATTTATCTCTATTTATAATGAAACTTTATATTAAAATATTTTCGCCCTTAGGGAGTTCAAAAATTGTGGTGGAATTTTTCATGATTTCATATGCATTACCTAGATTACGTGCAAAGTAAAAAGAGTTATAGTCACCTAAAAATGTAGAAAAGTGTTAGTATTATATAATGTTTGTTGCAATAAATTGCAATAGGTAAAACTGCATTTAGCTACATTTAATTATGATAATGATGGCAGAAATAAACAAAAATATAAATTAAATGTATTACCCGGAACACGACGGGGATGTAGCAGCTCATTGTTCCCATTACATTTTTATATTTACATGGCATGTTCAATGTTTACACGTTATTGTTAAAACTGATGATGTATAAATGAAAATAAAATTAATAGTAGTTGTTGAAAGAATATGTGTTATATAGAATACAGAGTACATATTTTAATATCGTGTGCATGTTTGGTTAAATAAAATATACTTCCGGTTGAGTAATGTTTCTCAAATTTCATATCAGTTTCCTTTTTATCATTTTATCAAAATTTGAATCATCTATCTGTTATTATAATCATAGCTTACTTGAAAATTTGAGAAAGTATTCAGTTAAAGTAGCCTTTCCTGTTGCCGTAAGTGGCCCAAAAGTTGATAGGATTCCTTATTTTTGATATAAAAAAATAAAATATCACTGACCGAGGTCAAAGCACTTTCGAGTTATCGTGTTTACACACAGACACACAGACAGACATAATTTCGAGGTCGAATTTTTTCACGATTCCTATACTTTCTCTATAGTATGGATATGAGAAAATAAAAAGCCATCTGAGGATGCCCGTATCATCTTTCTCCTTCCAATAATCAGTGCCAGCTTGTTGTCATGCACAGCTTGTTTATATTCTGCATGTAAATTAGTTGGCTGTGACAGAGTGCAGTTGTGTCACTGACAGTAGTGTGTCCTGTGGTGAACTGGCTCACGGCTGGCCTTATGTTCTCTAGATGCTGCCCCAAAATTACATATGGGAAACGAATGAATAAATGAACGAAGGTTGGTGTCAAAAAAAGTACTCAGAGAGGGGTTGCTTCTTCCATCCATCAGTTTCCAGAGCCCAATTAAACCAGTACAAGAAAGTGATCTTGGCTTTGGATGTTTTTGTCTTAATGTGTAGGGAAAGATCTGAGCTTTTGAAAGTAGGATAAGTGACTTGTTTTTTTTTTTTTAAATAACCTTATGGAATGTGTCTAGGTCTGGCCTACTAGTGGTGGTAGAGACATTTGTTAAACCTGATCCTAATGGAATTTGTTCTTTAAATTCTGAACTCACTTGCCGGTTGGCTTCATTCAGATCCTGGTTTGCAGTTTGACCGTTTTCATAAATTGTTCCTCTACCTCATTTCAGGGTAGTGGTTATCAAGAGATATCCATGGGAGGCCTCGATGCCAATGAAGATGACTTCCTCACAAGCCTAGGGGAGTCTCTGGTGGCTTTGGTGGCACAAACGCACAACATACCTGGCCAACTGGAGGGTGGGTCACAAGAAGATAAAGAACCAGCAGTTGGATTAAGCAAGAGTCAATATTACCAGGTTAATGCTTCAGTCTGATATATTTTCAAAATGGGCACTGGGTTTAGAGGGCATTTGGTTTTCTGCTTTTCTTGTAAGCTTCCCTGCACACTTGCACCATGGCCTGAAATTATTGGTTAAGTGATACTTAAACTAAATATCTGGTGGCTTTCAGGCTGGCACATTATGGCACTAAATATTGTCTGAGGTAAATGCTGCAAGAGCAGGCATCTGGCTTTGGTAATGGGTGCATTTTATCAGTCCAAACTTGGAAATGTTCATTAAGTTCCATTAATTAGAAAATGTTACGGCCCCTCTGAAACAGTTCCCAGCGAAAGGTGACTATGAAGATGACCCCGACGATGGAGGCAGCAGCAAGTCCTCTTCATCTGAAACTCTGACTGGCAGCATCCAGGAGGTACGGCTGGTGGAGGGTACTGGGAAGTCGGGGTGATAGGTTGGTGATATTTTGGACAGGAAACAAGAACATTTTGGAGAATTGTTTTTGAAGGTTGTTACACTATAATGGTGCAGTAGAGGGGACTCTACCTATAAAACCATTTTTAAAACACTTTTTCACACTTTGGCCTGCGCCCATGTAGCAGTGGCAGCTGTATATGACTTTAAAATTCTGTATTTACATCCCAATCTTGTAACCCATATTCAATTCCTAGTTTTCTGAGCTCAGCATCACTTGTGGCACCCGCATTTTCACATGTAAATACCTTTCCATGGATGAGGTGTCACTTACCACAAGCTTGTCGACTGTTATCTATACTCCATGTCCATGGGACGCTCAGTAGGTGAGACCCCCATTCCTCAACTGTTGATATAGTTAAACCCCTCTGCTCTTCCATTGGCTTAATAATGAGGTTTACAGAAACTCCTGTCCCTCCAGATATCATGAAGTCATTGTTCTGTTCAGAAGCATCTGTGCTGATGGCCGGCGATTAGCTCCTCATAACGGGGCTGAAGGCAGGGTGCTGAGGGACCCAGTAATGCAAGGGAATCCTGGTGGGACAGAAGACTTGTATATAAGGTGCAGGATTTGGGGTCTTTGCCCTGAACCTATACACAGGCTCAACACGGTGCGTGATGTTGCCCCATTGCTGACACCTTGTTCACCTGGAAGTGTTACCTGAATGGGCCAGTGGTTCTCCTAGGTGGTGCAAGCTAATGGAGTTAATTGCAGCCTTTGGCCCCTCCTGTGACTTTTTAGTTCATGGAATTTTGAGTTGTTGGCAGTGAACCAGGAGCCAACTGATAAGGTGGTCCTACTGGAGTTGAGCAGGTAAAGAACACCACTTTCTGCTAGACAGGTTAATCTCAGGTTTTTAAATATCAAGTCATGGTCTAGTGGCTAAGCCATTACTCTCCAGACACCAAGCTGCTTGCTCAGTCTCCACCACTGTTATATTTAAAAATAACAGAAACAAGTTCTGTAGTGCATTTTATGTTGGACATCATCTCAAAGTGATTTCCAGTATATTATAAACCGAAGCACATTCAATTAGGAGGTCAACAGCAGGCAACTTGCTTGTGCTGTCTAGTAAAGTTCTAAGGTCACACATCCAGCCGCAGAGAACTTTTCCTTCAGAAGCCTGGAGAATCTTCTCTGGACATGGACTTGTATGTCACAGGGAAGGACAAATACCCTAATCCTGCTAAGAAATGCTCTACATAGAGGCCAGACAACTCCCACAATTCCCAGCCACATGACAGGGAAAGTTCCTACAAACACCAAGGTAAAAACTGTTTTTTTAAACATCTCTCCATTGCAGAGCACTTTGGTCCAGCTTTTCCATATGGATTTCTACTGCTGGAACAACACTGATTAAATGGATTACTGAGGATTACGCAGTGCATGTCCACAGTGCGCACACCTTCTGTGGAGGGTGTGCAGCGTCAGTCTCCCTTGACTACCTTTGAGGGTCCTGGATGTAGAGGCAGTAGGCCCTCTGTGGTGAGCTATCCCTGTGTGGTCTCCTGCATGGTGATCAGTCAGCCAGTCTCTCTGCCTCATGTACTTGGAGAGTGTGCCCACCTCACTGGCCTCAGCGGGATGCCCACTGCTGTTCAGATCTCCCTTTCCTACATGGCTGTTTGTGACAGCCAAGGCCACTAGAATGTGTCATGTGCAGCTGCTGCCACCGTGTCACTGCCAGTTTCTTTTTACTGCAGGAAGGTGAGGAAATGGCTGAGGAGCGAGCTGTGCCATGGCAAGCCCAGTCTGATGAGGTCTTCGAGGTGCAGGCTGTTCCGAGGCACATGAAGCTCGGCCCTGAAGAACTCGTAAGTATTTCAGTCACTTCCAGAGCACTTGACATGCAAGTTTGAGTTTCATAGTGGCGAGAGTGCCAGCACACAGCCGCTCAGCTCAGAGGGGCGGGGAGTGAGCTCAGCCACAGGTATTGTCACTTTAAGTGGCTTTGGGGGCGGTGCCAACCGAGGTAGATTATCGAGTTTTCAGTGTGCTGCTGTAGGTCCCGCCCGTCTGTTTACTTTTCTTTGCTGTGTCTAGCAGACAGAGGCCCAAAACCCAGAACCTTTAGCGGATGGGCCGTTGCCCCAACACATCCTCCATGCCTGCTGGGAGCAGGCAGAACAGCTCGAAGTTTGGCTGGAGAGCGCGGCCCGGACTCTGCAGGCAACTATGCACAACCCAGCCATGCAGCAGAGCGTGGAACAGCAGCTCCTCACATGTCAGGTGAGCTTTGGGAGGGGTCAAAGGTCAAGCCCCATGGGCCTTGAGTCGGGGAAGCCGACGGGTGCCTGCTGACTTTGAATGGGTGGGAGGGGTTTGAACTGAAATGTCTGCACAAAGATATCAGGATGGGAATGTGGCAAGCGTCCCAGGCTCAGGTTATGGTGTATCGTTTCCTTAACCAAAGAACCAAAAAGGTTTTTTCATGTGAGTGGAAACCTGGGGTGGAGCTGGAAATAAAGATAAAGTAAATGGAAAGTTTACCATCCAGCGATAAAGAAAGCAAATAACAGATGGACCACAGCACACATGTGGCAGATGTGCCTACCAGCTTATGAATATCCAGCTGTCTGTAGAAGTGGGGGGCCTGGATCAGGGGTCAGAGGGACTGGATGTGTCTTTGGGAGTGCATTATAAATACGTGGAGAAAGTGTGCACAGTGAGAGGGCGTGAATTTATGTTCCTGATGTGTTGGAGAGAATTTGCTCATATTTGTGTGTGTGTGCTTGTACTGTATGTGCCAGGCTTGTGCAAGTGAGTGTTTCTGAGAGGAAGCACATTTATGTGCATACGTGTGTAAACAGGAGTGTCCGAAGAAAGTGTGATTAAGTATGTATGTATGCCTGAATGTACGTTTGCAAGTGTGAATTTATGTGCCAGGCTTGTGCATGTGAGAGTGTCTGACAGGGAGTGAGTGCATTTCTGTGTTAATGTGTGTGAACAGGAGTGTTTAAGAAACTGAGCTCATGGATGTGTGTGTTCAGGGGTGTTTGCTTGTGTGTGAGTGGGAGTGTGTGTGCACATTTATGTGCCAGGCTCATGCAAGTGATTGTGTCTGACAGGGAGTTCATTTTTGTGCTTATGTATGAGAACAGGAGCGGTTAAGAAATTGAGCTCATGAGTGTATACATGAATATGTGTGTGGTTTTGTGTGTGCATTTTTGTTCATGTTTGTGCAGGTAAGTTGGAGAGAGAGACAGAGTGAGTGTGTGTGTGTATTTGTGTGAAAGAGACTGTATGTATGTGGCTTATACGTGTGTGAACAGGAGTGTTGAAGAAAGTGAGCTTGTGAGTGTGACTGTACCTGTACAGGGCTTTGTGTGTGAGTGTGCATTTATGTGCCTACGTCTAGAATGTCTGACAAAGTGTGATCAAGTATATGTGTGTGCGTAAATATGTGTGAGTTGTGTTAGGTGCTCACATTTGCATGCTCCTCTGTGTGATCCTAGGTGTGTGTGAATGTTTGGACATGCACAAAGGTTGCCGTCCCACACGATGTATCCATTGGCGTTTTGCCACCTTGTCTTTACTGGTTTTGCTTGCTCTGACTAGGAGTTTTGTTTAAGTGTAACACAATCATTTGGGTAGTGCGTGTTACACAGATACAAAAAAACACAAAGGTAATCAGTGACACAGAAAGACAGAAGCTGCCGTCTGGTTGAGGATAGACCTGAGTGGAAGACAGAAGTTAATGCAGAGGTCATCTGGCCACCCGGCTGGACACTTGTGTGTGTGTGTGTGTGTTTACCTCTCTGCAGACTGGTGTGTCCGCTACACGTTTAATCAGATTGTCAAGTAGGAGGACATAAGTAACAACTTAGTGAAGTTGCTGAGCAGGAATAGCCATGCTGGCCGGCCTTTGCTGGGTGTCTGCATTATTTAAAGGCTCCTGTTTAATTTTTAAGCAGACCCCCATTGAGATGTTTGCTGGCAGTTAATATGTCACCAGCTCCTGGTGAGCTCCCTCGGGGTCAAGGTTTTAACATTTGGGCCTTCCAGAACTGGTTTTGTTAGTAAAAGGCCAGACCACTGTGCGGGACATCTGGGGCTACTGAATTCCTCTCTCTGATGTTTTAGTTGCCAAGTTGAGGTGTAGGTCAGGACGTCTTTGCAAATGATCCTCAGTAATGCAAATTTGTTGCCAGAAGCAAAAACAACTATAGCAGCAGAGTAACATTAAACCTTCAGCAGCCTAATTGATGAGGACTCCATGTCTCCTTCCTCACACTCACTTTGTCATGAGGTCCTGTGGTCTAAGACACAACTCCAGTTAAAATCTAACAGGAAGGGTGACACATCAATCCAGGGCTTCCTGCTCTGACCTCAAGAATCTGCAGTCATTTGTGAGGCTGTAAGGAAATGACCAGGGGGTCTGTTGGGTGTTCTGGAACTGTGCATCGCGCACCCTGTCTGGAGTGCTTGGCATGACCACTATGTTTCAAATGACCTTTAATTTTATATAAACCTGTAGATTTGCATGTAAAGAGGGCCTGATAACAAGTGACATCCTTTAACATGAAGAGACTTACAGTATTTGTCATTTAGTTAGGGAGCCATCATTTTTATTTGTGCTTTTTAAGCTGAGCTCTTGACCCTCAGGTTGTCACCCTGCCTACCTTGGTGGGGTGACAAGATTGCCTCTGGGAGAATGCAGGAGTTCATTGGAAGCCAACGATTTAGTTGATTTTATTCCTGCGGAGGAACTGAGATCCGATCAGCCAGCAGGCCAGACAGGTTTTAGTTACAGGAAATCAAACATGGTATGGTATACTCAGACATGTCCTCACATCACCTTGTTGGGTCAGCAAAGAGGCCAGAGCTTTATATATATATATATATATATATAGAGCCGTGCCGACCATTCTCACTTTAAGCAAAAAGTAATGCTATAATTGTATGGATTATTAAAAGAGAGTGACATAAAGACATACAGAAAATAGGGAATGAAAATACATTACAAAGCAGAGTGCAGTTTCCAGAGGATGCCCTGGGCAGTTTGATTACCAGGCTGCTCCTTGTCAATCCCAGAATCCATTGTGGCATCCATTTGTAATTAAACCTGATTAAAAATCCAGCCCCTGTTATATAGAGCAGTTTTTAATAAGACATACATTATCAACTTTTACATAGGGAGCACAGTTTGACCACACTTTCCAGTTCAAGGTGTGAGGATCCAGAGCAGCAGCACTAGCTGTAGTGCCAGCTTCCCATTCATGTCTCTGGGTGGCATAAAGAAAGTAGACGAACACAAGGGGTAAAGCCCTTGTTTGGTTATTGGTAAAAATGTGGGAATGTGGTGGGGATGTTTCACAAAAAAGGTGGAGGCTAAAACAGAGAGATCAGCTGGTGTCACCAGGAAGCACTTTGCTCCCAGTGCCCAGAAGTCGTGTCTGCATGGCTGGCTCTCCATTTTAGCTCCTGCTGCCAGACACTGCAAGTTCATGGCTGGCCACTGGCAGTTCACTCCAGTGCAAATCTTTGAATTGAGATGCTTTGTGGTGCGAGCTCAGCTTTGTGACGGGGTTGGGATTTGCACTGTGTAGTGGTGATGCTGTGCAGAAAAGGTGGGGTCCGCCACAGAGAGAATTCAGCTGATGTCACTCTGAGATGGTCCTTGCATGGCTGACTAATGGAAATGAGAAAAATAGGTGATTGCATTAAAATAAAAATAGGTGGTTGTGATAAAACCTTAAATGATAAGAAAATGTAAACATGATTTTTGTGACCTGCAGATCATATAATGGTTGAATGATAGGGGGCACCTTTATAACACCCCTTAAACCCAAGTTCAGGTAGGTCAAAGAAATGAATGGAAAGGGTTGTCTTTATTATATTTAGGGATGAAAAAAGAAAAGGAATAATAGAAATGCAAAACAAACAGGTGGGCACAAATACCCCACCATCTTGTTGGATGTCCCAGTCTACCAAGTGGAGTGGATGGTCCTTTTTCTGACCCCTGTACTGCACACATCTCTTTTATCTCACTTCCTATTGTGCTCCGTCTATGCTCTGGGCTTTCCCAGCCAGGATGAGAGAAGCTCCTTCTAGTTGCCCCTGGTGTTCTTGCACCCCAAGGTGCCGACAGGAATATTCCATCCAAAAATGATATATTTTTTTTTTATTTGTTATTTACCCCATGTAGTTTGTAGTGATGGGTGGCCGAGTAAAAAAAACGAATCTCATTTTAACATGGAGTGGAGAGAAAAAAGCTTTATGATATAACAGTAGTCTGTGGTGTCTCAACATTGGACATCATCATCTTCATCACATTTAAAGGCTGTTTCCCCGGTCAACTGGGGTAGGCCTCAACTATGGATCAGTTGCCTCTACTTGGCTCTGTCTTGAACATCCTCGATTTTCATACCTTTCACCTTCATATCGGCGAGCACAACTTCACCCCATGTTTTCTTGGTTCTTGGGATGTTTTCCATTTATATTGAAAATTTGAATTATCTTTAATCCACGCATCATTCTCTCTTCTCTGATAATGCCCAAACCATCTGAGTCTTCAAAATCACATAACCTCTGCAACATCTTCAACACATACAGTAGCATGTTGCGAATATCCTTGGTAATTCTACGTTCTTGTAAAGACACTCCAGTTATCCATCTCAACATTCGTATCTCAGTATGGTGAATTCTGCTTATTTCTCCATCTTTCATAGCCCATGTTTCACTCGCATACACTAGAGCAGGTCTAACACAGCACTTGTACACAATACCCTTCATGCGCAACGAAACACCTTTGCCAGAAAGATCCCTAAACTTATTCCACGCACTTCTCACCCTGGCGACAACTGCACTGGAGAAACCTCCTTCAGCACTCATCTTACCTCCAAGATAGCAGAAATTAGATTAGATTAAATAAACATTATTAATCCCAAGAGGAAATTCACATTGTCACATGTTTCAAACATATGGCCTTTGACCTCAAGAAAAATGAAAGCTGTATTGTCACTTAGCTCTCCTAAGCATATCTTGCATACAAATGGTGCGTTCAGCTATCCAAAAGAGCTTCCATCACCACTACATCACCTATGGATCCGCAAGTCACAACCGGTGCATAAAATAGAGTTCACCCCATCACCTCCTCAACACGCTCCACTGGGATACTTGCAGTACCCTGCCTTTTGGCAACCTTGTCGCACATTATTTTGGTCTTAGCTTTGTTACCTTTGATGCCTCTTTATTCAAGGCAGTGCATCCACTGGGTTAGCTTCCTTTTTTAATTTTGCTTCACTCTTTGCATCTAGCGCCAGGTCACCTGCATAGAGGAGTTCCCACAGTAAACCCATTCTGACGTGTTTCATCAGGGCTTCTAGCACAATAGTAAAGAGAAGTGAACTCGCACAACATGCTGCCTTGTGGCCAAAGACTAGGTCCATTACCGATAATTACTGGCTGTCATCAAGAAGGCCAAGCGTATATATCTTACTACCAAAACTTTAACTGTGATCATGTCTCAGCACTGGACAACAGCAAACAATATTGACAAGTCCATGAAAAAAAAAAATCTCACGTTACTTGTGTTGCATAATCCACTTGTTAAACTGTCCAGCCGTATGCTGACAACATTCTAAACACCCGTATTTTTACTTAATCATTACCAAATAAATTACCTCCAGAAAACACACTAGTGAACAAAAATGGTATTCGAGTTGAATTGGAGACCGGCCTCCCGTTGTTATTTTTATATTCATACCCACGACTTGAATATTTCTGGATTATTTAGTGGCATTCTGTGAAACTGCACGGGCGATTTGACGTTCTGCTTGCTGAAGCGTTTCAGATAAGACCATATATGAGGTATATTCTCTTCCTGATAATGTCTCCACTTGCTTTTCTTTAACTTTTTATCTTGTTGTACTCATCTCTCAGTGCACTTTTTAATGCTGGTATCGCATAACAAGCAATGTTAGCCAATGAATAAGCTGCATCTGTGCTGGACCAATGAACGAGGGGGAGGTGGGTCTTCAGTTCAAATGCTCGAGCATAACTGAGCGTGTTTCATTTACATTCATGAAAGCATTTTTTGCAAGTGGCTTATAACAATATTTTAGTAAAATTCTGCAGTGCTACCTATCTAAGATGGGTTGAAATATGAGTATTCAACCTAGACCTCAGAGTTAATGTTTGCAGTGCACCATCTATTGGAACATATTTTGAATTGCATGTAGTAATTTAACCTGAAAAATGCATTTGCATTTGTCATTCCAACAAATGGTGCATCAAAAACATTTTTAGTAATGAAATGCAATACTGTCAAAATATCAAATGCAAGGCATATGTGTCTGGTTAATTCCGTCTGATACCAGATTCATAAAAGCAGTGTTAATGTTTGTGAGGCGCCATCTGTTGTAATGACAGTGACAAAACAATCAGACGGACACTCAGATACAGTCAAAGTAAAAAGTATGTGAACCCTTTTGGAATTATCTGGTTTACTGCATGAATTGGCCATAAAAAGTGGTCTGATCTTCATCGAAGTCACAGGTACTGATATACACAATGAGCTTAAGCCAATGACATACAAAAAATTCTACTCCTTCATGTCTTTATTTTACAAATGCATTCAACGTTTACAGTGGTAGTGGAAAAAGTAAATGAACCTTGGAATTTAATAACTGATTGAGGCTCATTTGGCAGCAATGACCTCAACCAGGCGCTTCTTGTAACTGCAGATCAGACCTGAACATTGTTGGGGGATTTTAACCTATTCTTCCCTGCAGAACTGCCTTAACTCTTCCATATTTTTTGGTTGTCTTCTGTGTATGGCTACATTGAGATGTGGGCTCTGACTGGGCCACTCTAAAAGGTGGAGTTTGTTCTTCTGAAGCCATTGTGCTGTAGATTTGCTGTGATGTTTGGAGTCATTGTCCTGTTGCATCACCCAGCCTCTTCTGAGCTTAAGCTGACGGACACACACACACCACCACATTATCCTGGAGAATTTGTTGATGAACTTGTAAATTCATTTTCCCTTCAATGATGGCAAGCTGTCCAGGCGCTGATGCAGCAAAGCAGGCCCAAATCATAATGTTCCCTCCACCATACTTTACTGTAGGGATGATGTTTTGATGTTGATATGCAGTGCCCTTTTTACGCCAAATGAAGTTCTGCTTGTTCCTCCCAAATAGTTCAATTTTGGTTTCATCACTCCGCAAACCTTTTTCCCAGTACCGTTGTGGAGTGTCCAAGTGCTCTTTCGTAAACTTCAGGCGTTCAGCAATGTTCTTTTTTGATAGTAGTGGCTTCCTTCTTGGTGTTCTGCCATGGACTCCTTTCTTGTTCAATGTTTTGCGTATAGTTGACTCATGAACAGAGATGCTAGCCAGTTCTAATGACTTCTTCAGGTCCTTTGCTGCCACTCTAGGGTTCTTCTTTACGTCATTGCTGACTTTGTGTTGTGCTCTTGGGGTCATCTTGGCAGGGCGCCCACTTCTAGGCAGAAAAGCCACAATACCAAATTGTCTCCATTTATAGACAACTTGCCTAACAGTAGACTGATGAATATCTAAAATGACTTTGTAACTCTTTCCAGCCTTATGTAGATTAACAATTCTCGATCATAGCTCTTCAGACAGCTCTTTTGTGCGAGGCATGATTCCCATCTGGATATGCTTCTTGTCAAAAGCTCAAAGTCAAACTTTAGTGTTTTTTATCAATCACAGTAATTCTAGGCCACACCTCTGAACTCTTTTCATTAAATGGACTCCAGGTGTGCTAAATTCTGACTGCAATGAGCTTTTAAAAAAGTTATTAGCTTAGCGTTCACTTACTTTTTCCAACCTTCAGTTTCACAGTTTGAATGATTTATTAAATATGGTCAAATATTCTCCGAACATCTGTGTATCTTTAGTTATAGGAGACTGTGTTTGTTCATTATTGTGGCTGACATGAAGATACGGCCATGTTTTATATGGGAATTAGACATAAATATAAATAATTCCTAGGTGTTCATATACTTTTTACTTTGACTGTACATAGACACACAGATGCTTATCCTCTTATTAAGGTAGATATATGTGTTTGTGACATTGTGAGCATATGACTGGATCTCTTAACGTGTGAATTATGTGACCAGGCTAAGGTTAGATTTTTCTATTATTAACTGTTGTCCAGTGTTGTTCACTGTAGACCTAAATTACATCAAAACACCTTGTTATCTTCATTCTGCATTAAAACATGATTAGAATTTTCTCTTGGCCATCACTGCAAATTACATGTGGTAAATAACATTGAATCTTCTTCCACCTGGTTTCATAGTCTCCCGTATGCCTTCCATAGAGGGTCCCATGACCCTGTTACACCAAAGGTTTAGTTTTCCCACCCTACTAGGAAGTATACTCAATTTCTCAACTATGGAAGCCTGCCATTCCTTTTAGGTCTCCAGTGCCCTTTTGGTGGCCTTTGTAATTTCCAGGATACTTAGGAATGGAGGAGACTCTGCTCTTCACAGATTCACAGTGTAGTGATATTTCCCCCATTTGTTATAATTATAATTCAGTTAAATTTGCTTTGAGAATTTTCTTCTACCCTTCCCCTGATCGATGCTTTTCCATAACTATTTTGCATTGATTTCAAAACTTTTTTTTTTACTTTCATAATGTAATTTATGATAGGAGACACTTGTAGGACTTTCCAGAAAGTGTTAAAAAGCAATGAACTCATGGTGCACCACTCACTGGTAGAACTCCATTCAGTCAAATTAGGTGTGAACCGGCTGAGTGTGAGAGCAAGGGTGGCTGCGTTATTGTGAGACTGCTTTGTCTGTTGCCTTTGCAGAAGATGTTCCAGGAGATTGAGCGAAAGGTTGTGTCGCTGTCTGATGTGAGCCAACGGGATGAGCAGACAGATGGCGCTCATGAGGAGGCAGAGGCATTGTCTGCTAAGCTGGAGCTGCTCAGGTCCAGTCTGCTGAGTTTCCAGGTGCTGTTGCAGGACCAGCGAGTTGAAGAGCAGGTACACCTTTGAGTCTAAGTAGGATGTAAGAAGGATAATGTCTACTTCTGTAGCTCCCTGATATAAGATTTCAGGGCCCTGATCCTGTTAGGTCAAGGTTCATGCTATGCATCAATCAGACCTCAAAATATTACAGCTTTATTTATTTTGTATTCTGCAGCATAGTGGCTTCTACCATTGACCCTGGGAAATCCATGTTACTTTAGTCAAGAAATTTTTACAATCTGAGAACAGCTTCATTTGAAGGAGATTTTGTACTCTCATTCACTTCTGTAAAATAATGTGCTGTGTGCGGCATTGTCGAAATTTTAAAATGATTTGTATTATTATTATTGCTGTAACTTTTAGCCCAGTAGATTCTTTGAAGTCACACCTCAGCATTACCTTCTAGTCGTCTGATCCACTGCTGTCCAAGTATCCCTTCACTTTGCTTCCTGTAGTCAATTCCTCTCATTGTCACATACAAGTATCCTTTAATCTCTACCCCCTGTCACATCCCAGTAAGCTATTGTTGTTATTTATAGTAGATGTAGTGATACCTGAGCTACCGTCGCAAGGATAAAAAAGCCCTCCTTTTTACCGAGGGTTGATGCCAGCCCACTGTCATGTGCATATTTGTTTCCTGTGATTGGATCTTGTTTGAGCTCAGCATCATCTGGCATTATCTTCTCTATTGTGTGCTCCTTTTAAGTCTTGGCATCCCACGGAGTCCTCCAAGAGTTGCATTTCCATTTGTTGTAGCTTTAATATTCACTGGAGCCACAGATTGATATACCTCTGTAACCTCCACACTTCCTTCCTCTGGTTAGAGCGTAGCATTGTGAAGCATCATCTTCCTGTAGTTTTAACTTTAAAGATTTCAGGATCCTGCAGCTTTACCATCGTTGAGTAAGATCCTGTCAAGTGTCCATGTCTTTTTGGTTTTACTTCGTTAGGTTTCATCTCATTTTACTCCACCATTATTCAGCATTCCCTTCCCATAGTCTGGTGACTGGTCCTGTCAGATCTCAACAGCCTTACATTCCTTATGTCAAATCCAGTCATATTTCAATTTCTTGTAGGTGAATGTTCCTGATAGACCGCAGTAACATGCATCTTCCTTTTTGTAGTTTAACTCTGTTAGATCTCAGAGTTTGAGAGCTTTGAGTTCGATCCTGTCGCTTGTCCTTTTCTCACAGCTTTACTTTCCAAGGAATCTTCCTTATCAAACTACAGTATCCTGCATAGTTGCTCCCTGTTGACTGATCCCATCAGATCTTATTATCCTGCAGCATTACTCTGACGTTTACCTTCTAGGAGGCTTGCTCTGTTAATTGTTTCTGTTCTGCATGTCTAATGTCTGAATTTCATTTCAGTTATCAAGAGATTTGAGTGTTTTTGAGTCTGATCCTGCTGTTTCAGACTTCATGTTGTTAGTCTGCTTATTTAAATTCCTTGTTTAGAATTGCTGTACATCTATTTGCTGAAAGCAGATGCATATTTTTGTACATGGAGACCCATGGGTTTTCTTCCTGGTCTATGATTCCCTTTAATCCTGGCTGCATATAGTCATGAAGCCCCAGTCTGCCTCAGATCAGTCTCCAATTCATTGTCTTGTTTACAGGACTTCAAGCATTCCAGCACTCGGGTCCCATCAGACAACAAGTTACAGCGCCAACCAAGTGTACAGGAGATGCTGGCTTCAGCCAAGACCACTCTAAGGCGGCAGGATAGTCTTCAACAACAAAAGGTACAGAGTGACATGGTAACATCATTGTGAATACATTGGAAGATCTTGTTGAGATTGAGGACATGACAATGGAGGTCTTGATTAATGCCTTACCTATAATTTCAAATTAGCCAAAGGGTGATCTGTATGCTCCTGATAATTAAAATGTTACTTAATTACTCCAAAGTAAGGAGGAGAACATATGTCTGGTATGGTAAGATGTTTATGGGGAGCTGACCAAAATGTGAGTATGAAATCTAAGAAACAGATCCCAGGTGTCTCAGACTGATGGGCAGCATTTAAACCCCAACCAAAACTTGAGATCATTTATTAAATACTGGAATGGGGTCTTTGAATTACACTGCTGCTCATTGGGAGACCACCACCAGCTAGTCCCGTGTATTTATAATAATCCTGGGCCATGTAGCCGGACAAATTTTGAATGAATCCAACAAAGTCTACTATCTAAGAAGGGTTATGTGACAGAAGCTAAGAATGCTGACTGAATGTGTTTAGGGATACTTTTGTGTAGAACTGACACTCAAAATAGATAGAATGCTACTGCCTGAGCACCAATGACAGCTATTAAATGAAGGTCTGCTTTATAGGAGCTGGAGATGGAGCTGACCGAACAAAAGACCCTGACAAAATACCTGGCTGAACAAGGGGAGAAGGCGAGCCTGCAAAGCACTCAAATGGAGGACCCAGCTAGGCCAAGACTTCCATCGAGGTATCAGTCATTTAACTCTGCTGTCAGTCTGCTTAAGTTTGGAAAGTTAAAAGCCAAACAACTGCAAAGAAGCCCATAGTTCACACTGGCCTATCTTCTGTCCATAAAGAGTGACTTCACTTCACTGGGCCTTTCAGGTCTCTGTTGATTGCTTCAAATCATTACCCACTCTCCAATACCACATTTCATTAAGAAAGATACCCCCAAGCATGCCCAGGGTGCTCATCACAAAAAAGAATGGTACTAACCCATCTTGGACTGTGTGTCTGTGGCCATCTTAGGGCAGGTGGGATGTGCCCCTGTTCCATCTTATACTACTTCTTTCATGGGGTCATCAATCAGATTAACATTCAAGATACAAGACCCAAATGCTACATTCCCAGATGATTTGATTAATGTTAATATTTTTATTTACTGTTTAGAGGTGCTGAGCACATCTTTGCTGAACTGTCAGAATCCCCCAGAGTGGAACGGGAAGCAGCACTCACCACTCAGGAACAGACCTCGGCCAAATGGAAGCTTCTGCAGAGTAAGCTGTCCTCAAAGCTCAAGACACTGGAGGAGACCTTGCAAGCAGATCTGATGTCACAGGTCAGAGTTTAGTTCTGATAAAAGTAAAACTTTTTCAGAGATTTTACTTTACTTTAATTATTTTGTCTGATTTTCTGGGATCTTGTAATGATAGTTCAAGATGATAATGAAGCTTTATATTTCTTAAATGTGTAACATTGCTGACCTAACGCTTCTCCTGCCCCATCATTATTTCTTCAGCCATGATCCCTTGGTTGGCCTGGTAGCCTTTACCTTTGATTGGCTGGCTATCCTTTATGCCAAAGGGGATTTCCACCAAAGCAGACCCTTGTCACAACAATCTTAATTTGCTTTGTCCATCTATATAACAAACTTTCTGTTTTCACTCTGGAGCCCAAAGCATCCAGAAACTACCCTGGCAACACTAGATGGCAAGGCCAGTGCAGCCTTCATTGTGTCTAATGCTGCTGGGATAGACTTTGGCCCCTCATGAACCTGTGCTAAAATAACTGGGTGCAGAAAATGATTAGATAGGTTTCCATAAATCTGCTTCTCATGCAGCAGTCAGCCTGTACAATGAAGTTCCGAGGCTTGTGGGTACTTGATGGTACGGCTTTGGCACTTTGTTCAGGAAACCATATTATAGGGATCATGTATACCACTTGCCTTTCTCCATTCCCTTAACCCTAGCCATGCGGGATTATCTCTTGACAGCCACCACCCTTCTGAATGTCCCACTTCTACCACTATTAATTGGTGTTACCATCATGCTCCATTTACTGTGTTTATTTTTGTTGCTATTAGCCTCCATCCTTTTTAAGAACCTCTTTTATACAAGTCTTTGTTAAGCATTGTTATTAATATTATTATAATGGAACATTCTCAAGCCCTCTCAGATGGGCTGACACCATATATCAAGCTGATTCCAAAATTACACTTGAGGGTGCTTGGATAAGCTTCAGCCCCCATTACTCTAAATGGATTGAATTTTTTGGAGAATGTTATTCTATGCCATGTCTTATTATTTTCCAATCTGCCCAATCCAGTTTAAGGTAATAGGAGATAGGACAACATCCCAGCAGCACTGGATTCAAGAAGGGCAACCACATTGGAAGTGGTGCCCCTCTGTCATAGTGCATACTCATTCAAAAATCCACAAACACTCACACCGGACCAATTTAGAATCATCAGTTTACCTATGGAGGACAACCTGGGTACCCCGGGAGAAATCCGGATAGACATGGAAAGGACATTCAAACCGCACTTCTACAGTGGCTGTGTGCTTGATTCAATCCCATGACCCTGGAGTTATGTGACAACAGTAACAATCAGTGCGCCACCTTGATAATGATGATGTTTAAGAAAAATAATAATTATAAAGGTGACGGGCCACAGTTGGCTCATTTAATTCCCCCACACTGTGTAACTCTGAGTGAGTCAAATGAGCTGCCTGTGCTTCTGTTGCTATTATATGAAAACTACTGTCCCATGCACTTTTTATATTACTTTGGATAAATGCCCAAGATGAATAAATACAAATTAAAAAACAGTCATCAATTAACATAACTTGCACATTTTTGGAGATGTGGGGGGAAAAAAATCATATAAACAAAGGAAGAACATTAATCAAACAATTGGCCAGGCACAGGGTCTGATCCCAGGACATTAGATCTGTGAGGCTAACACATATGCCTCAGCAAGTCGGGAGTGTTTAGTGTATAGTCACGTTAAATGTATTCAGTATGTCTCGGACGTTTTCACAGTTTATTGTGGGTCAATACTGAATCTTTGTGGATTTAATGGGGTTTGTCTGTGATCAGAACAGCACAGTGCTACTACTGCCTGATCAGGCCCAATCACTGTCTTTTCCTTCTGGTACTCCAGTTTTCCTCCCAAATCCCAAGGATAAGCCCACCTGACCTATTAAATGGTCCAGCGTGCTCTGCAATGGGCTGGCACCCAATCAGTGGTTGGCAGTGGTCTTGTGTCCAGTCTTACCATGATAGTCTCTGGTATATGCAGTTTCAGAAAGGAGATCTATGGATTGTAATGGTGTGGTAGGTCTGGAGTTGGGTTTAGTGTAATGCCCACCACCATGGACTGTACACATTGACTGTTTTTCTTTCTCAAATACTTCTCCTCTTTTCCAGGTGCTGATCACAGTTAGCAGCTCCCCCATTTCTGACCGGTTTTCCATCTGCAGCAGTGGCCCATGCAGCTTTGATTTACAGACACACGTCTCTGAGCTGAGAGGCGCCAGTCAGGATGTCACGTTCACCCTCTCACAGGTGAGGCTGTGCACTTACAGAAGCAGGCCTCATTGTGGCATGTGTTTCTTTTATATCTGGGATGATTCAAACAGTTTGATGGTGTCTTTATGCCTTGAATATTTTATGAGAGTTACACGCCCTGGTATCTCAAAATGATCCTAGACCATCCATCCTTATGTCTAGGTCTATTTTCTTCAGTTTATAATTTCACTTTAGGATTTTTATCAGAGAAAGCTTACTCCAGCAGCATTCCCCACAAGGAAGGAACAAGGCCTGGGCTGGAGGGCATTATAATGCAGGGCGCACACCTAATGGGCATTCACAAACAACAACAACATTTATTTCTATAGCACATTTTCATATAAGTGATGTAGCTCAAAGTGCTTTACAGGATGAAGAAAGAGAAAAAAAGACAACATATAAGAATAAAATTAGAAAATACTAATTAACACAGAATAAAAGTAAGGTCCGATGGCCAGGGAGGACAGAAAAAACAAAACAAAACTCCAGACAGCTAGAGAAAAAAAAACAAATCTGCAGGGGTTCCAGGCCGTGAGACCACCCAGCCCCCTGTAGGCATTCTACCTAACATAAATGATCTCAGTCAGTCCTCATGGTTTTCAGGCTTCACATGGAAGAACTTGATAATAACAGTCATGTGGACCTCTGGCCTTCAGTCCGTCAATGTAGGGACTGCTCGGTGCTTGGGTCAGGTGGTGGTGGCGCAGATCAGCACCACAGAAAACCGAAAAAAGAACAGCCGAGAAAGTAGGAGTTAGTATGGATTGTGGAGGCACCATGAAGGATAATGATAATTAAATTCATATACAGAGTATCAGGATTAAACTAAAATGAAACTATGAGAAAGCCATATTAAAATAATGAGTTTTTCACAGTTTTTTAAAATGCTCCACCGTATTAGCCTGGAGAATTTCTATCGGTAAGCTATTCCAGATTTTAGGTGCATAACAGCAGAAGGCCGCCTCACCACTTCTTTTAAGTTTAGCTCTTGGAATTATAAGCAGACACTCATTTGAAGATCTAAGGTTACGATTTGAAGTGTGAGGTGAAAGGCATTCTGAAATATAGGATGGAGCAGATTATTGGCATTGTAAACCATCAGCAGTATTTTAAAGTCAATTCTAAATGGCACAGATAACCAATGTAGTGCCATCAAAACTGGAGCGATGTATTTGGATTTTCTTTTCCTAGTTAAGATTCTGGCAGCTGCATTCTGCACTCATTGCAATCGATTGATGTCTTTTTTGGGTAGTCCTGAGAGGAATGCGTTTCAGTAATCTAGCCTGCTGAAAACAAAAACGTGAACTAATTTCTCAGCATCTTGCAAAGTTACAAGAGATCTAACTTTTGCTATATTTCTTAAGTGAAAAAATGACGTCCTAGTAATTTGATTAATATGTGATTTAAAATTTAGATCAAAGGGAAACGTACAGCCTCCTATCGGCTTAACCTGCATGCTTTTGGAATGTGGAAAGGGCACGAAGAATAATATACAGATACATGGAGACTTCACCCAGCCGGTGCCCAAACTAGAAATAGAACTATGGTCACTGAAGTTCTGAGGTTGCCTATAACTGTTGCCAGAATGCTATAAAGAATAGTAGAAATCACACATAAACCAGTGAGAGCACATTTGTCCCACCTGCCCCTAACTATCACCATAATGGGTTACAGCAAATACTCTGGTTGGTGAAATCTGTTATCTCCTGTTCTTCTCATAAAACTCAGGCTGAACTGCCTCTCTGCTAGAGCATCGAGTTTCATTGTGGACTTTGTGTCAGCCCCACTATGGACACACCTACTGATTAACATAAAAAAAGTGACCTGGTAAGAGCAGAGCACAAAAGGGTCTAAAAATACTCCCCAGTTTTTAATCGCACAGTGTCCCTGCTGGGCCTGGTCCCACATTGCAACTTCTAGTTTTCAGGACATCTTCTTACCTTCTCCATGTCTAGAAGGTTCTTTAGAGCTCTTACTCTTATGGTTTTCTCTTTGAAAGGACACCTTTACCAGCCTTTTCTTGCATTCTGCCTGCCTGTCTGGGGCCACCATGTTGTGTACTGTTACATCTGTCAAACTTCTGGACCACTCCTGTTTTAAAGTTAATGCTCTATGCTGTGTTTACTAATGGCTCCTGTTCATCATTGTCCTGATTTAGGCAAGCCCTCCGACAGAAGACATCACCAGACTGGAACAGAAGCTGCACCATGTCTTAGGAGGGGTCCATCTGAGCCTAGGCCGCCCTGAAGACATGCTATGGTGGACCTCAGAGTTGTCTAGAGGGGCTGCAGAACAACATCTGAGGGAACTAGAGGTATGTCAAAGGAGCAGGGAGACAGGAGACCTGAAGCTAACCCTTCATAGTGGTAGTGTGGGCTTCGGAGAGGAATGATGAACAGAACTGGAGGGTCAGTGCATATACAATGTGAAAGTGAAAACATGTGACCCAAAGCAGGCTGATCAATCGGTCAAATGGCTGATAAAACAGACTAGTGAAGAGAAATCCATATCAATTGGATTCTCACCTCATACTGACAATGGTAAAAGTGGAGCTGAAGGGTAACATTACTGACGTCAACTGAGCCATAGTGGAAATGTTCATGATGGAGATCCAAATGAGCCTTCTTACCAAGTAATGTACTGTAGATCTAGGTTGTGTGATTGGATAAATGCTCTACTGAATCATCTACCTGTATACCCTGCAGATTCTTATGTCCATTATTGACAGGGTATAAAATATACTGCTGCACTATAACATTAGTCCATGAACTTACAAAAGGACTTGACCTCCTCTTAAAATTGTATTCTTTTTTTTTTTGTATAGTTAATCCTGTGTGCCTCTGACAAATGTATGCTTAGTATTAATAGCCTGCATGGAATAATAAACAGAAAATAATTGAGTCAATTTGCTTTCTGAAATGACAGCTTACATTCAGACCCCATATTGTGTCCTGGTGCAAGTCTCATAATGTTCTAGACATGCCAACCGGGGTGGGATTTCAGTTTTTTGGCCTGCATGCTGTCTTACCCCTCTCACAAATCTCAATGTATTGTAGTGAATGTGAGTGCAAAGCTACCCGGCTGACCCAGGAGAACACAGATTACGTCGTAGTGTAAGGGGGCTTTTCTGATTTAAAGGCATTTGATTCATGTAGCTGCACTTGATGATTGATTCTCCCAATTCACTCTTTCAAGTAAGGATAACATCTCATGACCTCAAAATCTCATTTTACACAGACTTGTAAAGTAGAGGAATCGGGGATGTGATGGACAATGTTGAAATTTCTTCATCTAATTCTATAGGCCCTTAACTAAAAGCATCAGTGGGTGAGGAAAATTCAAAAGCTCCGACTGATCCAATTTTGTAATTTTTGTAGAAGTTCTCTTCAGATCTAAGTGAAATGCACCAGGAACTCGACAACTTGAGGGATCCTGTTGTAAAGTGTGAGGGGCTAATGAAGGAACTGGGCCCCCTCATCTCGGACTGTGTGGCTTCCTTGCAGATGTGCACCAGTCTGCTGCGTTCTGCCGTGTCCTCCAGAAACATGCTGCTACAGGAACGTCTCCAGCAGATGTCAGAGCACCAGGTGAATTGTGTCTGCTTGTGTGTGTGAGTGTGCGGAGGCCACAGCTGGGCTGCAAGTACTGTATTTGAATTTACCCTCTGGACTAACAAAGTGGAATTTTGTCTTCTGTTGTCAGCACTGGCAATTTATTTAACACAATGACACACTTTGACTTGCCACTTTAGGGTATGGGTATGGTGTGGGCACTAACACAGTGGGGTTTATATATTTAATTTTGTTCCCTTTGCTGACACACAACTGTGCATCTCATTGTGTAAGCCAAACTGACAAATTAGGGTCTGCAGTGTTTTAAATTTAACAAACTGACACGAAAGGGCACTTCAGTCTGTTGTCCACAGTCACACATTGCACATGTTTATTGTGTCACATACTTTCGCAAGATTATATATACAGTATTGTACACTCCATTTTTATATTTCATTTTATCAGTATGTCACATAATAAGTTACCCACATCACTACGATGGTCTGGCTTTCTGTCCAGGAATTGTTCCTGCCTTGCACATAATGGGCTTCAGTTCGCTCGTAAACTTGCTCTGGATAATCGAAATCAGAAATTGGATGGATGCATGTGGCTTAAACACAGCGACTTTTATGTAGCTCATCATTTAGTGTACAATGATACAGATAAATATTTGAGGTTATTATCCACACTTATATTAAAGTATATGTTTTATTCTGTTATCACGACTGCCACTAATGTATATTAGAAGTTTTTTTTTTATTTTAGGCATCGTGTTTTCATTCCTCTGTCTTTTCCTTTTTAACTATGTACAGTATGTTAAGTTCATCATCCCCACTGACTCATTATTATAAATCTGATATTGATATGGCGATGTATTTTAATTTAACATCCACAGTAAAATGGCAATGCATGTGACATTCTGTTTCTAGCACTGACGTACACATTATGACTTGAAGGGGGCTTTGCAGCACCCGAAATCCCCAGACACAACTTCACAACACAATCCAGAGTTAAATTAAAAGGCATTTATTTCCGAAAATACCTCCACAGGTTTCAGTTTCCTTTCTTCTAGAGCACACAACAAGCAATAAGTTTCACTTTCTACACCTCCCACATTGTCTTGATTATCTCCTCCCGTCTCTGACCACCCAGTGGACAGAGGCAGCCCCTTTTAATGCATGTTTGCCCATTGTAGACAAAAGTCTACACCCGGTGTATTTTCAGTCACATTAGTGTGGATGGAGATACCATTGTAAAAAGGATGTGATGGTGTGGACAAAGGCTGTTTTAGATTAAAAGCAGTTTTTAAATGAAAACATAGCAGTGAGGATGTAACCTTAATTCACATTGATCACAGACACATGCCGTACATACTCACGTATAAGTCAGGTCGGTCTATGCCCGTTCAAAAATGCGACCCTTACATTTTTTTTTTTTTTTTACATCTTCTTGTCTCCTCCAATCTTGAATTATGAATTGAATTTTGTTGCAGTAGTGCAGTTCCCTAGCTATTTTCCCACTTCAACGACTTTTAATTTAAAGCCAGCTTCATATTTTCTTCTAATTGAACGCTCCATCGTAGATAAAGGTGTATGAAGGTGTGAGATACAAAAAACACAAAACAGTGCAATTGTCGCTTCGGAATAGTTCAGGTATTACCGTGTGGTCATGTTGGCACAATACATAGAAAAAAAAGGCAGTGTGCTCTGTGGTTACTCTCTTAGGTGGGCGTTAACATATCATAATCTCTTGGACCAATAGCGTGAGTTTTCTGCATTCGACTTATATGACCGACATTATAAAATACCAGAAATTATACGGTAAAATCAAGTCCCGACTTATGCGTGATTAGAACTTAAACGCGAGTATATACGGAATTCAGTTTCAGCATTACACTGCAGTTCCTTATATTGTGTAAACATCAATCTTTGTATAAGTTGTGGACTCTAGAGACGCTGTTGCCCCGTTAAACCCACCAGATAGACGTCCAGGACATCTGTTTAAAAGCACCAAGAATATTTCTTTAATATTTTTCTTCAAATCTAGTGCACAAAGCACCGCACACTCCACAATTCTCCAATAATAATCAATAATCACAATACAATAAACAATCCTCCACTCCCAGCAGCTTAGTCACCCAACCTCCCAACTCTGGCTCTCCTTGCTGGGTCGTGACCAGTTCTTTAAATAGTCCATGACCCGGAAGTACTCCTTCTCTTCTTCCGGGTCAATGCCACATCCTCATTTCTCAAATATCCCGGAAGTACTGCGGGCTTCCATCCTCGTGACCCTGAATTACTTCCAGCATGTAGTAATAATATAAATCCCCAGGTTCTTTGTGAGCTCCCCCTGGCAGCACCCACGGCCCCCAGCAGGGCTGAGGAAATGGACTCCATGTCCCAGGATGCCCTGAGGGAATCCGGGGAACTGTTGCCATCCAGGGGAGCTGCCACCTAGTGTCCCGGGGGAGGCAGCATCCAGAAAAGCCTGCCTTCCTCCATTCTTCTTGCTCTGGGATGTCGCAGCCGGATTGAACAGCTGGCCGTCTATCCCAAAGTCTAATTGTTTGTTGTCCACATATACACACTCGTATTTCCTCATCCACAATAAAACATGGTTGTGTCGTTCACTTTGTACTCAACACTAACATATCTTGTTGTGTTGTATATTCTGTGTTTATAAAGCACCCTGACACTCATAATTGGAACAATGTCCGCACCAGCACCACCCATCTTCACGCTCTGTATTTGCTTCTGTTTACATAGAATACTCAACGTGAAAAGCCTGCTGCACGTTCTGTAAGGTCAGAAATCTAATTTCAGCTTTGTACTTTACATCCACAGAGTGAGATAAGCCAAGTGCATGCTTCCTTGTTTGATTGCAAGTCGCTTGTACAACACAAACTAAATGAAGTCTGTGAGCAAGGCCTTGCTGAACAACTCGAGGTAATTAACATGACCCCCTTGGAGCTGGTGTGTGTGTTGGGGGGCGGCGGCAACCCTCAACCCTATGTGTCAAATTGTTTATTTCTTTTAGGGTCTCATTCTCTTGTATCACTTTCTCCTCAGGCAGTTGAGCACTTGCAGTCTGCATTAGAACAGCAGGAGAGGCAGGTGATGGCCTTGCTAGAGAATGGAGAGAGTCAGCTTCTGCCTGTGTCTGCCATGCATGAGATCTACAAACTGGAGGTAATGAAGCAGTCATGGGTTCACCCTGTGGTGGCCATCTTCTTCTTCAACTTTTTGAATCCCCAAAATTTTACTTTTGGAGGTAGCAGAGCATACTCCTTTAAAATCTGTGTGTATGTGTGTGTGTGCATTGGACTTCTACCCATGGTTTAGGCTTCATTTCGTTTATTGTAAATTTTGGAAGCCATGGAATATCACAACTCTGAAGAACAGGCACAGCATTGTGCCATGGTGGCAAGTCGCAGTGGAGCTTACAGGAAGATAAGTGACACGCTTTTACCAGTAAAGAGTTGAGAACCCCCATAATAGTCAAGGCTTAGCTTGAGCACTGCTTGTCTCTACATTTTCTTCTTTTTTTCCCTTTTAATTGTTATTGTTCCTGTTTTTTTAGTAATTATTTATGTCTTTCTATTAAATAGCTGGCAATCTATATATGAAATCTGGGGTTTTGACTACAAGGACTTTAAATATTTGGTCAGATGAGGTATATCTGGAATATTTTAAAAGGACATATTTTGTTTACATCTTACTGTGACACCTTGGGTGTCGAACTCCAGTCCTGGAGGGCCGCAGTGGCTGCAGGTTTTCATTCTAACCATCTTCTTCATTAGTGACCAGTTTTTGCTGCTAATTAACTTATTTTGCCTCAGTTTTATTTAACTTGACTCAGGCCCTTTGGTTGACTTTTCTTCCTTAATTAGCAGCCAAACAATAATGAGATACAAAATGAGCCGCCACATGACCAGCTCACCTGTGCCCTCACACAATACCTAAAATAAAGAAAAGGTGAAGGTCTCAGTAAGGTTGATCTTTCAGGTCACCAACACATTTTGGCAGTGTTCTTAGAAAAAACAGAAAAATCAACAGTTTTGCAAATGTCTGCTGAGGCAAAATGAGAGCAGCAACAAGCCATGGAATTAAATAACGGACTTAATTAACAGCAAGAATCAGCCTCTCATTAAGCGATTGGGCAGAGTTTGAAATCCCAGTTTAGCTGGTCATCTATTGGCTTGTTTCACATCTCATTTCTGTTTGGCTGTCATTTAATGAAGAAAGGAATCAATTCAGAGGACTGAACTCTTCTAAAAGGCCTATTAAAGTGATGGGGAAAAAGTAAATTAGCAGTGAAAACTGATCACTGATTAGGAAAAGGGTTTGAATGAAAACCTGCAGCCACTGCAGCCCTCCAGGCCTGGAGTTCGACACCCCTGTCCTAGACTATGTTGGTTCATGGCATCTTCTTCCAGACGTCTCTCACCCACCACCCAAGTGAAGTGCCTCTGCACCATTTAGTCTTGGTGTGAGGTCAACAGGGCTAAATCTGAAAAATGTATTTTAACAAGGGAATTGCTAAACAGCTACCAAAAGATAAAAACCCTAAAGCACTAATTAGGGGTGCAAGCCTGGAATCCATCAGTTTGGTGCTGGGAACACAAGATTTCTATTCTGAAATACTGAAGTGGTAGAAATCAAAAATGACCTTTACTTTTAATTATACTCCATTAGAAGGCTCTCCCATCCTCCATGAATAGTAAGTCTTTAATGTTTTGTACTTAATGTGATGGATATTGTAAGACTTTCCTGCCGAAGTAAAGAACCAGGAGTGTGAGGTTCAACATCCTTCATTGGTCACTGGGGCCACTTGGTGGCTGTCTCTCCGCAGGAAGTACATCCAAGGTTCCTGGTAATGTACTTATGCTCTGTAAGTCTCACATTGGCCTCTGCCATATGGTTCAGAGATTGTCTGTTTTCAGTGTTGGAGCCACTAGATGGCACTCCATACACGAGGAAGAGCCAGTTGGTGAGGTGTGCAACCCATTGCTGTGTGGTCTAAACAGGGTACAATAATATGGCAGGCTATTGTTATAAATCCATGTTTTCTACATCTGTGAGTCGATTTGTGCCATTTTTGGAATTTCTCTACATTTGTTTTTGTTTTTTATTATTCTGACAACGCCATGTTATTTGGTATGATCACTGCTATTTGTGTCATTCACTGCATTGCCACGGTAATAATGTGTACTGTTGCTGTTCTTTTTTGCTGATCGTATGACACAGAGGTCACCTCTCTCTGCCTTTTTAAAATGGTGCCCTTCACCAGTCTGTTATCGAGTACTGAACTGGAGACAAAACGTCAAAAGACAAATATCAGTGTGAGTTAGGGGCAATGATCCAACTTAGTTTTTGCTATGTTTCTTTTTACCATGATAATGGTTTTGATGATGACTTTAACTAGCTGTCTGGTCATGTTTTGTTAGTTCTGTTATGTGCCTTACCATCTCAGTGTTTATGCAGTGCTCACAGTAAAAAAAGAACATATTTGATCATCTGCTTCAGCTCTGGTTATCATTATATCTAGATAGCATGGTGCTCGGGGTACCATTATAGCCTGCTACTCCTGCTAACAAATCTCTGCACTCCCACCATTACTGCACTAGTGGTGGTGTCAAATATATTTTAATGCAAACTCATATTTCCTCACTTGTTGTCCACAACTGTGTTTCCGCCTTTCTCATACAGGATGCTTGCTCAAAAAAATTAGCCATGTCTTCTGGCCAAACTAGCATTAATCAGACTGCTGTGGAGCACACCTCCATCATTTTTTTGACTATTTGACCCCTTCTGTCTGCTTTACCTGCTTAGGATGCATTGGACCATACGTGTATCACTTTGAGAGCGAAGAAGGGAGAACTGAAAGAGAGCCTTGCTGTGGAGAACCAGTATGAGAGGCTGTTAAACGGTCTGGCTGACTTAGTAGAAGTGGGCCGTGCCAAGCTGGTGCCCAGTCAGCGGTTAACAGTGCCAAGTCAGGCTGCATTGAAGACCCATTTGAAAAAACACAAGGTGAGAAATGACTCCCCTAGGGTAAAGTGGTAGGCTCTGGTCCTCTCCTTCTTTCTTCCCTTCTTTCTCTTATTACTTTCTCCTCCCTTCTTTCATTAGTGTTGCTCATCCATTTACATATTTTGTTCACTTTTCATCTTCTCTTTATTGTTTTTTCTTTTTGCCTTTCATTTTTGTATTTTCCTCTGTCTCTGTACATTTTTATTCTCTTGTTCATTTTGTCCATCCAGAACCCTGAAAAGAATTTTATTAGCCTGTTAAGATTTAGTATGAGCGTCAGCGAAATGCATATCATATCAGAAAATAATAAAATAACAGAATCACACAATAAAAACAGCAAGCAAAAATGTGTGTGTATGTACGGTGTGTGTGCAGATGAAGAAATCATTCCTCATTGTAATCATCTTCATTTGCAGTGTCTGTTTACTGTTGTATACCATCCACATTTAATGTCTAATGTCATCAACGAATACAGCAATAAAACCGAACGTCTGGTGAAGACAGACTGCATTATTTATGACACTATATACAGTATCTGACCTAATGGGAGTCAGCAAAAGGCAGCATCAGCACACATCTGCAAAAAAGAAAAGCAAAAACGTTAAGTGCAGTCCATGTTGAAAAACAGAAGATAACCTTTGGCTGTTGTTTCACAACTTACACTCCAGGACAGAAGCAGAGCAGATGTCAAAACCAAATCCTTTCTAGGAGGACAAAATGACAAAAACTGTTTTATTACAAAGATAATAAATAACAGAAGGAAACTAGAGATCAAGTTGTTTTTTTCTTTTGCTCAACAAACCAATGCACCTTTCTCGGCCTACCTGTACAAAGTTCAAGTCATATTTATTAGTTAGGCAATTTCACGATCACTAAATATTGCTTGGGTTTGTAACTTTTTCTTCTGCTGATTGGATGCTTTTTTTTTTTGTACTTCCAGTAGTTTCCAGCTTTGCTGGATTTTCCAATTTTGGCTTCTAAATCAATGCTATTTCTGTCAAGCAATATGATGTTTATGACCAGCAGGGTCACCACTTAGTCCTTAAACGCTAAGACACACTAAACGACACGTCCTGGTTTCAAATAGAAGATTTTTTTATTTTACAATACCTTCACAAATCCTACTTCTCAACAGTATAACACAATATGTTCTCTTGTCTACTTCCACACCTCCCACGTAGTCTCATCCACTCTCCTCCCGACTCTTACTGCTCATGCAGGAAACTCGGCTTCTTTTATGGCAGACCTGGGAGTACATTGCTCGCTGGAAGCACTTCTGGGTCAGGCGGAAGCCCTTCAAAGAGGGTATAACAATTCCTTGCAGCTCCCCCTGGTGGCACCCAAGATCTCCAACAGGCTTGTTTCATGAGAATGCAAATCCCAGCCTGTCCTGCGGGTATCAATATGGGAGTACAACCAGTGGGAGGCTACCATTGTGTGCACAGGGGGTAAAACGTAACTCCTGAGAGCAGCCACCTTCTGTCCTGCCAAGCAGGCCTCCCTTTCCTGGCAAGGAACTGGCAGCCATCCTGGTTGGGACACTCAATCATTCTTATACTTCCATTATGGCCTCCCGCCATGGAAAGGAACCTGCCACCGTCCTTGTCGGGCTGCCAATCCATCCAAAATAGCACTCATACGTTATTAAATTGTACTTCTGCTATTGTGGTTTACATGTTTGTGGATGCGTTTGTAGCTTTTTCTGTTGTATAAGATTCTCATAATACCTGAATAATGCATGAAGCAGAATTACATGAGGGTCAAAAAGTTAATTTGGTACATTTTCTCATTGTGATTTATATGTTTGATGTTTTTCTTTATTGTTTGCTGCTGTTTCTCAACTTAATTAACAAGATGTCAGCAGTATTATCACCTTTTGTATGTATAGTGTATAGTGTTGTTTCCTGGAGGGTTTGCATATTTTATCATTTAAGTTTGCATCTCCTCTAACAGTCAAGCTTTGCAACTTTTGTGTTATTACAATTACATCTGACTTTTAAATCATTGATTTTTATTCTTTTAATGTCAATGGGGTGCTACTGGACACAGCAGTGCAGTCGGGGCAATTCACTTGAGGCTCTCGAGTCCTATTTGTATTGGATGTGGGAAATCCATGCGCTTTGTAGCAATCACATTTACATAACATAGCGTGTATCATCCATCCACCCATTTTCCAACCCGCTATATTCTAACTACAGGGTCACAGGGGTCTGCAAGGCAGGAATCAAACTGCAGGCAGGGCACCAGCCCACCACGGGGCACACACACACACACACCCACACACCAAGCACACACTCGGGACAGTCTAGAATCGCCAATGCACCTAACCTACATGTCTTTGGACTGTGGGAGTAAGCCGGAATACCCGGAGGAAACCCACGCAGACACGGGGAGAACATGCAAACTCCACGCAGGGAGGACCCAGGAAGTGAACCCAGGTCTCCTAACTACTTGGCAGCAGCGTTACCCACTGCACCACCATGCCACCCTAGCGTGTATCAGACCTCTTGGCCATCTTCTTATTCTCTTATAAGTATAATTTTCCCAAATTGTTCGCCCTTTATGTTATGAATAACATGCCATGCTTGCTGCAGTCTTACCCTGTTGTAAAACAGCTTGTTGCTACTTGGCTTGTTCATTTCCATACTGTCCTGACATTTTATTTGTGTATTTCAGTGTAAACTGTTTGTTATTGTGTAGGTGCCTTGAGAAAAATGGTTGTAGACTAGATGTTACAATTACTATCAGCGATTTCCTACTTTTCTTTAATAATCCATTAATAATGTGTTCTTGTGCAGAATATTATTCTATTTGTATTAGATATTTCAGTTAAATAGATGTCAGCTTGAATTCCTTAGCAAGGGCCAGTGGGATGCCTATATCCTTCATCTCTCTCATCATTATGCCAAAAAGGCTACATTTTATCTAAATTATCCTAAAACAAAACAAGTTCAATACTATCTATTAAACTGAAAAACACTAAATTTTTATCCCCAATACACTCCACTGCTACCTACTTTAAGCTATTTGCTGCAACACAGGCAGTTGTATTCCTTAAAAAAATTTTACGAGTCCAGTCACATTTCCCTATAAGAACGGCCATGCCAGGGACAGAGTCCTCGTGCAAGTAACCACACTCACGTAGTTGCCCTGCTGGTTTATTTCCAGCATTGTTTGTGCTTGGCTCTCAATAAAAGCAGGCAGTATCTTTGCTGAACAGTTGGTGTCAGTCCTTCCTCAGGAAGATGTCAGCGGTGTTTTCATTAGTACAAGACACCGGCCCCCTTTCGGAACACATTTGAACTGTAAGGGCTATACCAAAGCTTTCATGTTAAAAGATTTTTGCCACCGGCTGGGATCCTTGATTTGAATCTGGGCCTTCCAATTGCTCTAAATTAGCTTTTCAAGATTAAAATATTAGAACTTTACAAAAAAATTTTGAAACAAACAGGCCATTCAGCTCAACAAGCTCTCCAATCCTGTCTATCTAATTTTATTAAAATAACATCAAGTCGCATTTTACAGGTCCCTAGAGACCTTCTTTCTACTAAGTTCGCTTTACCTCAAGTTCAAAAAATTTTCAGGATCCTCAGTGAAGTTACGAAAATGAGTTAAAATCAATGGAGAAGGAGTAACTGAACTAGTTTTGAATGACTTATAATGGTCTTTTAAGTGTTTCTTAGGACTAGGGAAACATCTGCCAACCATACTGGACCGGTTATTGTGGCCAAAAATGTGACTTGAGCTGTGAGGCAGCAGTTGCTACCATCTTGCCACCATGAGCTATCCATTCATCCATCCATCCCTCCATTATCCAATCCGCTATATCCAAACTACAGGGTCACGGGGGTCTGCTGGAGCCAATGAGATCAAACTAACAGAATTAAATATCAGAACAGCAATAGTTCTTGCAGACAGCGACAGACGGGAGTATGAATTCACTAAGGCTTGCCCCTCACAGACTTGACAGCAGGCACTCACCTCTCTTGAACTGAAAAGTACAGTTTATTAATTACTGACGATTTTGCACACTCATTGCCATGGCTAACAGCAGCCCAACAATAACGCTTGTAGATTCTTCACTTCTTCATGTTTGCATCAGCTACATAGCACTCTGGATAATGTGTGTACTATTAAAGGGGCAGGCTTACGTAGTACATACAGTTAACATACAAATCCATAAAAAAAAGACATTACCTTTAAGATTTTCAGTTTCCTTCTTCATGCTAATTTTGTGTTGTATTCACAAGACTTCTACTCATTTTTAGCCCACTGCTAGGATCAGCATTATATACTCGGGGGGGCTGTCCCATTCAATATTGACTACTACAGCTTGGTGATGTCACTCTGACCACGCAAAGTATCATAGGATGCTTTTAAAAAAAATTAATCTAAACCAGCCGTGCCGCAAATTTCCAGGAAAATATTTGGCAAACAAGATCACCGGCGAACACACCAAACTTACTGTGCGAATTTCATTGATTAATGTTACTATCTACCACACTTCTTGGTAATTTATTTCATGTGTCTGTGGTTCTTTTGCATGTAGAAAAACTTTCTAACTTTTCTAATAGATAACTTAAAAAGTTTAAAGTAGAAAAATTTGAAGGGTACCAAAATTTGCCACTTTTGTTTTAAGACATTAGAACATACAAAACAGTTATTTCACATTAGTCTGGATTTCTGTCAGTTCTTACCTTTCGGCAGTAAACACATTTTGTTACGGTTGGAAATAACGATCCACAAAGCCTGCCAATTTTTTTTACTGATCTAGAAAACTGTAAAAATGAAAACAATTATTTTAGATGACTCTGAAAATCACTGTTCAGTTAACATAATTGTTATCCTAGACTTGGAAACACTGAGTAGAACAACGAGCCAAAAACGGTCAGATTTGACACCCATATAAGCTGTTCTTGTTTGCAGTACTTTAAAGACGAATCACTTTCATCACATTTCCAATGTGTCGTTCTATAATTGTCTTTTACTAATATACATTTCAAACCAGCCTTTGAAATAGTTTTTTCTTTATTTTTCTAATCTGTTTTATAGCCACAAAGAGTTTTCCATTACTATTTGTGGCAGCAAAATCAAAATGGAAGTGTGATCTGTCTGCCATGACTGTCACATTTTGCTTCCCTTGCTTTTAGCAACCCAGTTATGATAGGGAAGCAGAAAAATGTCAGAAGTCCTCCTCCTCTCACCTTCTCATTGTTTGCCCCCAGTCGTGTGATTGCTACACAACAGATGATGTCCACCAACAGCCAAAGACAGGAGGGGCCAAGGCAAAATGGCAGCCAAAAAAGTGTGGTGAGAGACATAAAATAAACCAAAAACTAGGAGTGGAGTCCCAGTCGATTCCCAACAATTCTGGGCTACGATGGCATTGCATTAAACTAGCTTGGAAAATGGGTGGAATTTGTTTTGTCATTCCTCTCCTACCTACTTATCTTCTTTCAGTCCTTACCTTTCTCTGCAATTCCTTTCTCTGCATTACCTTTAAAGTTTTCAAGACAAAAGTAAAACAGTCATTAGGGGTGGCTTGTGCTAAGGAAACTGGTTGAAGCCTGGGAACCCAGTTCTACCAGCCCCAATTTTCCATGTCTTTCAGTTTTATTACCAGCTTTTTGCCCTTCGTTCTTTCCCAATAATTCATCTGAAGGGGCTAAAAGCAGACATTGCATTGCTGAACAACTTCCCTTGAATTGTCTGAGAATTAATGGACTCTCCTGTCCTAAACATGACCGTTTTCCATTGCTGCATTTGACACCCCTTCTGTCTCTCTTTCTGCCATAGAGCTTCTTCTGTAGTCTCAGTCACCGCCTTAGTACACTGGAAAACTTCACGCACAAAGTGTCTCCACGCTTGGCCATGAAGTATGGAAAGTCCTGGACGGATCTGGCACAAAATGCTGCCACTCTCCTGGAGCAGTCGCATCAGCATGGGATCCAACTGCAAGGCGCACTACAAGTAAAACACCTCTGAAATGTGACAATTGTTAGAAGAGTGGAAATGAATGTCAGCTGAAATTACAATTTCTTTGTGGGATTCACTGGTCATAAATACATTTACAGAACGTCTTTTATCCTCCCAAACAAGTGAGCTAGAGATGCCCACATACACTTCAGTATGACATTTACACATGTACCATGTCCAAAGTGTATGTGAGGGTCTAAGGATGCCAAAAGGAATATACATTAAATTGATCTAACAGTGAGTAAATGTGATATAAAAGCAACAGACATTAGTCAAAGGGGCAAAAGTGAGGTGGAGAGCCTGATTTGGACAGGGCGTTCATCTACATTAGGCAAATGGAGGTGAGCTTGTGACCACACATTACGTGAGTCAGTGATCAGCTGTCAAGTCACAGTGTGCAGCTAATATGAACGGCTTTGTCACACAACGATAACGATCCGTTAATTGTTTGAAACAGAAAATCCCAAATCTTGTACTGAATGCAGAATGCATACACTGCCAAAATACAATTTAGTTGGCACTTTTTAGTTTTTTAATCATGATTTTTTGTATCTTTTTTAAATTTCCCACCCCACCATCTCATTACTGTGTTTATGTTCAAATTGTCCTGACGTCTTAAGGTTCGATAATTAAGCATTCTGGCCACAGAGATGGGTTCAGGTGGCTGACAGACATCTATTTCCATATTTTTCCTCTGCAGGCCTGGAAGCTCTTTGACAAAAATTATGGAGTGATCTTGAAGCATCTGCTAGATCTGGAGGTCAGGATCCCATCTGTAGGCCTGGTGGAAGAATCGGATGAAAAACTGAAGGAGAGACTCGCCATTTATCAGGTTTGGGGCTGTAGACAATCATGGCAAAATGTGGCTATTCCCAAGAGATTATACAAAGTACAATATCTTATCCCACTTCTGACACCATTAAAATTTAAAAACTTCCTGCGCTTTTGGCTTTTGCCATTTTGATACGTGCAGCGGCATTAATTAGAATCTACTTAAAGTTCTGAACCCCAAGCAGTTAAGTTAAGTGAAAATAAAGAAAGGTATTAGACAGACAGCATGAAAGGAAGGGAAAACAGACGTTAAAAATGCTTATTATATTGACTTTGTTTGCCATAATCTGATGTTAGTGATTAATTGCTGGCCTGTTATCAGTAGCATCACAACCATGCAGTTACATAAGAGCTTTGTCTTTTTTTTAACTGTAAGTAGGGCATTTTAAATTATCAGCTACTTCTTAAAAGATTCCAAATACAGTACAGGTCATCATTGAGGTATTTAGTACTTGTGTCACACTCATGTACATTATGCGACCACCGCATAGATAAACTCTCATGAGCTGTCTGTACAGGAATTCTTTGCAGAACAAGTCAGCAGGTGCCAAAGTGTTCCCCTCTCACATCTTCACTCAAATGAACTTTATTTTTACTGAAGTTCACATAGCAATCATGTCTAGCAAAAATACATCTAATAAAATGCTAAATAAGCATTGGGCTCTATGATGTAAACTGTAACTGTAAAGTGGTCCATTATTATGTTAGTTTCTTCCTTTAAGGACATGCAGATATCTAATTGGATTGCTTCACATTTCTCCTCATTTCTTGTGCTGACCCACTCCCTTTCATATTACTTAGTCATCTCCAGCCGGCACCTGTTGATTGCTGTGCTGCTGCTTTATTGGTTATAATCTCATTAGACCAGCTCATGCTTCCACTTGTGTGCCTCACTCCGGCTTCAGACAGGTTATGCTAGGATCAATAAAACCATTAGATAAATTAACAATAAAGCACCCTTCGTCAGACTTGCTTCACCACACGTAGTCCAACTGCGCTTCCTCCATTGCGATCCCCTTTTAAATAAATATGAAAGTGCCTTGCCTCCTGAGCACTACAGAGAAGTGCCGTACACGTCTAAAGTAAGATTCGTCTATCACAGGCAATGTGACTGAGGTGTTGAGCTGAACAGCACAAGACTGGTAGTCTACCTCAAATACTGAGTTGCGCTGTGGCCCTAAGCAAATCATTTAACCTGTTTATGGCTTCAGTTTATAAATGCAGAGTGAATTTTATTGTCCACCCATCCCTCTATGCTCTAACCAACTAATGTAGTTTAGGGCAACTTGAGTTTAGAACCTCCCCTAGCAGCAATGGGTGCAAGGTGGAAGCTAACCCAATTATTGCAGTTGTATTGTGGTCATGTGAGTTAGGGATAGTTTATACTTCACCCTCAGAACATGTACGCGCCCGCATCATGGCTGCCACGCGTTCCCAGCGTTCATTTGACGCGTCCTCTGAGCAGGTCCTCAGAAATTAACATGACGTGTGCGCAAGTTGCAATACCAGCAAAAAGTCGGGGGGCGCAATGTGCTAAAAGTCGGAACGTGATGTCAGAGTCTCTGTTTACTATCAGGGTGGTCCAGATCTAATTATGCAGATCCAGATCATCTGGATGACTTTGATTTATGCAGGGACGATTCCAGTTCGGCGCAAAGACGATTTTTCATGTCGTCAGTTCGCACACTTCTCGATGGTCCAGGATTTTTCGGGTGGTTTTCAATGTAATAAACTTAATAAGTTATAGCGTAATGAAAATTGCATAATTAGATCTGGACCACCCTATACATGTGACAGAAAGCCTCTATGCCGATCCAACGGGATCGATGTGCGTGCTTCAATGTTTGATGAATGGTTCAATGTGGTGAAGCAAAATGCCGACATACAGATACATTCGTGGTACATTTATAGTCAAGTGTCGCATATTCCTGATCATAATAACACGATACATTTTAAAAGTCTCACATACCATCTTTTGTGCTGTCTTTTTTTTTTTTTTGCAACTTCACAAAAGCAACATAATGTACAGCGCTGTATTTGAGCCACTGAGAAAAAAATTAAGGACGTGGTGAAAATGTGTATTTTGTGATTAAAGTGGAAATTTTGGCTTTAATCTCAAAATGTCCACTTTAACCTCATAGTTTACTTTATCATTAAAGCAGACCGTCGTAATCGTCATCCCAGTTTTTAATCGATACGGCAAGCAGCAATAGATCGCCACACAGAACACATTAAATGCATGATATTCCAATTCTCTGCAAATTTAGAATCCATCCATCCATCCATTTTCCAACCCGCTGAATCCGAACACAGGGTCACGGGTGTCTGCTGGAGCCAATCTCAGCCAACACAGGGCACAAGGCAGGAACCAATCCCGGGCAGGGTGCCAACCCACCGCAGGAGCAAATTTAGAATCTTTAGATTTATACTTGATATCACTTTCATGATGAAATGCATTAAACTATGTATGTTACATTTTACAGATAAATCGTTAATTTCATTTAAATAATGAATGCTGTTAATAATTATACACTTGGGGGTGACACGGTAGCAGAGCGGTAGCACTGCTGTCTTGCAGGGAGTCACTTCGCTGGTATTCCATGCTTGGATTCCACACTGTGCTCTGGTTTCCTTCCAAAGATATGCAGATTTGGTGACTCCAGTGTATGTGTGTGCTTGTATTCACCTTGCGATGATCTGAGGCCCCATCCAGGGATTGTTTCAGCCTTGTGCCCAATGCTTGCTGGAATGGATACATCCCTGGATTGATGGATTTAATCATTAAACATCCTTTTCAGAGATATTGTGGTAAGGTGTCATCGGAATTTAATGCGTGTTCCAGGCAATTCACAACACAGAAAACCTGTTCTCACTGTGACAATATCTCGCACTGCCACCTGCTGGATTCCTCCAGATTTACGTAAAGGATGCGCACAAGTACAAACAGTAAAACGCTTGCGTAGCAGGAGCGTCTGCTGCAGCATGCATCACATCGCGTGCAGTATAAACCCAGCCTAAGTTATTTTGAGTGAATGCATTACACAAATAAAGGAATCAGTGTCAGCTGTGATTTTAAATGGCATAACAAAAAATGTAATTGGCACAAGTCATAAGCAGGATGGGCTGAGCCACTAACGTTTTTGGAACATCAGTCTCACCCCACATGGGTCAGTGAACATGTACACTCATCATTGCTGAGATCATCTTTGCCCTTCATGCCAGTTTGGCTATTGCCGCTGATGATATCAAGCTCAGGTGAAGTCCTAACTACGTAGCTGCCATTCTGGGAGCAGGTAATGCTCACCGTATGGGTGAGTTTGCATAACCCACCCTCATTTCTTCAAAGATGCAGTCTCTCTTTCCAGGTTGCCAGTCACTTATTCTTTATGCTGCCCAGTCACCTATCTGGTACCAGATCCTAGATAACTGAGGCCTTGTGGCTGTCCCTGTATAGCCTTATAAGAAACCAATATGAAAGCCCATGATTTTTACGAGATTAAGGACAGAGCAATCGGGGTAATGTTTATCTGTGGACAGTGCACAACTATTTCTAGTCTTCTTAGACTGCTCATTCAACAGGGCCTTCAAGGTGAACTGAAAAGTTTAGTTGTTAAGATGATGTTACTATGGTGTTGGCATTGCTCCTACAACAGTGGTTAAGCTGTTCATCTCAAATCTAATTATCATTTTTCATCTGGCAGCAAATTGAAACCGACCTGGAAGAGAATTCCTGTGGATTTCAGCAGACTCTTGCTAAAGGGAGGAAATTACTGTCTGCTGTGGACTGCTTTGACCTGGAGGCCCAAATCAAGGAGCTGGAGGACAGATGGGTGGTGGTGACAAGCAGGACGGGCGATGAACAGCGGCGCTTAGAAATGCTTATGAAGCTGTGGGCGAGGTGAGCATTTTAATGGAAGGCAGGGGTGCAGGGTACGTGGGGTGGAAAAATGGATGCTGCCTCAAGTAATGCTCATAAATTGTCCCTGCTGCCTGAAGTGACTCATTAGGAGCTGACACAGAATGATCTGTAGCTACACTACGCATGGGATTTTTAAACTATCTCCAGAGTTATGGAGGAAAGAAAAGATGGCATGATGGGGGGGCAATAAGTGAGTTAGTGGAGAAAATTTATGGAAATGTCAGTTCAGTGGAATCACCCATAAAGGCTTCCTGTCTGCTTTCACATTAAGGGCTATCGTTGTCGTTTTAAACTGCAAGCCAAGGTTGTGAGGTTGCTTCATTCTTTAATTTTTCTTCATCTTGTTATTTAACATTTTTCATTTCTCAAACACATTTCACAGAGCTGATTATGAAGGGTCGCTTTTTCTGCCATTTTCTGTTTGAGTTTGTAGATATATTTGCTAAGCCTATTTATTGTTTAGTAAACTTCTGATCCCCTTTTTGTTAATGACTTGTGCTGGTACCTTTTTAATTTCAATTTTTACTGATTTTTTGTTCAGTTGAAAATGATTCTTGATTTTCTGGTTACAATCCTTGTATGTATTTCGGCTATGTCTTATTTTCTGGTCTTATGCTTAAAAGTTGTCTCTTTTTCTTCTGAGGCATTGCGAAAACTCAAATAGCTAAAATGAGCGACCCCAAAATGAGACGTGTGTTTAGCGATATAAGATCATTGTATGGAGATGTTTAAGATATCTTTAAGCAGCTAATGGATACAACCACATCTTTATATCAAGCAGTATAGACATTTAATAATATAAATGGAAGTCTTGACAATATCATTCCACATCAGCCTAGCAACAGTCAGTTAAAAGAGCCAGTATTGCGGCATCCAGTAAAGCTTGCAGATGACCCAGAAAAGTGAGGGGTTTTTAAAATCTGCACTGCATGGTATTTAATTTCCATGCTTTGGACAGAGACCACCACAGGGGAGGAGCAGTTTGGTTTTATTCCAGTGAGAGAAACAACTAATACAGTCTTTGCATAGAGAAAGCCTCAAGAAAACAAAGGTTTGCATATGGTGTTTATTTAGATTTGGTGTTTATTGATTTAGAGAAATCTTATGGTAGCGTGCCATGTCAAGAGGTATGGAGGTGCATAAAAGAGAAAGGAATATCAGAGAAGTGTGTAACGACTGTCCAGGATATGCATGAAGGAGTGAGGACTCGGGTTACAGTAGTGTCAGGGTAACAGGCGAGATCCTAGTTAGAGTAGGTCTACACCAGAGATGCCAGGCCCAGCAGTACTTCTGTTACCACATGATTACACCCTGGAAGCACCTCCGGTTTAGCCTGGAGCTCCTTACCATGTGTGAGTCCTCTCCTAAAAAGCTCCCTCTGGCAGCACTCACGAATCCTGACAGGGCTGTCCATCAGGACTACAATTCCCAAAGTGCCTTGCAAATGTAAAAATGGGTGCTCTACCTGAGGGATGCTGCCACCTGCTGTACTGGGGGATTACATGTCTCCAAAAGGCAGTCCTTCCCTGTTCTCTTTTGTTATATCATCCTGACCAGGAAAGGTTGCTGGGATGCCAGTCCATGCATAACCTTCATTTATGGCCTCCTGTCTATGTTAGGGACCACCCTACTTCTGGTCGTGATGCCAGTCTGTCCACCTTGGCACATACAAAGTCCTTACCTCTTTGATCTAATTATTGATGTGTATTAAAGACTGATCCCCATTGGTGAATGTTTTTTGTTGATGACATTGTGTTGTGTAACATGAGAGGAGGAAATGGACAAGAAGTTGGAAGAATGGAGAAAGGCTTTGGAGGATAGAGAATTGAAGATACATTTGAAAGATATGGAATATTTCAGGTTTAATGATGAGCAGGAGTCAGAAGTTAGCCAGTAGGTAGAACTACTGAAAAATGGATACATTTAAATATCTAGGATCAGTGGTAGCCCAAGATGGGAAAACTAGATGCAGAGAAAACCCATTAAAGTGCAGTATGGAAGAAGGTATAAGGAAGAAGGTATCAGGAGTATTTTTGTGATTGAAGAATTAAGATGAAGGTTAAAGTCAAGGTATTTAAGACAGTGTTAAGACCAGCAATGATGTATAAAGCTGACACACGGACAGTAAAAGGAGTGAAGGAGAAGAAGCTGGTTGTGGTAGAATTGAGAACGTTGAGATGAATATGGGAAGTAACGAGGAAGGACAGAATTAAAAATGAGACAATCACAGACACAACAAAAGTGAGAGAGATATCTAAGAAAGTGTACCAGTGATGAGTACAAACAATGAAAATGCGGGCAAAAGAGTGATGGGAATTGAAGTATTGGGAAAGAGAAAGTGGGGGAGACTAAAGCAGAGGTGGATGGATAAACTAGAAAAAGATCTGAAGGGAAAATGCTTGACTGGCAAGGTGGTACAGGACCAACCTGTATGGCGAAAGTTGATCAGGCACATCATCCCACATGGAAGTGGGAAAAGATGAAGCAGAAGTCCACATGGTATTCAATTTACAGACAAGTACATATTCTACTGACAAGGCACAGAGAGGATACATTACTCATTCCTTGATGATAAACCATAAAAATGAAGCCACCCCTCAACACTCAAGTCCTCCACTTCTTTTAAGGTCACAGTTGTGGTTTTGCTCTTTCCTGCAGTTTCCGTGCAGATTCTGTCCTGTTGAACCACTGGATGATGTCTTCGATGGAGCGAATCCGGAGCTGGAAACAACAATCTCTGAGTGTCCCCCAGGAGCTACATGCAGCCAGGGAGCACCTCACCCAGTTTCTTGTACGTACAGTAAATGAACTGTCATGGTGCAGGAGAGAGGGGGCACTGTGCACTTTCTTTCATGTTGAAATGTCGTCTGTAAATGTGATTTTATTGATTTTGCTTAAAGTTGTGTTAAAGCTCACTTATTGCTGCTTTTTGGTTTCGGAGCTGCTTACCTGGCCAAATGAACTGCTTAGTTAAATTTTCTATATGGGGAGTAAAAGCTTGTGCCGCTGGTTTATAGGCTCAAGTATGCCAAATGCTTTTTAGAAAATGGTGTGCCTCTAATGCTTATTAGTCTTGTGAGCTCGTTGTGATGACGCTAATCATGAAAGGTGCTATAGGAAACAAAGCCTAATTAAATGGAAATTACAGACTGGAAATTATTCACACACACCCACCAGCTGCAACTGTTCTGAGTGTGCGGCTCTTTTCTCTTGAGATCTTTTTATTAATGGACTTGCTGTTGTAGCAACTGAATACCTCTAGTTAGGCAAGCATGAAAATACAAGTGTGCCAAGGTAGAGTAGCATGTCATGATCTGCCACTGAGGCTTGTGTCTTCACTTGTAGCTGGCCTGGGGGGCTCTGATAGGCTGCAGAAAGGGTGGGCTGTGAAATTAGCCAGATTAGTCACATTAAAAATAAGCATCTACTCAAAAGTGTAGTGATTGGTTTTTCTATTAAATTTTTCTAGTGCCTCCTTCAAATGTTTGGGCCAATTTATGTATCGGTGAGGGGGTTTCAGTACCCCCAAGGAATTCATTTTGGACATTTGTTTTATGATCGAAGTCTTCTAAGAAGGTTATTTATTGTTACTTTTATTCCATGACTCTGTTTGGTTTTTCTTGTGGGCGTCGTCTTATTCTGTCAATGGTATAGGTGGTTACCATGGTGATGAGTCCCAGGTTGCTCCACTTGTGATGTCATTGATGTGACCATAAAAAAAAAGATATTTCAGATTCTTTAGATCGTTTCTTTAGTGCTTTTCTGGTTTAAGACTTATTTTTCTGAATTCTCGATTACGATTCTGTTTCAACCTTGTTCAGATGAACACATCTGCTTAATTCCTGGTTTTCACATCTCTGATTTATGGTTTTTCCTTGACCCTTTACAAAACAAAATTCCCTAACTGTCTTGTAGACAGAACAAAGTGGAGATAAAAATTCTGCTTGGACACATACGTTTGTACTGTTTTTGGTTATTGTATCACCGATATTTTTGCTTTTTGGCTTTCAGTGTGTTTGTAAAGTGCAGTATATATGACTCATAAATCATGCAGTTGAAATTTGCAGCCGTAAAGAATGTGTCACTTGAAAATACAGCAACCCTTCACAAAATATGGAGTCTAATGTAAATGAAGAGGAAATGGAGCCGAGCATCCTGTCTCTTTCTGTCTGTGGTGTATGGAGACAAACTCACTTGTGATTGGTCAAACATATTAACATGAAGTTATTCATCTTTTTCTCCCAACTACACTGTATGTCTATTTGCTCCTAGAGGCTTAGAAGATGTCCTCTCTTTATATATAAACTTAGGCACTGTAGCCTTTTACCTGCTTTACAATTTAAATTAAATAGACTAAATGTTATATTGTATTTTTGGATTATCATTATTTATTTCCCAGCCCCTTTATTCAAAGCCATGTACATAAATGTCTATAAATTGACTTTGATTTTTTATTGGGAAACTACTAAGTTAAAAAAAAACAAAAATGTTAAGTAAAGAACAAGAACTGAATACTATGGTTAGTTCCATGGCGTTTTATCATGGGAAAGATTTTGGGAAGAGCTGTCCTTAAAATCTAAATCCTCTTTATCAAATGCACAGGTTCTTTTTAGTCAGTCACTACTTTAGTTTGCCTGTTCTTAATACTTACCAACCTTTAGGGATGTATACGGTTCACGGTTTCAGTGCCACTGCACCCAGGACTACCTTCTGTCAAGTAGGACTGTCACTTCAGTTTTCCATATTTGTAGCGGACTTTCGCTCCCACCCTAACTGATCTAGCTGGGAAAGGAACTTGGCTCTCAGCTCCTGGTGGTTTAAATAGAGAAAATATGCCAAAAGGAAAGCAGGCTTTAATAATTTTTAATCTTTAAGCATAATCCAAATAGATAGTACCATAAACAAAAGCAAAATAAAGTGTGAACACCATACAACCTGGTACTGGCAGATGTTTAGCATGTCCAGACCTCTCATTTCTGGTGTTGGCTGAAGTGTTAGCAGTAAGTCAGAGCTTTCTTAGATTCACTTCCCCCTTCTTCTCCTTTCCTTTCTCTCTCCTCATCCTCTCATCTCTTCTTTTTAACGATGATCAGCTCTTTTACCGATCGTATAAAGCTGTTTGGTTTTATCCAAAATTCTTAAAACTAAATTCATGTTTCCAAAACCAGTTGCTTTATCTCATGTTTTTGAAATCACAAATGGGGGCCAACTGCACAATATGCTTATATAATTTAATTTAGAATTGAATTGCCTGATAGCAGTGGACAGAAAAGACCTCCTTCTTAGCACACCATGGTAGAATAAGCCTGTGGCTAAAACTGCACCAAGAGATCACCTCCTGGAGGGGATTTTTCATGACGGTATCCAATTTTACCATCATCCTCTTTTCCACAACAGTTTCCGGCATGACCTCAAGTTTCGCTCTGTGATCCAGAATGAGTTTTAAATTCATCCAATGCAACCACAGAGTCTGGTGTTTCATCTCAGTGAAGCACACTGTTCACGGTTTGCATTACCTTTGGCTCCTGATCAGCATTGAGAGCTCATCCGTTTTTTCACCAGCAATCTAACATTGACCATGATAATAATCGAAGGCCAATATGGTCTGGGCCTTCTTCTCCTGTTCCTCCTCTCTTTCCCCGGTGTCTAGATAGTAGCACTGCTGGCAGCCTGGTGATTGGATCTGATGTTCTAGTAGACAAACGGCGCACGTCCAGCAGTTCATATCACATGTAAGTGAGTGTGAGCCCTTCCTGACATTCTCAGTTTTCCGAATTATCCATAAAAAACAACAGGAAACAAACACAGAGCTGCTGGGAGTCATTATGGCATGGGTGATTTTAATTTTTTTTTAATTTTGTTTAAAATACATTTTATTATGCTCTAAGATTACTTATTATTATTTTGTATTTCTTATTTTTGTCAATGTTTTCATTTCTTTATATCACTGATCCATTTTTTTCTGGGTTGCCGCAATTTTGTGTTTCTGTTGCTAGATATACACAAGTCAGTTGTTGGGGGTGTGTTTTCAGAGGTCATGAACTTGGATGTCTCACATGTGACCCTTTATGGGAAGTTCAACAGCCATTTCATCCAACTTTGCGAATAAAGAGGTTGTCACACTATTGTTTTTGCTCTTTTTAGTTCCCACATTTCCTGCTTGTAGCGTTTTGACTGAGATTCTTATTTATTGAACTGGTTTCACATCTTAATCCTTTTGACTTTCAGACCATTTATGGTTTATGGTTCGATGTCTTGTTTTCATTAGAAAAATTTTGAACGCTTTGAAATCTCTTAATTTGTTTTTGTTCAGTTCCTCCTGACTCACAAGTACAAGAAACCCCCCCCGCATATGATATACCATTCAGCTCATCTTGGTGCCGAGTGATGCTAGACATCGAGATTTTTGGGGCTGCCCCTATTGTTGGCCCTCTGGAGTAAAAAAAAAAAACCTAATTTTAGACCATTTTTTGACTGTAACTATGCAATTATGATAAAAAGCAAACCAATAGGTGTCTTTAAAATGATCGAGGGGTTTGAAGTTGTGTGTGCCTCAACACTTTGCCCCAGGGGTTCACCCCCAATTTGATATGTGGGGTCAAAGTGACTTTTTTTGTACAAAACTTTGAAAAATGGAGATTGGTAATGTAAGTATGTGGAGTGTTGTTTTATGCTATTTCAGGGTTGCTGATAATGAATATGATAATATTATTGATTCTTTACTGGTGGTCCTAGACCTCTAAGAGCCACTCCCAGAAGGTTCAAAATGACAAGTTTCAAACATTAGTATGTTGGGTATCATTTTAGAGTACAGTAATCCCTCGCTATATCGCGCTTCGACTTCCGCGGCTTCACTCTATCGCGGATTTTATATGAAAGCATAATTAAATATATAACGCGGATTTTTCGCTGCTTCGCGGGTTCTGGACAATGTGTCTTTTTACTTCCTGTACATGCTTCCTCAGTTGGTTTGCCCAGTTGATTTCATACAAGGGATGCTATTGGCGGATGACTGAGAAGCTAACCAATCAGAGCACACAGTTAAGTTCTCCTGACTGAGAAGCTAACCAATCAGAGCACGCAGTTAAGTTCCTGCGTGCTGAATGCAGTGTTAACCAGGAAGTCTCGTCTCGCTCATTCAGCATCAACGTGTTTCGCTGTGTAAAGAGTTGTGCTCTTTTGTGTTTATCTTTGTGCATAGTCAAGCCCTTCATTATGGTTCCAAAACGATCTGCTACTGCTTCAGGGGCCGTTCCCAAGCACAAACGGAAGATGTTAACGATTGCCGAAAAGGTAAACGTTTTGGATTTGTTGAAGGCTACGATTCTTTTTATTTAAAAAGTAGGAAAGGAATATAAGATCTACGGCCCAGGGTGCAAAACGAGTTGTAAGTGGATGTAATAAGGCAGTAGTCTGGATGGAATCTGCTTTAGGGATTTGGATTGAAGACTGCTGGTTAGATGAACAACGGTGGTGCTACACAGTTGCCTGAAGAGGCTCCTTTAGAAGAGCTGTAACGCTCTCCTTTGTTGTGCAGTAAAATTAAACTCATTGTTATCGGGACAAGTCATCGTGTCATTGTTGGTGAGTAACCATAATTAATTTTCTACTTACAGTACTTAGTACATGTACGTATGTTTAGTGTCACTGTACACACATTTACTGTATATTATTTTTATTGCGTTGTACGTATTTATTGCTGGTGGCCTGTCTATCATAATGGCTGTAACATATGTGATATCGGAGACACTCGATATCTTTAAAATAATATTTAGGTTTTACTGTATATAAACATATACTGGAACGCAACCCCCGCGATCAAGGAGGGATTACTGTATTTCAAGGTCGGTGATTATGAATATGATGTTATTTTTGATCCTTTACTAGGGATGTAGCCATTAGGGTTAAAATGACAAGCTTCTATAAGAAATGAGAATATTTAGACTTTTAACATCATGAAGGGCCCTGTGGTGGGCTGGTGTCCTGCCCAGAGTTTGTTTTCTGCCTAGAGCCCTGTGTTGGCTGGGATTGGCTCCTGCAAACCCCTGTGACCCTGTAGTTAGGATATAGCGAGTTAGATAATGGATGAATGGACATCAAGAAGTTAACCATTTTGCCCAGAGGGGACTGGGCGATCTCATGGTCTGGAATCCCTGCAGGTTTTATTTTTTTCTCCAGCCGTCTGGAGTTTTTTTGTTTTTTCTGTCCACCCTGGCCATCGGACCTTACTCTTATTCTATGTTAATTAATGTTGACTTATTTTATTTTCTTACTGTCTTTTATTTTTCTATTCTTCATTATGTAAAGCACTTTGAGCTACATTTTTTGTATGAAAATGTGCTATATAAATAAATGTTGTTGTTGTTGTTATTACATTTCTTAAAAACAACCTGAGTTAGGACAGCTTACGCTAATTCAGACTTTTATCAAAATCTTTCATGCCTGTTTCATCCAGGCATAACTGAAGTGATGTGCAAAAAAAGTGCAATTTTGTATAGCGTGTCTGTAGTAAACATTACCAAAATCAGTGCAAGGTAAAACAAACAATCACTCATGTACATTAGAATGTCAGTTTTTGTCTTCAAATTGCACAAATCAAATTCAATTTACAGTATTTAGTGACATCTGATCTGATAGACCCAGTGTGTGTCCTGACTGGTGCCAGTGGAAACTTTCTATCAGTTAGATGAATATCCAGTATGTTTACTTGTACTGTATATAGTTGGATCCCCCCACTGTCACCAAATCTGAGAGCACAAGGAAAGACTCTAGAGGAGAGCAACGTGAGGGGCAAGGCAACTGCAGTAAAGTCGTAAAGTTCTGAAAGCAGAGGCTGGGAGGAGAGTATTTACCCTGAGTCATTGCTTCCTGTTGTTTGGCTAGTACAGTCAAGAAAATGAAAGGTTTATGAAGGAAACTGGAAAGTAAAACTATTAAGAAGGATATGGTGAGAAGAAGAATAACAGCTTCAGTTCACAGACAGGGTGAAATTAAAGTGAATGTGTCAGACGCGGACTGAAATGAACCTCCAACCCCATAAGTTTCATACTTTCCGTTTACCTACTCTGCGTCACACACGTTTGAATCTTTTCCCTCAGCTTGCTTGTTTCCAAACTGTTTGTAAAACTGGGTTATTTTTTATTGGGCTGAAATGAAACATTATATGGCTGACATTTTATGGGCTGAATGTACAAAAAACTGTAATCATATGAATTGTGTCTGTCTCCCTCCATGCCTCTTGTTGTTTTTTTTCCAAATTCAGAATGTGCATCATTGACGTGACTAACTGCCTGTAATTTTGCCCAAGCAATTGCTTCATAAATTACAACTGATGGAAGATAAAAATACGGCACCCTTTCTGCTCGCACATCTCTCTCTCTTTATCAGTCTCTTATCTTCTCCTCCTCTTTCTCCTCCTGTCTATCTAATAGCCCGTTCCTATCCTTCCTGTTCTCCTTTCCTCCCCTCTGTCTGCTTCTCTGCTGCCTAATCCTATGCTAGAGTGTAGTGGGTTTCATCCTGAGGCCATTGAGGTGATCTTTTTGAACTCCTCTTTTCTTCTTGAACTTGTATTCACTGTGAGCTCATCTGCTCTAACTCCCAGATATGACCGTTTTTTTGTTTCTATTTTTCCTCCCATCATAACAGGAGTTTATGAAGGAGACGGATGCCCAGTCAGCACTGAAAACCTCCGTGATCTGCTCTGGAAGCCTTCTGCTACAGTTAAAAGACACTGACTCGGCCAGCCTCCAGACCCAGATGGCCCAGTTTGAACAGGCTTGGGCGGAATTGCTTTCTCATCTTCCAGAAATCCAGGATAAGCTGCACCAGGTCTCTCAATCTACTTCTTTTTTTAGATCTGATCTACTCCTCAGCACGATCTGAGCAGAGCAGTTGGCCTGTATCTTATATTTGCAGTGCTGGAGCACCATGACACCAGTGCAGATTTTAGGTAGGACCAAATGTCAGTGCAGTTTTTGGACAGAAGGTAAGGTTAGGGGTTGGCTTGGATAGGGCTGAGTGTGAACCCATGAGCTCAGTGCATCTGACATCAGTATAGTTAGGGGTTGGTGTGGTTAGCATTTAGTGGGAACAACACCTTGAGCTCAGTATAGTTTTAGGATGGAGGGTGAGATTTCAGGTTGGACTGGTTAGGGTTTAGTGTGAGTGGTATGATGAGGACGTTAGAACGTTATGCTCAGACTATATAATGCACTAGGGAAACCACATCTGTAATACTGCATGCAGTTCTGCTCACCATACTACAAGAAAGAAATAGCAGCACTTGAAGATGTGCAGTGGACATGTTCAGGTTCAGCAAACTCACAGGAATAAACCTGTTTAGTCTCGAGCTGAGGAGACTGTGTGGGGACCTCATCCAGGTCTTTAAATTTCTCAAAGGCTTTAATAAAGTAAATCCATCAGAATTAATCCAACTTGACAGTGAAATTAGGCGGATGTGCATTTAGAATTGAAGCCAATGTGCACTTTTTTTTACACAGAGAGTTGTAAGTGTCTGGAACAAACTATGGAGACATAACATCAGTACACTTTTAGGATGGACATTAAATTTAGGGGTTGGTGTGGTTAAGGTAACAGCGTCATGAGCTCGATACAGTTTTAAGGTAAGGGTACGGGTTGGACAATGTAGAGTTTAGTGTGAGCAGTGCTGTGATCTTCAGTTTTAGGACATTATTCTCAGACTATACACTGTAATGCCAGTAGTGAGACCACATCTGAAATACTGTGTGGAATTCTGGTCACCACGCTACAAGAAAAACATAGTAGCACTTGAAGCTGTACAGAAGAGATCACCCAGGAGCGTTCCAGGCCTTAAGGAAACGTCCCACTCTGATAGGTTTAGAAAATTTAACCTGCTTATTCTCGAGCAGAGGAAACCCTGGGGGATATAATGTAGTTCTTCAAAATTCTCAAAGGCGTTGATAAAGTAGATCCAGCAGAACTAAACAGTGAATCACATATTCATATTAAGGAGAAGTGCATTTAGGACTGAAGCCAGGAAGCATTTCTTTACACAAAGAGTAGCGGGAGTCTCGAACAAACTACCGAGAAAAAATGTCAGTACAATTTTAGGACCGACATTAAAGTTAGGGGCTGATATGGTTAGGGTTTAGTAAGCAGTCACTGTTTGAGGTTTTCTTTTCTATCCATGTGTGAAAAGGTTCTGTCCTGCATATACACAGTTCTGCCCTAAACCTACACTAATATTAAGGCATTGCGGCTCCACCAATAGATGCTTCATGAGCTGTTAGCAGCTGTTTCAAAGCATGCTGGGAGCCTGTAACAAAAGGAAATATGATTAAAGTTGGAGCCCCCATCAAAGGAATAGTCTTCTTGTCGGTTGTTATGGATAGCTGTGTTAGCGCAAGAAAAGAAGAGTTCTGGGGTTTGAAGCTGCAAACAGCAAGGCTGGGAAAAGAAAATGAAAAGATTCAATTTTTTAAGGAAAATGAAATCTATGGCAGAATTGAATTGCCATTTTATAGGCTCCCCTATAACTTGTGTCATGCCTCCATACTTTGAGTCCAGGAGGGCACAGGCCTGTGTGCCTAAGAAAGGCAAATTTGACACTGTCTCTGTAATATATTCATAATCCTAGTAATGCCACTTTTCCTGGGTGGTCAACATCTTTCCACATGTTCACCCTTGGCATGTAAAGAAATGAAAACCAACAAGAGTTTCACCAAGTGGTGTCTGCTACTGGCTGTTTGGTGGCACTAGATGATATGCTGACTTGGGTAAAGTATAAAGTCAAAGGGAAGTCGGTGTTTGTGTGTATTGGTAAAAAGTCATTGAACAGTATATGCTGGGATGGCTAACTCTGATCCTGGAGAGCCGCGGTGGCTGAAGATTTTTGTTCTAATCCAGTTGCTTAATTAGAAGCCAATCTTCACCAATAACAGATCTTATTTAATTTCATGGCTTGTTAGTGTTTGAACTCTACCATGTCAGTTCATTCTTAAATCATAGATTTTGTTTCTTTATACATGATACATGTATCATCCATGTGATTTGAAGCCTAAAACAGAATAGTAATTTTCAGTTCTTTACTTTTTCTTCAGTTTCCTTCTGAGTGCTAAATGAAACCAAATAGTGAATGATGAATACACAGGTGGAAATTGAGACAAGCTAGATGTAGAACTGCTGGTTCCTTTGTAATTTGTATCTTATTGCTAATAAGGAGCAGTTAAAACAATGAATACAGCTGTTTAAGACATAAACAAGCAATTAAACTAAATGAAGCAGAAAAATGCCACTTGAGCAATAAGTACTTCTTCAGCAATGAATATTTTTTGATGAAGCAATTGGGTTGGATCAAAAACCTGAAGCCGCTGCAGCCTTCCTGGACCAATGTTGCTGAACCCTGATTTAAATTGTTTGAGTCTTAAATAGATGATAAATTAAGTGAAGTTAATTAGTAGCAAAAACAAGTCACTAATCAAGAAAATGGTTAGAATGAAAACCTGTACCCACCGTGGCTCTCCAGGATTGGAGTTGGCCATCCCTGGTATATGCCAATGGGTGTACCTGTGGAATACCCAAGGAGCTGGGTCACCACTTGATGAAGCTTAGTTGATATAAGCCATGATAAACAAATGGAAGACTGGTGGGTCTCTTGCAGTGAGTGGTCAACACTGAAGGTACCTAATTGTTCATCAAAGTCACAACCATAATAATAGCAAATGTCAAAACCTGAATGTTATTTTCTGATCACCAGCGCTTAGCATTAAAACATTAAATGATGGGAGAACCTGAATAAATGCATTTCTATGTGTGACACGTGAACATCGTGGGTATCTTAAATAAATCTCTTTATTACTCCCATGTTGTGTTTCCTTCTACAGCAGCAAATAGAAAAAATATCGTCCTGTCAAGGCATTGGCGAGCTAGACACCTGGATAGACCACACTAGTGAGCATCTGGCAGAAGATAAACGGACATTGACATCGTTGTCTGGAGCTGCTGCTATAAAGGAGCGTCTGCTCAAATACAAGGTGATGGATGGAGTAATACATTTGAGGGACTTATGGAGGCAGGGCTGCTGCTGTCATACCAAAACATGGATGGCCTTCTTTTATTAAGCCAGTGCTGCAAACCATTCACTGGGAATAAGTGTGCTTGTGGCACAAGTGCAGGGCTGGGCAGGACACGTTGTTTACCTGGGAGAAATCCAAGAGGCGTCCTCAAATTGTATTGCTGGCAGTGTGGTTCAGTCTGTAAAGCATAAGCCTGCACTCCTTGTGGGACCCTGAACTGACTACTTCACTGGCTAGTGCATCCTTTGTAGAAAGATGGAAATTAGTGGGTCCGTAAGCAATCATGGATAAAAGCGTCACCGCAATCAATTAATCCACTGTAAATATTCAATATTAATTGGGAGTGCTGCTGCCAGCTTCCTACCAAGCACTCTTAACACATCACTCCTTTTGGTTTTAGGAATACAAGGTGGACATGAACTGCCTCCAGCTGACAGTAGATTTTGTCAACCAGTCGGTGCTCCAGATCAGCAGCCCCGACATCTGCAATCGTCGCTATGAGAGAACAGACTTTGCGGAACTTCTGGGAGCCACAAACTTGCGGTGGCAGACTCTTCAAGGGTCTTTGAACACTCAGGTGAGTGCATTGTTGAAGGCCTCTTGATGGTAAAGACATTTGGAGCGTGAGGAGCAGAGCCATCTTAGGATAGTGAGAAGAAGGAATGCTGGACATTGCAGTATTACTAGGAGAACAAAGGTCTGGGAGCCTTTAGGTTGCTACTTCTGACAGCTGTCCTTGTCTTATGATGATATGTGATCAGGAAAAAGGGAACCAAACTTAGATAAATGAAAATTTTGAAATCAATTCTGGACTTTAACGATGAGGAGGCCTAAGAGCTGGAGTGGTATAATCGTATTTCCCATCTTCTGCCATTCTGAAGCATTATCTGTTTCCCACAGATTCGTTGCCTGGAAGACATGCTGGAGACGTGCAGAGAAAATGAACGGAAGACCCAGCTCCTTAGCAGCTGGTGCGAGTCACAGAGGACCAGGCTGGCCCAGCTTGAGAAGCTGTCTAGTCAGAATGCCGTGGCAAATGCATTGAAGGAGTGCCAGGTAAATGCATGTGTGTGCTTGGTGCTATTCAGGATTTGGCACTGGTCACCTCCAAAGAGTGCACCTGTCATAATCTTACTAGAGTCCCATGATGCATTGCAAATAAGCGAAGGCAGCCATAAATTCAACATAGGGAGCAGTGCATAGGAATAGGCCACTTCTAAATCTAACACTTTCTAATGTCTCATATAACAGGGCATCGAAGAAAAGCTGAAGATCCGCTCTGCAAAATTTGAAGAGGACAGGCAGAAATGCCAGGCTGATCAGGACAGTGCCCACATGTATGCAGACTTCAGAGCTCAAGCGGAGGACACGGCTCTCGCCTTGAGTGCTTTGAGCCACCAGGTAGGACCTGAGGGACACTGCATCTGTTGTAGGAATCGTCTGGAAACAGTGCGAGTATTTGGGGCTTAGGGATTATGCTGCACACTGTCCAGATAGCTCAGACGTAACAAAGCTATTACTCTTGTGCCACCACTGATTGATTTCAGTACGGCCAGTACCGTGAACGTAACGTTCAGATGCTTTGTTTTGTTCACTGCTGCCTTTTTAAGTGCAAATGGGACAACACCACGTACCGGACTGGTGCAGTGATTCTCATTGAACAAAATTGAAATGAAACATGTGGAGAATGATAATGAAAAGTTAATGTTCAGAAATAAGAGAAAACAAACTACACACACAGCATTAGTAGCAGCAGTAATAATAATAATAATAATAATAAAAAAAGCACAGTTTACTCCTCGACTGCAGTTCAATATACTTTACACAAAAATGAAAAAAGTTACAGCACCAATTATAAGGTTTCAGTTTGTGTTTAGTTGTAGGGATGAGCTCTGTGTGCATGAGACCTAACAACATTGAGTGCAAGTAATGCAGCAATGAGGTGTTTTAAACCTCATAAGCAGAAGAGAAGCTTTCTCTTGTTGTGTGTTTTGTGTTCCATAATTGAATGGGAAAAAATGGTCAGTGATTGACACATGCACCAGATTTGTCAGACAGCACATTATTGACTATCAGAAAAAAGGGATGAGCTTGCAATACTTTGGAAATGTAAACCTGTGCTGAAAATTCATTACACAGTCATCTTGTTTAACATACCCTGGGGTTGCTAGTCGTGTAAATTGAAAGGCTGAAATGGTGAGATCAGCAACTTCAGTCCCTACTGCTACTTCCCCTTCTCTTCTAAGTCCCTGCACTCATGAAGTTTGACAGAAGACTTCGACAGAGAAACTAATTATAAAACTGTCCACAGCCTGTGTGTTCCTCGAAAATCATATCAAATCGATTGAAATTGCATTGCAATGTTTTAGCACACTAGGAATTCAAAGTGCACCATCAGCTTTGATTTGATGTGTGGGACGGAGAGCATGCAAAGTGGGCAGAGTGAGCTGTGGGTGAAGCAGCTTGCATTCAGAGATTTCACAGACACGGCAGACCCGGCGATGTAGGCACATGCGAGAATGAACAGCAGGCTTTTGTTGTGAAGAGTAAAGGACCGATGCAATATGGTACTCGGCCATGAATGAGAGGCGCCTTTTAGAAAACAAATATAAGATATGAGTTCCATTATGTTGAAATGATGGCACATGTACTGAATCACATACATACGGTTGTGTTCAGAATAATAGCAGTGTGTTTTAAAAAAGTGAATAAAGCTTTCATACATGCAAATGGGAAAACTGCACATTCTATTCCAAATCAAAACATGAAGAAAAATGCATCAAATTTGTGTTATTCCTTTACAGAAAGGGAAGAAAATGAAATATTAGGCTGTTCAAAATAATAGCAGTGTGGAGTTCAATTAGTGAGGTCATTCATTCTGTGAAATAAAACAGGTGGCAATTGCGTCCCTTATTTAGGCAGCAAATGTTGTACATGCTGGTTATAGTGCATTTCTCTCTGAAAATATGAGTAAAATGGGTCATTCCAGACATTCTCCAGAAGAACTTTGATTAAAAAGGTGATTGTAGAGGAGAAAACATATAAAGAAGTGCAGAAAATGGTAGGCTGCTCAGCTAAGATGATCACAAATGCTTTAAAATGGCAACCAAAACCTGACAGATGTGGAAGAAAATGGAAAACTACCATTTGAATGGATCAAAGACTAGCCAAAATGGCAGACTCATCCAATGATCAGCTCCAGAAAGATCAAAGAAGGTCTAAAGTTACCTGTGAGTACCTGTTATAATTAGAAGAGACCTATGTGAAGCCAAGCTATCTGCAAGAAGCCCCTGCAAAGTCCCATTGTTGACGCGTGTTGAAGAGGTTACAGTTTGCCAAAGAACACATTGACTGGCCTAAAGAGAAATGGCTCAGCATCTTGTGGACTGATGAAAGCAAGATTGTTCTTTTTTATGTCTAGGGGCCGCAGACAGTTTGTCAGATGACCCCCAAACACTGAATTCAAGCCACAGTACACTGTGAAGACAGTGAAGCAAGTATCATGATATGGGGATGTTTTTCAATAATTTGGTGTTGGGCCTGTTCATCACATACCAGAGATCATGGATCAGTCTGAATACCTCAAAACAGTTGAAGAGGTCACGTTGCCTTATGCCAAAGAGGAAATGCTCTTAAAATGGATGTGTCAACAAGATGACGACACCAAACTCACCAGTAAATGAGCAACATCTTGGTTCCAGACCAACAAGATTGACATTATGGAGTGGCCAGCCCAATCCCTGGACCGTAATCCAATAGAAAACTTGGTGGGTGACATCAAAAATGCTGTTTCTGAAGCACAACCAAGAAATGCAGAAGAATTGTCGAAAGGAGTCCAATTGTCCTGGGCTGGAATACCTGGTGCCAGAAGTTGGTCGACTCCATGTAACACAGATGTGCAGCAGTGCTCAGAAACAATGGTTATACAACGAAATATTAGTTCAGTGATTCAGAGGAAAGCAAAATCTTGAAACATTTTTCAATTTATACAGTGAATGTCTGAGTTTGTAAAGAAGAATACAGACACTGCTATAGTTTGAACAGCCTAATATTCCCTTTTCTTCACTTTCTGAAAAGGAATAACACAAATTTGATAAATCTTTCTTCATGTTTTGATTTGGAATAGAAAGTGCAGTGTTCCCAATGCATTTGCATATACACTGTGTGCACAATTATTAGGCAAGTTGTATTTTTGAGGATTAATTTTAATATGGAACAAACACAGTGCTATCAGTCAATCCAAAATGTTAATAAACCTGAAACCTGAATGTTTCACAACGGAAATGTGAGTGTGAACATCATCAGGGGAATACATATGTGTGCACAATTATTAGGCAACTATTAGTGTGCAGATTTATTATGCAACTAAAGGAAAAATGAAAATTTTCCCATCTCACTTGTTTATTTTCATCTGTTATAGTGAGAATAATAAACAAACACCTCAAAATTTACAAATAAACATCTCTGACATTTCAAAAAAAATAAATCAATCAATCAATGACCAATATAGCCACCCTTCTTTCCAATAACAGTCATAAGCCTTTCCATTCATGGAGTCTGTCAGTTTCTTGATCTGTTGACGATCAGCTTTTTGTGGAGCAGTGACTACAGCCTCCCAGACACTCTTCAGAGAGGTGTATTGTTTTTCTCCCCCGTAAATCTAGCGTTTAAGAAGTGCCCACAAGTTCTCGATAGGGTTTAGGTCAGATGAGGAAGGGGCCATGTCATTATTCCTTCATCTTTAAGGCCTTTACTGGCTGGCCACGCAGTGAGAACTTCGATGCAAGTGATGGAGCATTGGCCTGCATAAAAATCATGGTCTTCTTCCTGTATCACTGTTTGAAGAAAGTGTCTTCAAAAAACTGGCAGTAGGTTTGGGAGTTGATTTTGAGTTCATCTTCAATGCAAAAGGTCCAACTAGCTCATCTTTAAAAATACCAGCTCATACCAGTACCCCACCTCCACGTTGGAGTGGAGCTCTGTGCCCATTACTGATCCACAGGTCCATCCATCTGGTCCATCAAGAGTCACTCTCATCTCATCGGTCCATAAAACCTTTGAAAAAAATCTGTCTTCAGATATTTCTTGGCCCAGTTTTGACGTTGTTCAGTGGTGGTTGGGTTTCAGCCCTCCTTACCTTGGCCATGTCTTTGAGCACTGAACACCTTGTACTGCTGGGCACTCCAGGTAGGTTGCAGCTCTGGAATATGAAAGTACTGGAGGATAATGGGTTCCTGGTAGCTTCACGTTTGATTCTTCTCAAATCTTTGGCAGCTAATTTGCGTCTTTTGTTCTCAACACGTTTCTTGCGACCCTGTTGACTATTTGCAACAAAATGTTTGATGGTTCTGTGATCACACACCAATATCTTAGCAATTCCAAAAGTGCTGCATCCCTCTGAAAGACTTTTTACAATTTTTGACTTTTCAGAGTCAGTTAAATCTCTTTTTTGGCCCATTTTGCCCGAGGAAAACTAGCTGCCTAATAATTCTGCACACCTTGATATAGGGTGTTGATCTCCTTAGGCCACACCCTCCCTCATTACACAAATACACATCACCTGACGTGCTTAAATCCAATAAGCATTCAAGTTAATACAGCTTGGAGTTGGAATATACACATTAAAAATGATGATATGGTCAAAATACTCACTTGCCTAATAATTGTGCACACAGTGTATGGAAATAAAAGCTATGATAAGGATTTTGAGCTTTATTCACTTTTTTAAATACACTTCGCTATTATTCTAAACGCAACTGTACATGATCGCACGGTCTGCCGTGTCTATGAACACATCAAAAGCAAGCTGCTTCACTTGCAGCTCACTACATCCTCAGTGTGTTCATCTCTCCCTGTGTCAAGCTGATTCTGGGACTGCACTTTGCATTCCTCGTTCTGTGCAAACATTGTTATGCAATTTCAGGTGAGTTTATATCCTTTCTTAATTATTTTTTCTTTAAGCAAACTGAAATAATTGGCACATGAATAGTTTTCAGTTTAGCCAATTCTCTTTTTTAGCACATGTACTGAAAAAACAGGAGTGATTATAAGGAATATTTTTTCCTTTTTTTGTATAGTTGTCTAGAGAAGAGTGATCAACAGCAATTTTGGTAGCAACATCCAATAACCTCAATAAAGATGGCTAAGTTAAGTTTAGGTGAAAAAGTCATGCAAATGCAGAAGTGAGGAGAGAGACAGCGATTCACAACTGGGTACCAACTGGAGGGGGCATTTGTGTTAAAGAAAAATATCAACAAATCTTTTCTGAGCAGAATTTCCGAGTTACAATAAAATGGGTGTTCGCTGTGCCACAAATTAGGAAAATTTAAGGAGGGACAGGAGTGTGAAACACACTCTGGCAAAATATTAAAAGATTTAAAAACACAACACCAATTGGCATTGGGCGTGTACTTCTGGTGTTAACTGGGGTCCTTAAAACAGCCCAGTCTGATCTAATCCTAACCCTAACCCTGTCCAGGTCTGGTCTGGTTTGCTCCTGAACTGGTGAACCGAGTCAAAAACCGATGAGATAAATGGATGAGCTATCCACCTTGGATCTAAGAAAACTGACAAAGACAGACATTTTCCTTTTTTTTCCCCCTTTAGCCTTTCATCTTACATTTACTGTTGGTCACTTTTCTAGGCTGGCTGTGACAAACGCTTAGCTGACAGGACGGTTGGTGGCACTGCAGCCATTCTAGTGAAGCAGGTTTAAAATGTCTTTATTTCACCTCACACTGGCAGAGAGAATTTTCTTTGAGTTGTCAGGGTGATGCACAGGATACTCACTGGCACATTCTGAGAAAAGCAGATGTTAGACATATGTTATGTGAAAGTACTACAAATTACATCTGTGCCCCCCAGTCAGCCTTAATTCATTTTTCTTTTTTCTTCACAAAAATTTCAAACTATTTAGAAATCTGCTAGTAATTTCCTTTCTCAAATGGGGTGCTCCATAAATTCACACAATTTCAGTTGCTACTAAAACTTTCATCTGTGAGGGTGGGTGTGTGTCCTCCTCTAACACTATGTGGTCAGCACGACTACAGAAAATGGATGGGGGCCTGAGAGCAGATGCAGCAGAAAGGAAGAATGGAGTCCCAAATTGTAAGCTGTGCGCCACCCTGATCTGAAACAAAATGGCCAGATAATCCCAAAACTGGAAACCATTAGGAAAGGATGATCACAGGGAGAAACAATAAGCACCACATAAAGAGAGTCTGTTTTGCTTTGCTGTTACATATCTAAATTCGGTGGTGCCTATTAGAAGCAAAATCTCCATAATTTTTTGAACTGCTTTAGTCATTTGGTCGAATAATGCTGGTGCTGTACACTCCTCTGTGGGTCCAGTTTATCTTCATTGCTCTTCCTGATGGTCCCCGCTCAGCCATATTAGCTCTAGAGTACGTTATCTCAGATGATAATAATAATAATAATAATTCTTTGCATTTATATAGCGCTTTTCCCACTACTCAAAGCGCTCAGCAATTGCAGGTTAAGGGCCTTGCTCAAGGGCCCAACACCTTTTGGCAATGCCATGTCATCTGTCTTATGCCACCTTAATGTCCCTCCTACTATTGCTACTTTCTGCTCACCTATTAAACAGAAATGATTTATAGACTTCAGTGATGGTGATATGCTGGTGCAGTGGTCAGCACTACAACTTAAAGTTCTCCAGGATCAGCATTTGACTCCTGGTGAGCCTGATCGCTACCTCTGAGGAGTTGGCAGTTTCTCTTTGTGTCTGCGTGGGTTTTTCTGGGGTACTCCGACATTCCAGAGATGAGTGAGTGTGGGTTTGAGTGTGTTCTACAGCAGACTGCCATCCAATCCAGGGTGGGTTCCTGCTTTTACCCCCAACGCTGCAGGTATAGGCCGCAGTACCCTAAACACACTCAGAAACAGAGTGTACGGGTGCAGAGCATGAAAGTCCTCAGTGGTGTGTTTCTGTCCTGCAGTGTCTGAGGTTAGTGCTGCGTTGAAATGTTCAGATCCTGCTTCCGATAATCATTGGAACAGATGTCACCATAGAAACCAGCCAGTTAGAAATTGGATGCTAAAAACTCAAAGTCTTTTATTCATTAAAATTGACAAAAAATATAGAATTATGTTCTGTATTGTATTGGTTCTGTTTTTTATGGAAACCCGAATCCACCAAAAAGGAAAAAAAAAAGAAATGTACCTTATTTCTAGCTTACTTCCTCCTGATTATGACTAATATTTTATTGTCTTTAACAATTTGAAAACCTTCTAAGCGGTGTGTTCTTTGTGCAAATTCTTGTTTCCCATTACTATGTGAAGCACATTTTTGTTTAACCATCCATCTACTAGAACCACATACTGTAACTGCAGCAGAGAAAAGATGACCCCAGGATGCTGACCACGATACGCTTTCCATCCAGCGTCTTTGTTCTTTTGCCCAATTTTAACCATTTATGTTTATTTGCCCTTTTCACATATGGCTGTTTAAAATATCTCCTTCTTAGGCCTGCATCCTGGAGTTGTCTTTTCTGTGTTGCATGTGACACTGTGATGGGTGTGAATTTAAGGAAGAAGCCATCTGAGGACCTGTAAGGCGATTGTTTCTCAGACCACACACTCTGATGTCCTTGTCCTCTTGTACAGTTGCCATCTGAGCCTTCCTCATCTTTTTTTATCCTAGTTAGATTCAGTTTGGCTTTTTCTCTCAAGACAGTAAAAAAACACCTTTGGATGAAATCTTCAGTGTCTTGGCAATCAGCTGCATAGAATAATCTTCATTCTGCACATAAGACAACAGACTGGCATGTTTATTGAGGATGCTCTTTCATTTTGGCCATTTTTGTACCCAGAAATGAACATTAGGAATACCAGTACTTTGCAACCCAAGTGAACAGAATAACAGAATTCAGTGGTGCTAATACAATTAAATAAGGTTTCTCTAATAATCAATCTGCATTTATACATGACTATCGGTAAGCTAAGAAAGATGACCATTAGGACACTGAAGGAGTAACTGCTGAAAATGGCACTCATCTGTGAATAATAAATTAAAAATCAGGCATTTTAAGCTGTAAGAGCCATTCGCAACACTAGTAATGTCTTGGTTTCTTGACATAAAGGTATTCATTTCTTACAAAAACATAAAATATTTCAGTGCGTATATGCATACTTGTGTGCACTGTGCATATTTTTTTTACTTTTAGTAAATCTCTGACATAGTTGGGTACAAAGTTGGGTATTAGATATCAATGCCACCATGAAAATGCTAATATTTGGTTGCTCACCTCAATAATGGGTTATTATAATTGTTATTCTTCATAAACAATACCGATGAGTTTGCTTATCTTGTACTCTTGATTCTTACCATGGTTAAAATTGCTACAATACAGCCCAACGACACCCTCCATTCCATCCATTTTCCAACCCGCTGAATCCGAACACAGGGTCACGGGGGTCTGCTGGAGCCAATCCTAGTCAACACAGGGCAGGAACCAATCCTGGGCAGGGTGCCAACCCACCACAGGACACACACAAACAGCACACACTAGGGCCAATTTAGAATCGCCAATCCACCTAACCTGCATGTCTTTGGACTGTGGGAGGAAACAGGAGCACCCGGAGGAAACCCACGCAGACACGGGGAGGACATGCAAACTCCACGCAGGGAGGACCCGGGAAGCGAACCCCGGTCTCCTAACTGTGAGGCAGCAGCGCTACCCACTGCGCCACCGTGCCCTCCAGTCCTAGCCACTTAATTTTTCTGAAACAACATCAAGTCGAGTCTTGAAAGTCCCTAAATTCCTACTGTCTACCATGCTACTTGGTACCTTATTTCATGTGTCTGTGGTACTTTGTGTAAAGAAAAATTTCCTGAAGTTTGTGTGAAATTAACCCTTAACAAGTTTCCAACTGTGTCCCCATGTTCTTGTTGGACTCATTTTAAAGTCAGTCTTGATCCACTGGACTTAGAGGAGAGAGGTTGGAAGCATGCGCGGATTACAGTGCATTGCCTCACCCACCGCAAGATGAAACACCCAGATTGGGACCCGACTGCAGCCAGTGACTCCTCAGCACCACACTGGAACAGTGTAAGAGTTTTAATGGTGGCTGGAGTGCCAATCCTGCCACCAGCCCCAAGGTTTTCCCTGTAAGTTGGTGGACCTGCTTGCAGGGTTGGGTGTGGATTGACGTCGTACTCATGATGAAGCAACTGCAGGTTAAGGGCCGTACTCAAGGGCCCAACAGAGTGAAGTCACTTCTGGTGTTTACAGGATTCAAACTGGTAACCTTCTGATTGTCGTCGCAGATCCCTAGCCTCAGAGACAGAAATGTACTAATTCCCTCCATAAATTTTGGACACCAGTCATCCATCCATCCATCCATCCATTATCCTAAACACAGGGTCACGGGGATCTGCTGGAGCCAATCCTAGTCAACACAGGGTGCAAGGCAGGAAACAAACCTGGGCAGGACGCCAGCCCACCGCGGACACTTCAGTCAAGTCACCTCTTAATCTCAATTTGGTTAAACGGAAAAGGTTCAACTCCTTCATCACTCATACTTCTTAATCCAATAATCATCCTAGTTGCTGTCTTATGGATTCTCTGTAATGCTGCTATGTCTTTTTTTGTAATATAGAGACCAAAACTGCACACTGTACTAGAAGTAAGGCCTCACTAGCGTTCTCTAAACGTCACGTTATTTTCTCACCCACTTAATCAAGACCAGGGTCACTGGAGCCTAACCCAGGGTAGGATGCAAGACAGGATCAAACCCTGGACAGGGTATCAGTCCATTGCAGGGTGAACACACACACACGCACACACAGACACACATACCAATCACACAATAGGGCCAATTTAGCATCACCGATTCAACCTGAATATCTTTGGACCGTACAAGGAAACCAGAGCACCCAGAGGCAACAAACGCAGACACAGGGAGAACATGCAAATTCCACACAGGTAGGACCCAGGATGGGAACCCTGCCACTGTCTTAGAAATATATAAATATGAATATATTAATTTGGCTTCAATGCTTATGGGTCAAAGGTGAGCTATGCATGCACAATTACAAAAATTGTAACCATTCATTTAAGCTTTATTTTTTTCATAGTGCCTTTCATAGCAAGTAACCTTCAAAACACTTAAGAATACAATGCAAAATAACACAAAGGCATCAGATAATTTAAATAAAAGTGGCATTTTAGACTAATAATAAGAGACCTAGAAGATTGTAAAAATGTCCAGAATATGTTCCAATAGCATGAGTGTACAGAGGAGCTGACCAGCCGTGAGACTCAGCAGGCAGCATGGCCTGGTCAGGCTCAATGTGACCTGTATATACCACTAAGTGAACTGACCTCGAGGGATCCTGAAGCTGATGTCACAGTATGTGACTTCTAGTTGTTGGGTATTCCACACTTACTGACCGCTGCTGCTGATCTCATCACTGACCATGTCTGTTTACATGATTGAAAATTGCTGGCCATGTCAAATTTAGCAACTGGATACCAGCCTTTCTGCTCAGTCCTGATTGCCCCTTTTCACAACGGCCATAGTGTGCTGCCTGATGGAGCTGGTGCTGTATGAAGGGTTAGCAAGTGCAGTAACAAACACATTTATTTATATACTATATTTTCATACCTGCGGTGGGCTGGCACCCTGCCCAGGGTTTGTTTCCTGCCTTACACCCTGTGTTGGCTGGGATTGGCTCCAGCACACCCCCGTGACCCTGTAGCTGGGATATAGCGGGTTGGATAATGGATGGATGGATATTTTCATACATGGAAGTAGCTGAAAGTGCTTCCAAATATCAATAGCTAAGTGTAGTCACAAAAATAAAGTAAAAAGTAAAGAACAGTTCTTTATAATAGTGGAGAATCTTAATAACCAGATGAATTACAAACTATGGATAGATTGCCAGGGAGGACAGGAAAATAAAACCTCCAGTTGGAGTTGAGGATGTTGGGATGTTGAAGAAAATGAACCTGTGAGGTTCCAAAGGTCAACAGACCACCCAGACCCCCCTTGGCATTGCATAGTCCATGAATATGTCACCATTAACAGGATACTCTTGTGGAGTCCTCTTCAAGGCCAGTATTTCAGGTGGCTGAAGTATACTTAGACCAGGGAAGTGGCACATAGCACCAGTGAGTGCTGGAACAAACAGAAAAAATACAAAAGTAACAATTAGTGTCAGGAAACAGAACTGCAAACAGATACAGCAAGTTCAGCCATAATCTCAGACCTTTTTTTTTCTTTTTTCCATTCTGTCATGTTATGTAAAATATGTAACATCAATCAAACAAGCTTCTCTTCTGCTTTATGTAGTCCAAAACAGCCGTAGGAAATGGGGGTTCCTGAACACTATTAGTCCCAATAATGTCTCAAAATGCCAACTAGAGGGGATACAACCATCAAACCTTAATTGGTCACAAAAAGGTCTAACATCAAACCTTTATAAATAAGTGGATTTATTTTTATAAAAATGCTCCGTGTGACAAAATAAGATCAGAGGAGCACAAAGGCAAAGAAGAGGAAAGAGGAGAACACATTCCAATACACACATCCAAAGAATAGTCAAAACTGAAAAAATGTAATTCATACAAGCTCAAAGAGAATTAACAATGACATCCATCAGTGCCAGCACAGTCAATGAACCGCAAGGGACTGCAGGTTTTCTCAGCCATTGTGGGGCTGTGCCTTGATGGTGATGGGCAGGTGGCCATGTCATTTGAGAAACCACCCCTCAAACACATTACATACAGTAAATGATACATAGACACATAGAGACTACATGATCAACAATAATAACATTAACAAAAGAATGCAAAATGAACCTCACAGACATAAAAGAGGAATTTGAAGCCCAGTCAGGAGAGGAACCCTGTCTGAACCATAACACAGCCACATTCTTTTCCTTGTCACTGTATTTATATGCATTGTTCTTTTGGGTGGGCTTTCATTGGTTTTCAGCTGTCATGCATGCAAGCAGAGTTCTTCAGGATGAGTCATGGACTAGTTGGAGTGACTTGCTGGGTATGTCAGTTTAGATGACTCGCCTTCATGGCTGCACGACACAACTGTCTCTTACTGGCTAAGATTATGTAAATAATGGCAGACGATCACTGAAAAATGAGTCTACTATGACATTGCCTTTAGAGAAGCAGAATGGCCGATTGCTGAGACTGTTCCCCCACTATTGTACACCCATGACCACTCTCACTAGTAGCACTGTGTCTCCTCTGTGCTGAGCATTCATGTAGCAGTAAGTTCAACTCCCATGTGGATCTGATGACTGTCACTAGAACAGTAGTTTCTTTCTGACCAGATGTTTCAATGCTTTTGACAGATTATCCAGATTAAGACTTCACTGCAGTCAGCTGCACAGATGTGGGACGCATTTGACAAGATGTATGACACTGTTGAGCAGGACATCATTCGGGTGCGCTACGTTCTAGATTACATTCCATCTGACTTTGTCTCTGGAACAGCTTTGCAACAAACTGCGGAGAGGTTAAAGGTAAGCTGGGCAGTCACTAGGTCTGTAAGTCTATGTGTCTCCATGGCTAGCAATGGCCTGGAAATTAAAGTTGATCCTGAAGTCTCAAATCCTCTGGGTGGTAAATCAGGTCTCACATCTATGCAAGGAAAGTGCATTTTAGGAGAAAATCCAACCAAGAGGCTATCCATGGATCAACAGATGGAAAGTCGCTCCTCTATCCTTTACTCTATGAATGCCCCATAACTTAGCCTTACATGCTGGCATAGATGCCAAGCTTGTTAGCTGATATGATTCTCATGCTAGCCGTCTAATGGTTGTATTGTCCTAAATTATACAGTTAATAATGCATTTTTTATTTTTTGTAGGCACCTTTCTAAACACTCAAGGACACCAAACAATAGATAAAACTCACATTATAAACAAAACTAAAAATACAAAAATTAGTATCAGACAGAGCAATTAGAATCAAAGAGAAAAAGCATTCTTAAACAGATGAGTTTTAAGTGTAGACTTGAAAAGTGAGAATGAATCAATATTTCTAAGCTCAGATGGTGGTGAGTTTCAAAACTGGGGAGCAGAGCAACTGAATGCTTTGCTCCCCATGGTGGTAAGATGGACGAAGGGGCCAGTCAAGTGGATGGATGAAGAGGACCTAAGGGTGCAGGAGGCAATGGAAACATGGAGGAGGTCGGACAGATATGGAGGGGCGAGGTTGTGGATAGCCTTAAAAGTTAGTAGGAGAATTTTGAAGTCAATGCGGAACTTAACCGGAAGCCAGTGAAACTGCTGAAAGATGGGATTGATATAGTGAATAGAGGGGTTTCCAGAAATGACGTGGGCAGCTTAATTCTGGACCGGTCGAAGCTTATACAGTAAAGAGATCTGTGAGAAAGACCAAAGAAAGTTGAATTGCAATAATCCAAACAAAGGTGATAAGGCTATGAACAAGGATAGTAGTGGTGTAGGGAGTGAGGGAGGGGCGAATACGATTAACGTTACGCAGGTGGAAATATGCAGACCGGGAGATCTTACTGATGTGGGACACCCAGACTTGCTTCTTTTTCTGTCTGAATAAGACACCCCTAATGAGCTCAACATTGTTAATCAGTCTCCTTCTACACGTTCACTGGGTTCTCAAATGCCAACAGGGCTGTGTGAGTCTTAGGCACCTATGATGTTGAATGTCATGGGGATTACAGTGCCTATTAAAAGGGTTCACCCCCTTGGAAGTTTTCACTCTTTATTGTTTTGAAACATTGAATCACTTGGCTTTTTTCACACTAATGAACCGAAAAATACTTTCTAATGTCAAAGTGAAAACAAATCTCTGCAAAGTGATCTGAATTAACTAGAAATATAAAACATGACATCCGTAAATCATCAGTGGTGTGGTGAATTGGTTTTAGAAGTCACAGAATTAATTCAGTGGAAGACCACCGGTCTGGAGTTTCCATTGATTGAAGTATAAATACTGTACACCTGATCTGGGAGGTCTGAGTTGTGATCAGTCAGTATGGTGGTCTAACCTACGCAATGAAGACAAAAGAACACTCCAAGCAACTCCGTGAAAAGCACAAGTCAGGGGTTGGACACAAGCAAACCTCCAAGTCACTGAATATCCCTTGGAGTTCAGTTAAATCAGTCATGAAAAATAGAAAGAGTGTGGCACAACTGTGATTCTGTTAAAGCGGGCCATTCACAAACATCAAGCGACTGTCCAAGAAGAAAAAAACCAGTAAGGGAGGCCACCAGGAGTCATTTGACAACTCCAAAGGAGCTACAAGCTACAGAGGCCCAGACTGAAGAGATTGTTCACACAGCAACTATTGTCTAGGTACTTCTTCAGTCACAGCGTTTTGGGAGGATTGCAAAGAGAAAAAACAGAGACATGACATCTCAGATTGAATTTGGTAGAAGGTACATGGGAAACTCTGAAGTCAACTGGAAGAAGGTTCTATGGTCTGATGAGACCAAAATTGAACTTTTTGGCCATCAGACTGAATGCTGTATTACACTACACTATGTCAAAAACACACCATCCCCACCTTGAAGAATGGTGGTGGCAGCATCAGGCTGTGGGGATGTTTCTCTGCAGCAGGCTCTGAGAGGCTTGTGATAGTAGAGGGGAAATCCTGGATGAAAACCTGATGAGGTCAGCAAGAAACCTGTGCCTTGGGTGAAGACTTGCCTTCCAGCAAGACGAGAACCCCATGCAGAAAGAAAAAGCTACACAGGAATAGCTTCAAAACAGTGACATTAACTGGATCTCAATCCAACTGAAGATCTATGGATGGACTTTATAATTGACTATTGACGCACAATCCCCATGCAACCCGACAGAGCTTGAGCAGCTTTGCCAAGAAGAATGGGGAACAGGGTCCAGGTTTACAAAGCTGATAAAGAGAGACCCGAGCACACAGACACAAGGGTGTCATGGCTACTGAATACTTGACACGATGGGGTGAATACTTATGTGATCTCTTATTTTGTATTTTATATTTATATTCATTTGGATCATTTTGCAGAGATCTCTTTTCACTTTGACATTAACAAGCCAATCTGTTGATTAGTGCCATTAAAACCAAAATAAATTAACAGGGATTCCATGTTGTATAACAATAAAATGTGAAAACTTCCAACTTCCATGATTCTTTTTACAGGTACTTTATCATGACAATGTCTCCCATTTGCTTTACTTTTTTCATACTGTATGTCATACTTGAGCGAATCTCAAATAGCAGGTCTGGATAAATCACCAAAAATCAAAGAGGAACCACACTGGAAAAACAGACAACTGGTTCACCTGATCAGTAAAGGATTTGCTTGCAGTCCATCATTTGCTGACACTCACTGCCTTCTTCTTTGCAGTCCCTGCAGGCCGAGGCCGAGAAGAGCGAGGAATCCTGGAGCCATCTGAGCGAGCAGTTTACCCGCTTGAGCATCCACTGCAGACCTTCAGCAGTTGCCCTTCTCAGTGAAAACCTCCAGGTGGCACGCAGACGGTAAAAGCTCATATGTGCTTCACTGCCACTACAAGCTTCATCTTTCTCCCACTTTTTAGGGCTCCGTTCCCAGTTTTAGCCATTCTGCTGTGTTTCCATTCTCTGCTCCTTGGCTCCCCACATTCCATGCCATTCTGTTTCCAATGGCGTCACTTGTCCCCCAATCATCTGATCATCAGTCTTTCCACTTAGTCTGCTCACACCCTCATAATTCAGACCTATGTGCCCACTGTGACCACTAGGGGGTGTTGCAGCACTGCGAACCTTGGACACAACGTCATTAACACCAGTTCCAGCATAAGTTAAATGTTTATTCACACCAATTACAGTACCTTGTTCAAAGGCAGTCCATAAACCAACATAATCTCTGTTTTTTTACTCCTCCAGACGAGCTTTTTCCTTCTACTACTCGCCTGGATGAGGTCAAGTGGTCTCTTTTATCTTGGACCTGGGAGTGCTTCCCATGTTAGGGCACAGAAAGTACTTCCGGGTCATTTGGAAGTCCCAAAAAGTATGGGTTGTGAATCCCATCAGCTCCCCCTGGCAGACCCTATGAAACCCAACAGGACTGTCCCACGGGACTACAGCTCCCAGCATGCCCTGAGGGTATCCGTGTGGAAATCCAAATCCAGGGAGGCTACCACCTAGCGTATTGGTGGAGAAAATATTTATCAGTACTCATCTCCCCCATTCCTTCCATTGTACTGGCCTCCCAGTGGGGTTAGGGTTCTTGTTCAGTCCCAGTTGGGATGCCGCTCTCTTCAGGTTGTCCATTACACCAAATACACACCCCAGGGGGCTGTAAGAAGGCCTTTCAACTACTTCTTCCATGCTGATTACAATACTCAAAAGAACTTTCTGGACTTTTTCCCCCGTTTTGAAGTTTCTGGGTTCCATTATGTTGTCGATCTCTGTCTCTGACATCTTAAACGAGAGTCATGTAACTGTCAAGGCAAAAATAGAGCAATTGCTGCTCGAACAATTCAGAGGGCCTGTCATTTCAGAAGCTTTGCTGGATTTTAGTGTTTCTTTTACCTTTTGAATCATTCTTTGGATGACATTTACTTTTTTTTTGTTTTGTGCTAAAAATAAAGATAGATTTAAGTAATAACATTCTTCAGCCAGAGACAAAGATTATCAAAGAAAAGTAATAAATTCAGAAATACTCAATAGAGGTAAAACGGTGTATATTGAGCTTAATTAAAGACTTAACAGAAAAAGTCATTTCAATATTGTGAACTTAGTCTTAATTCACTGGGTTTTAGCATAACCTTTAGAAGCTCATCACATCATCGTGTGACCAGCATGAGCGTCGTTAAAAAAGTAGAAAAGAGCGAATGGCTTGTTATGTGTCTCTTGGGTGGCAGACATTCGAAAACACTAAGCAGAAATTGTAGTCTTAAGAGCAGAAAAGGGTAACTCGATCAAGCAAACTTTTAATGGAGATCAAGGCAAAAACCATACTTCTGGAATTCTTAGTTTGAATCCTTCAGTCCTGAAACAATTTTTTTTTCCATAGTAATTATTTTTGAAGAGACAAATCTATACTGAAAGCCTGCGATCTTAAGTGTGCTTCTTCCAATATGCTATAAGGTGATGCGTAAAAAGTGATCTCAGGCATCAAGGAAGCACCCTTCGATGCAAAACGTGGCATGAAAAGGTTAAAGTTTCATTATTAACTTATCAAGCGGGGTCATTTTTGCTAAATCGCTTGTAATTTGACCTCTCCAAATTAGAATCGTTGCTGTTATTGAACTATCTGGAGTATAAACACATGTTTGGTCTCTTTGTAAAGGTAACATTCTCTAGTTTCACCCTTAGTAGTCAGAATCACTGTAGGTGTGACTGATCAAAAGTTATGCACATTAGAACTCACAGAAAAAATGAATTTTTTTGTTCTCGCCTAAGTTTTTTTGTGAAAATAAAGGCCTCTATAGCTGCAGTAGGTAGGTGGGGACAGAAACACACTATGTACCAACAGAATAACTTGTTGACTACTCACATTTCAAATTTGAAAAGAATACCTGTAAAAATGACATTTTTTACACCAGTTTTTATGTGGGCATGTCCAGGTGCTTTTTAGAGGGACCTATGGTTTATCCATTATCCACATTTTGGAACGTATGGAAAAAGTGTAATAACTTTTGAATGCTTCAACCCACAGATATCAATGAGGGCTCTACTGAAAGCTTACACCTAAAGGAATCTATATCTACACACAGTGTCACACTATTAGTTATGGAAATTCATATTCCATACTAAAAACAATAAAAAATACACATTTCAATATAAAAATAGTCAAAACAAGTCTTATGGGCCAAAAAATATATATATTTTATTTTTACTTTTTTAATAAAATGAACACAAACTATATACATTTTTTTACAAACTGTTACAACACAGCTCAATGTTTTTCCATGTGCCACTGATTGTAGCAATCACTAGCAGGCAGAAAGCACAAGGGCGTGTCACATGACGCTCTCTGCCATTAGACGTCTCCTGGCACGAACGATCTCTTTCCGCCGCGTACATGCCTCTATTACTTAATCGAGAGTGTATTTACGTATATCTGTACTTTTATCCATATTTAAAATGCGAAAAAACTAGGTGAAATCACAATAAAAACCACGCACCAAGTCTGCAGACTGGCACAAATGCCAGCTTCACGCAGCTCCGATCGGTTTTGTTTACAAGTTGGCATGGCAAGTTACATATCGGCGTGCTCAGCTGCTCATTGGCTGTAAGTTTGGAGTGTCACTCACAGCGTCCAATCAAACTGGTAGATTCTACCAGGGTTTGGAGTTGTGCGTCATCGTTCAGCTGTCTGTGACACTCGTTGGCTATACGAGGTGCCAGTCACCCCCCAGCACCCTCGTAATTGGCCAACTTAGGTGTCAATCAGAAGCTAACACTTCCGTGTAACATGCTTTAGCATGGTTATTGCCGACAGAAACAAATTACGTCTGATATGACCAATAGAAATGAAAAAAAATGTCGGAGCTAGTCTCAAGTTAAGAAACGTTTTCTGGAGTTTTGTCCCTTTGAGGATCTATCGTGTGTTTTGGACCTAATCGTTTTACTGAATTATATTCCCTGGAGCCTTACAGACAGAATGAGATCAATATTGCTCGGAAATATAGATGTTTGACTTGCAGAGAGACTTCAAAGGTAGTCAAAGGTAGGAAAAGTCAACTCTTAAAAGTATTTACTTCTCTGTAAAAAAGGATTTAGTGTCAGTGCTGTGGTTGTTGTGTGTCAAAATGGTTTATATCATCGGAAAGACGAGACTCTGAATTTTCATTTGATGTGTAGTATGTCGAGGTGCATGACAGAGGGGCATGCACACATGGCTGTGACGTCGTCCAATCGTAGTTATGTACCGGGACCGGTACGTGTGCATGTTAAGTGTTATAGAAATAAAATGGGGCAGAAATTTATAAAAATTCATAATTTCTTTAATGGACAGATTTTGCTGAACTCGATTTATGTTAATCAGGTGCAAAATACCAACAGTTTGTTTTCCTGCATGTTGTGACCACCAGGGGGTACCGAACACCTCACACAAGTCCCACAGACACAGTTCCTTATTAAAATAAAGTTATTTTATTTCACAATACAGCCTTAACTGATACTATAAGCCAGACCTGTAGAGAATAATAGAACCTTGATGCCTTACACACCTCCTTATAGAGTGTTACCCCCTTCCTCCCAACTCCGTCTCTGAGAGGCAAGTTGGGCATCTTCTTTTATCTTAGACCCAGAAGTGTTCCCAGTGCCAGAGCACTGCCTGACGGAAGCACTTCCACATGAAACAGAAGCCCCTTGAAGTAGGGGCAGCATTCTCCTGTAGCTCTCCCATGTGCCAGAAGGACTGTCCTATGGAACTTCAATTCCAAGACTTCCCTGCAGATAACTTAGCCTAGGGAGGCTGCCACCTATTGTGTTGACAGAGCAAATAGATGATACAGGTTGCTTCTCCTTGTCTCTCCAGTATGCTGACCTCCCGACCAGGTAAGGAATCGTGAACCGTCCCGGCCAGGACATCAAACCCATGTTTGGTGCCCATGACTCTGTTAAAACACATCTGTGTCTTTATGAGTACTCATTATGTAACCAGTAATTTGTAAATTTTGTACTTGTACCTACCTGTGAAATTGTCACAACACTCAGCCAAGTGCTATACAAAAATAAACCGAATTGAACTTAATTTGCAGAAGATATTGACATCCACCCCCAAAGCTAGAATGGGTTCCCCCATTTTGTATGCTACATTAACTACCCCAAACCCTGTGGGGTTGTGAAGATTTTGTTTACTATTAAAAAATAAACTTTTTACAATTAATATAAAAATAGATTTGTGCCTTTGTGAATCAACAATAGTGATGAAGGAAGCATCCTCGTGAATTGTGTGCGATATGGAGGTCAACATTCACTTAGGATGAGTCTCATATCAAGGACACATTGCCTGTCCAGCTTCTCGCCAACTAGCGCATGGACTAGGAATGGTGGATATTTCATCTTCTGTTTTCTAGAGTTTGTTTCATGACTGGTCCAATCAGCATATGGTTAGGCACTTTTTTCTCTTTTTGCATGTATGAACTGTCAGGGGTATGAATGGGTGACATGTTCTCTTGAGTTTCTTAGTAAATCTAAGCTCACCAATTTAGGTAGAATATGAGTGGTTAGAACATTTTGATGAGAACAGGCTGTTCCTCGCATCAGGTCTTGTCAATGCTGCATATACTGTATCTGTTTCTCCAAAAGAACATTGAGTCAAGTTTTGAAGTCCCCTAAAATGCTACAGTCTGCAACAAAACTTGGTAACATACTTTTTGTCCATAGTATGGTTTTATATTTGAACAGAAACTTTACAATGTTTGTGTGAAAACTACCCTTGATGGGTTTCTATCTTTGCCTCCAGGATTTTGTGAAGAGCTTGTTTAAACTGACAAATGGGATCCACTGTACTAATTTCCTTCATAATTTCAGTTCCTTCGTTCTTTCCTAATAGCTCAAACTTCTCAATCTCTAGTCGCTCTTCTCTGAACTTTCTCTATTGCTGCTATGGTTTTTTTTTTTGTAGCCCAAAGACCAAAACTATACAAAGTACTCCAGATGAGGCCTCACCAGTGTGATGTATAAGTTAAGCATAACCCCCTTTGATTTGCACTCCACACATTGTGCTCTACAACCTAACATCCTATTAGCCTTCTTGATCGCTTCGGTACAATGTCTGGATGTAGATAGCAGCGAATCCATGATGATTCATTGATTCTTCTCACAAGTTGTACTTTCAGGTTTAAGACCCCAATTGTATATTCATTCTTCTGATTGTTAACTCTTTTTATTGACAAATTTGTCCAGGTCCTTCCATAATGATTAATCTGATTTTAGATTATCTGCCTTTCCAACTAGTTTAGCATCAGCTTAACCAGTTTTTTATGTCTATGTTATTAAATGAATTTATATATACTAGGGGGTTCCCCCCCTGCTCGCTTTGCTTGCCAGCCACTTCGCATCTCTGCCACTTATGTTGTGAAGAAGGGGGCTGAATGCACCCCAAGGAGACACAGTCGCTCCTCCAAAACCCCCTCTTAAATGGTGATAATATGGGAAACAAATACTTTTTTTTATCTCCTTTTTGTTCGATCAGCTGCTGGCTTGCTGCTGCTGCCGTGTTGCATGATCTGCATCTCTCACGGCACTTCGAACATTTAAAAGCCTGAAGAGCATCTGTTCTACTCTTTGTGTTTTATTTCCGGCCCCAGGCGTGGTTAAAGTCCCATCTCGTGAGACGTAGGTTCTTGATATTTTTTAGTTTACAATTTAAAAAGGGAATAAGAATCGGAAAATCTAACAACATCACATTAAAGTTTGATAAATTCTGAAAAGAATGATACCGAACATATACTGTATATGTGTTTTTTAAAATAAGCCCGATTTAAAGCGTGACAAGAAATGTGACATAAAAATATAGTATCACCATTGCATTTTTAGGCTTAGGATTTTATATATATAGATTAGATTAGAAAGTCCCAGGACTGATCCTTGTAGAAGACCACGTTATCTGTCATCTAAAGTTCCACTTCCCATAACCCCGTGCTCTTGCCATTCCTTTGCATGATGTGACTTGAACTCCTACTTGTTTTAGTTTGATCAGTGGCCTCCCATATGGGACATTAACAAAAGCTTTCTGAAAATCAAGTGAAATAATTTCATATACACCTCTTTAATATCTGCTTTTGTTGCGTACTCATAGAATTTCAGCCTATTAGTGAAACACGAGATCTCCCATCTAAACCCTTGCTGACTGCTCACTGATATCCCAATTATTGACATGTGCTGCTCAATCTTTTCCTTCATAATTCCTTCCATTTCCCAGGGTTCACCCAGCCCTGGAGACTACCCTGGAAATAATGGGCACTGTCAAGAATCATCTCTAGATGGGATAGCAGTTACTCATAGGTTTGCTGTCAGTCTCCTTTATTTGGCCATTTTGGAGTATCTGCTTGAACTGTAAACTGGGGACCCATCAGAGCAAGCAAAGCATTCATCAAAGCTTGTAAAAAGGGAGCACTCAAGTCCTTCCATTGCCATTTACCCCTGATGCATGGTAAACTCCATTGTTACTTGAGTTGGCCAGCTTTTCAAAAACCCCAGTTCTCAATGATTTTTGAAAAATACGTGTCAAGGTTTTATTTAAGCACTCACTAACCTCCTTGAGCACCTCAGGGTCAATCCCAGTGACTCACTTGATTTCAGTTTGACAGTACATGTGAGGTGACTGGTTTGATGGTGTACGGCTTTTGGTCGTCTTCTTTGTTCCACTGACTTAGCCGAGTTAGTTGTGGTACATTTGCAACTTTTTTTGTTTCTCTGACATTCCAGTTATCATCAGCTGACAAACATGAAAGGAAGTTGGAATAAAGCATGATCTCAGTGTATTTAAGATGAGTGGCCAGTGTTTCTTATATGCTTTCACATTACATTTTGGTAGACCAGCCCAGTCTCTCCAAGAGGTTCCCCTGCCCATTTTGTATTATGCTGTGTTTATCTCACCACTGTTGCTGAAGTTTGAATAGCAAATGTTTTGTCTTCATTTTCGCAGTGTAACTCAGGTGATCAGCTTGACAGAAGTGGGGGTGCGACTTTTTTCCCCCCTCAGAGTATAAATGGTGAATACACCTTCTGCAGTTTCCCACCATATCAGCGAGGGCCAATTTGCCTTGAGTAAAAGTGAATAGAATAGAATATATGAACTTACCAATCCATTCAGGGTATTACTTGGAGACATTCTTTCCAGTATTTTAATAAATCTGATATGGCAGATTTGAATAGTGTATAACTAGGAATCATTTCCTCCTCTTTTCTCTTTATGTTTAAACTACAAGGTCCTGCAAGAGCACGAATGGGAGACATTGTTTCCAGTCTCTTAGTGACAAGGAGATATTTCTTCCCTAATTTCCCTCCAGTACTACTGGTGTGACAAGTCTGAATACTTTAAAATTGGTTTCCTTATAATCTAAAACTCGACTGGGTGATATTTTGCTAAAGTTAGATGAACAGAGACTTGATGAACTATGTTAGGCTGAATAGTCTGTTCTTGTCAAAATGGTTCTTTGGTTCTACTTTTTCTCAATCTGTCTGAGACACAGCCTGCAACCATAGATGATAATTTCCAAAACATGTGCCATTTTGATTAATTATCATTCTAAAATCCTCCTGTCATGTCTCTCTGCTGTAGGCATCTCTGGCTTAGCCCTTCAATGGCTCCCATCATATCTCTCTAATAGGTAACAGTTTATCACACTCGGACAATATAAATCCTCCACCTTACTGTGTCACGTGGTGTCCCTCAGGGTTTAGCCCTTGGACCATTACTTTTTCTACTTTATATCCTTCCTTTGGGTCAGATTATTCGCAGGCATGGCCATAACTTCCACTGTTATGCAGACAACATACATTTATATCTTAGTACAGACACCCCTACAGATAAATCTCCCAGCATACTCACTGACTGCATCACTGATCTTAAGCTATGGACGGAAAATAACTTTCTCAAACTTTATTCCACTAAAACTGAAGTGTTACTGGTTGGTCCAAAATCCCAGCTTTCTAAGTCATCCAATTTCTCTGTTTCTGTTGATGGTACACTTGTCAAACCTGCTCCTGTTCGCAGAAATCTTGGTGTTTTGTTTGATTCGTCACCTAACTTTGAGCTACACATTAGGTCTCTTTCCAACATTTCATTCTATCATCTCTGTAACACTGCCAAGCCTCCGTCCATTTCTGTCCTTTAGTGATGCTCAAGCTCTAGCTCATTGTTTTATAATGTCTTGTATTGATTACTGTAATTCCCTCTTCGTTGGCCTCCCTGCAAAATCTATATAGAAGCTACAGTATATTCAGAACTCTGCAGCCAGAGTCCTCACCCACACAAAGCGTTTTGTTCACATCTCCCCTGTTCTCTCCCAGCTTCACTGGTTACCGGTTCCATCAAGGATTAAATTCAAGATTCTGCTTCTCACCTTCAAAGCTCTACATAATCTTGCCCTTCTCTACCTCACTCAGCTCCTAGCTCCATACACTCCTTGTCACTCTCTCAGATCCTCGAGCAGTAATCTCCTTACTGTCCATGCACCAGACTCTCCATCCTGGGAGGCAGGTCTTCAGTGCTATAGCCCCTAAACTATGGAACTCTCTTCCTCAGTCTCTCCGAGATTGCTCCTCTTTCTGCACACTGTTAAATCTCAACTGAAAACTTTCCTTTTCTACGAACTTTTGTCATCTTTTTTTTTTTTTACTCTGTAAAGCAACCGTGGGTTTGTGAAAGGCACCCAATAAATGTAACTTATTATTATTATTATTATTATTATTAAAATAACATGAATAAGCTCTTTGGGCAGATACACTGGCAACTTCCTTTGTCTCTCATTCCTTTGCCAGATGGGCAGCAGTCAATGATGACCTTGTGGACCGGATGTTCAGAACTCAGGAGTCGCTGCGGCTCAGGCAGAAGTGCGAGGAGTTGTGTGCAGAGCACAAGGCCCAACTCGGCAGGCTTGAGGACGACTGCCAGAAGGTGCTGACTTTTGAGGCTGGCCAGGACAGCACCATGTTGGACCTTCAAGGCAAAGTTGAGGCCGTAAAGGTGAATGCGGCATGCTTTCTTTGCCGATGTACTGTATTTCCAATGAGGTTTTGTTGCTCAGTGTTGATTGCCAGGAAAGTGTTAAGGTGATAAGTTTAAATGAAAATTATAGCTTATAGTGCCTTTCATTCACAGAAAAATAAATCATTCATCCATTTTTTAACTATCTTATGGAAGCTGAGAGTTGATGGCAGGGCCATCTTAATGTATGGGCCCAATGGGCACTGCCTGGGGGGCCCAGGAGCGTAGTTTCTGATGCCTGTGTATGTTTTTGTTTTGCTGTCAAAACTGTGGCCCGAGAGCACTACTTTGCCTGGGTGCCTATGGCGCTGTTAAGACAACCCTGGTTGATGAGCCTTCACTGGCAGCGTCACTGAGAAGGCAAGGAACCAATCCTGGGTGGAGTGCTTGTCCATCACTGAGCACACCACATACCCACACTTACTCACATTGGCTAATTCAAAGTTCCCAGTTAATCCCCCTAACTGTCAGTTTGTTAAAAAGCTAAGGTGGGATGGGGGGATTGGACTTGTTGGAGAAACCCCCACACAGAATAGAACAATCATTAGCAGAAAAATGAAAGGTGTAATGAAACCTGGTTACTGGGAAAGGAACCGAAAAATGAGTAAGCAGGAACCAAAATAAGATACCTTATATTTACAGAATAATCAATGAATGTACAAGAAAAAACTGTCAAAGTATACAATTCCACTATATGATTTTTTTAATAAAGCAAAAGTAATTTTTTAATATATAAGGCAAACAACTTCTCAAAATCACTTGCATAGGATTACAATAAAAGTAGTAAACACAATTCAATCAACATATGTAAAAACAAAGTATTATCACAAACTAGTTATATACCCACTTTAAATATCCCTCACATAATACAACAAAACTTGGAAACCCAACAGAGAATTGAAGTGATTTGGAAAGGTACTTCAGAGGAATGACAGTGTTTCCTTAACCATATTTACAATTATAATCCAAATCTATCTTTTCTATTTACCATATATACTTGTGTATAAGTTGATGACTTGAAACATGAAAAATCGATCATAAAATCAGACCCCGACTTATACACCCGTTCAACAATACAACATTTTTTTTTATTCATCTTCTTGCTTCCTCCAGTCTCACACCAGTTTCTCAGACACATCGAATATTTTTGCACTTTAACGATTTTTAAATTAAAACCAGCTTCATATTTTCTTCTGATTGAACGGTGAAGGTGTGTGAGGGTGTGAGATACAAAAAACACAAATCAATGCAAACATCGCTTCGGAATAGTTTGGGTATTACCGTGTGGTCATGTAGGCACAATACATAGATTTTCTGCATTCGACTTATATGACCGACATTATAAAATACCAGAAATTATACGGTAAAATCAAGGCCTGACTTATCCATGGAAGAACTTAAACGCAAGTATATGCGGTAATTATAGTGTTTCGTCTGTTTCATTTTTAGATATGAATTCCCACACAGACATGGGAAGTACTTGCTAACTCTGTACAGACAGTGACTGGGCCTGAATTCTTCAGGAGTTGTGAGGCACTAATGTTACCACCATGCCACCACACTCCTCAGGCTCATTTTATCACTGATCATGATTAAACATGTAATAAGACCCCCATAAGAGAATTAAGTGCGCCAGCACTAACCAACCGGACACATCACTGTAACCATTCCAGTGCTAAAAATGGAGCCAAATAGTTCAGGGGTTTTACTAATTACTCAAAAAAAGAGAAAGAATTTATTGCAAATTTTCTAAAGCAAACCTTTGAGCTCATGGTGGGCATCACCGTTTAGTAGTCAGATGGTCGCAATATTTCTCTTCCCTGGATAAAGATATGGTCGCATAACTCTAGAAATATATGGCAAGAGAAGTTGTAAGCGCCAAGCTTTCTCCCTAACATGTCTTTCCTGTCACTTTTGATAAGGTCATGTGTCTATACATGGCTGAGTGGACTTTGGAGCTTCACAGACAATGGACCTCCATTAACAGTGAGGCCATGCATAGGTTTAGTGAGCCTTAACAGAGGGCTTTGCACGAGCTCACCTCATCACCCTGCTCCAGTAGACAAATGGCATGAAAGGGGCATCGGGTGGGTGTGAGTCTCCTCAAGGAGTATATTTTTAAAAGTGCTATAAATTGCCCTTGACATTATGGAGACCATCAGCCCTAAAGCCTTTTTTTAATTCTAGGACCTCCTCAGCCGAACAGAAGATACGAAGAACAATATGGCTGGCAAGCTAAAGCTGTCGCAAGACGTTACAAGACAAAGAGAATCTTCTGAAGCTGACACCTTTATTAAATCTGAGAGTGCAAATCTCTCTAAGCGTGTCGCGCTGCTGCACAAGTCCCTACAAAAGAAGCTGTCTGAGCTGCAGGTAACATGACAATAACATTGAGATCAGAAGGTGATGTGAGAATCCAGAAAAATTAATAAATTAAGTGCTGCATTTGTGAAAGTGAAAAATAATCACTTTATAAGTGGGAAAGGAATAATAGGATGTAGTTGTGCAAATTGAAACAGCGAGAATAACTGGTGTAAAAAATGGAATAATATAAGCAGAAACCACAATAGTACAAAGAGTGAAAGAATCCATAAGGAGTACAGAGCAAAGAGCGAACAGAAATGGCTGGGATGGCCTAAACAGGAAGGGGATAAAGTGAACCAGCAGTGTTATATGAAGGACCCGAGAGCCATACTTCCATAAAAGCAGAGGAAAAATGACTCGAGTAAAAGTAGAAGTTGTCCACGAGCAAACTACTCAAGTACAAGTTTTACTCTCCTGTACTTAACTATCAAAAGTGCACGTAAATGTGGGCTCTCTCTCTCTCTCTATCTGTTTTATATACAGTATAGTCAAAAAATTCTTACAAACGTAAAATAATTCAGACTGCCATCTCTTTGTGTGTGAGTTGTATTACAATCACCAAAGCATAAGACTGCAACATGAGGAGACATCTTAATGATTGTGTGAGGAAGCCACTAATAGGAGAGGCTTGCGGCTTCCCCTACTTTAAGAAGGAGCTAATCCATTTCTGAAAATCCCTCATAAAGTGAATGTTCATAACCCAAATACAATTAATTTAAATGGAATTCATTTTTATACGTTAGTTTGGTCCTAAGAATGACCCCCCATTTTTGTTCAAATAACACCGAACTATTTGAAAATTGGCAGAATTAGTTTAATAACAACATTGGTCATCAATACAAACCCTACTAAGGCATTGCCCTTCATTATAAAATATTAAATAATGCGCTTCACCTGGACATTTCTAATTTCACATTTAACGGAATTTCCTTTCGGTTTTACTTCCATCTTTTTTTGGAGATATAATGCCCAGGTAATGCAGAAAGACAGGTGAGCAGCACATGTGACAAGGTGAGTGAACCCCAGCAGAGGAATGCAAAAGTGCACCTCATTGTAGTCTGCAGATCAGCCCCTACCCGTTTGGCAGGCTACTGTGAGGGCTGTGTTTGAACGAATTAACTGAGACTGGGATTACGCATCACCAACGTCCAGCCCCGCCCCATTCTGGAGGCTGCAATGGCTGCATAGATCATCAGATTAGATTTTTCTGTTATACAAATTTTCATAAAGCAGGGGAAGCCTGTATTTTAAACAATTGAATGAGTAAAGCTTTGTATGTGTTTACATAGCCCAATTGTTTTCTCGTTTAATATTGCAGCAACAAACACATCTAATGAAATATTTCAGAGTAAAAGTAACCATTTGTGTTTGAAAATGTAGTGAAGTAAAAGTGAAAGTATGCCGAAAAATGTATACTCAAGCAAAATATTCAGAAAACATTCTCCCATGTATTTTTACCCCCATTTAGTTAGATCTGATTAAACTAAATAGGCATCACACCCAGGGCCATCTTAAAGCATGGGCATGCTGGGCAGTTGCCCAGGGGGCCCCATGCTAATCTATGTATGTTGTGACTTGCTGAGTGGTTGTGTAGGTAGGGGTCCCAGTGCACTGCTTTTCGCACGGGCCTATAATGCTGTTAAGATGGCCCTGCTCACACCTAGGCAGCCTAGCCCCAATCTCAAATGGCAAGCTTCCCTGCCTGCACAGGCACAAAAATGGGGCTAAGGTGTCAAAAGTTCAAAATGTCCAGGAATGCTGAGTAGGGGGCTCTGATCACAAGGACAGCAAAACAAGGTGCCTTTATAGTATTTACAGAAAAGGAATAACAAAAAGCTAAGTCAAGTTAAAAGGTAAAAAAACAGAATTTGCTGAAAAGGCAAAACTCAAAGCAATCAAAATCCAAGTCAGAAACCAATAGACAGCACCTTATAGTGATTACAGGGATGAGAATCTAAGCATGAAGCACAAAATCAAGAATGGTAATCAAAAGTCACAAAGCACAGTAATGAAGCTATTATTCCATCTCCAGCTTTGGCTTAAGTAATGCCAGTGTTCGATCTACCTAAATAGGCGTCGCTGCCTCCTTCAGCTTCACATGCAAAAGGCAGGGCCAGGAACAAGAAACACTAACTATACACTTAACATAAAACATAATAATACAATTAATAAACAACACAATATCAATAAAAACCATAATATTATAGTTTGGCTGCAGGACTGTTGTCCCCACACTAAGCTCTGGATTAGATGAGAAGGATGGAAGGAAGAAAGGACAAGTAGGCTGTTACAACATGCAGGAAAGTGAATTGTATTACCAATTATCTAACATCCATACTGGATTCTAACACAGGGAGAGATTGACCAGATTGAACAGTTTGGCACCTTCTTAGCTTCTTTGGAGAATCGCTTGAAAGAGACCGAAGGCATGATGAAGAGTGTTGAAGGACCATGCAGTCTGAATGAAGCCAAGGTCAGCAATGTCTAAACTTGATGTCTCTTTGATTCCTAAACAAAGCCTAAAAAATTCATTAAAAGACTTCTCAGGGGTGTAGTACAGTCACCTGTAATGTCATCAGCAAGACACTATATTAGTAACAGTACTGCACTCTACCTGCTGTTAGCTATCACTTGATTTTGTGCTAATATTAATTCCAAAAAAGTATAATTTTTTAAAAGTTTCTCATTAAAGCTTAGTCTTTCAGAAACCTTTCCGGTTGACAGCGGTATTGTTTTTTCTGGCTTCTTTGTGGTGTTGTAAATATTCAGCTTTCTTTTGACAATGTAATTGAAATGTATTTAAAACATTGCTTTAGTTTGCCAGTTCTTAAAGGAAGTTGATGAAGAACAGTGTGGGAGTCATCATTCTTCATTCTTCTTTTTTTTTTTTCGGTAACATTTTAATTGGATTTTCTTGGCAGGCTCACTTGCGGAGACTGAACTCTTTGTCCCCTGAACTGGAGAGTCTAAATGAGCTCATTTACAAGACTCCTGTGAAAGACGCACAGATCAAGGCCGTGCAGACATTGAACAGGCAGTGGCTACAGATCTGCTCTCAGGCAGTGCAAAGCTGCAGGTAATGAGCTGGTGTCCATACCCCGATGCAGCCTCCATACCTTTTCTGTTGCCCCAACCTCCTCTTGGTACTTACTACTATTAAGACGAATTAGGCATTCGCCTGGGGCACAGATCATAAGGTGGAAAACCCCAGTCGCACGGGTTAGCTACCGAACAGATTGGCCTAGGGTACAAAATAACCTGGCACCGGCACTGCACCTATGTGATGTCCATGTTCCTGTTTTAGTGTCCCTACATGGTATCCATTCTCTCTCTGGTGCAGCAATCACACTATGCAGTGCTCATGTCATCTGTGGCAGTATCCTACACTCCACACAATGCTTGTCACTTTTTTTTATAGTGCTTTATTGATACTGTTTATTCCCTTACAGTGTGTCCTCTGCAATGTGCTCCTTTTGCCTTTGTGTCATCTACCTTCTCAATTAGGTAATCTTTCTTCCCTTTGAGTGCTCCTATTGTTAGGAACCTAACCACAAAGTCTCAAAAATGCCCACTAGGAAGAAGGCTGGTTGGATTGTCAAACCCCAGCTAGACACAAAGAAGGCAATAGAGAATCTTTATAAATACAAGGATTTGTTTGCACAAAAAAATGCTTTGTATCAAAAGTTAATCTCCAAGGAGCACAAGTGGCATAAACAGTTGCCTATAAAAACGATCTTGAAGCAAACAGGACACAATTCAAAGAATGGTTGAAAAAACAGACTGAAAGGAGTCAAAAATCCATTAATAATAAAAGCTCAACACATATTACAAATACCAACAAAACTGACCAACGCATTGCTTTCAATGAACTGCAAGGAACTATGGGTTTACGTCAGCCTTTATAGGGCTGTGGACAGTCCCTTGACAGTGATGAGCAGGTGGCCCCTCATCTTGGGGACCACTCACAAAACACAAGGAACATAGCAGAAGATGCTGTGACAACAAGAAACTAAATGAACAACAATATAAACATAAAATGAACATAATAAACATAAATTAGACATGTGGAAACACAACTCCTATAAAGTGAGATTGTTATATTTGGGAGGCAAGGCCTCATTTTGGCATTGGAGAGTGCAGGTGGGAAGGCTCGAGGAACTGTTTCAGAGATTTAGGCCTTATTTTGCATTTTGTGTATTTTTGAGTCAGAAGATCACTAAAGGTTACATCTATCTATAATTTCAATGCCACATATAGTGTCCTAGTGTCCCCTTCTTAACTCTGCCCTCTACTCTTACATGTTGAAGAACTGAAGTGGAATCTAACCATTATAAGAAATGGAGGAACTTTTTTAAACAAGGTAGAGATGAAGAATAGTCACTAGACAGGCAGAAGTACTAGAAAAATGAGCGGCCAAACCACAATACAAAATCTAACAATCAGGGTCAAAGCTACTTAGTCTTCATCTTAAATAGGGATATTTTTATAATGTTGAACGCTGTGACAACATCTGAACACACGATTAGCTATGAACATCATTGCTACTACAAAAAAAACAGCAGCAACCATGGAAGACGATCATCCAAAATAATACCACACTGATGTTATTGTTACAATAGTAAAATTATTCTAAATGCCATAAAAATAGATTAGAATTACACCCAGAGTACAGAAACAAAACCACAACAATGCATTAACCTTGCTTTCCGTTACACTGTATCTTTCGAGAGTTCCCCCTTTTGTCCATATTCATTTGCACTGTCCTAGTCCTTGTCTGTTGTGCCTAATGCTTTTAGTGCTCTTTTTCCATACCTAGTCCTCCATTCATAGTGTCCTCACTCCTGACCTTTGGCCCCGTATAATATCCTTATAACACACCCTTACCTAGTCTAGTATCCCACACACAGCATCCACATCAGAACCCCTTATTCAGTCCTCCATTTTCCCCACACAGTACCCACTCGGTGTGTTCCTGTTGCTTTCTGTAGAGCTGTGTGAGTAGCCCCCATTCCTTTGATAGCACCCTCTGCCACAGACCCCTATTTAGCACCCTTCACACAACAGCATAATTCTCCTTGTGTTATCATCCCCAGTATCTGAAGGATGCCGGCTTTCATAAAGCTTATCACAGGTGATGCTGTAGATGTGGATAAAATATTATATTAAGATGAGGTGCCATCATGAAAAACTTGCCACTTTTTTGATATGGGGATCACCAAGACTGTTGATAGCAATCCTAAAGTGCTCAATCATTGCACATTATTATTACTGAGGACAACAATGCCCATCATGCCTCCTTTTTTTCAGTGAGTTACAAGAGAACGAGCTCCAGAAACAGACATTTGTGCAGAAGTGTGAAGACTGGATGAAGTTCTTGAAAATGACTGAGGACTGTTTAGCAGTAGATGTGGCCGGCAGCTATGAGGGTCTGAGGGATCAGCAGAAGATTCATGAGGTGAGTACCAGCCTGCTTCCTCTCAGGTTGATGTTACTTTGCAAAGGTTAGTGTCAGAGTAGAGTCTGGAATTGACCAGACTAACACAATGGGCATAATAGAAAGGTGTAGCAAGGCACTATATACGCACCTGACCTGACACAGACTCACACCGGAGGCATGTATAAAAACAAAGAACTTTTATGTTTCTTCACCTGTGGGGCATGTCTTCCCCGTGTCCCACTGGCACAACACAGTCCCAAAGCACACACAAGTACCAACACACAGTATCCTTTGCACCACCACTCCTCCTGGCAAGCGTAGTCCTCCTCCTCCAAACTCAGGCTGTTGAGTGATGGCTGCTGGCCCCTTTTATAGTCCATAAGGGCTCAGGAGTCCCAGCTGCAGTACCCCCTGGCGGAGCCTGCAGGACCCAACAGGGGTGCACCCAACTCCAATTCCCATGGAGCTCTGCAGGAAACCGAGGCACCACTCCAACCCAGGGGGGCTGCCATCTAGCGTCCAGCTAGAGGTATTGCACAGTCCATGCTGCTCTCCCTGAACATATAGCGAAGGGGTATCCCGGCTGTCCGCCACAAAGGAAACATTGTAGTGACCGATAGACGTTAGTTCATTTTCAATCAAAATTGAAGTGCTGATAACTAAAAAATGTAGTGTTATGAAAATTGTAACAGTGAAAGATAATAATGGGACACATTCACTATTTTGTTCTGAATTTTAACTTTTAAGACTTTTAAGGCAGAATGGTGGCTCTGAGGCTAATGATCTGTGTGAGTATCTGGAAGGTTGCTGGTTAAAATTCTGTTACTGCCAGAGAGGATTCTACTTTGTTGGGCCCTTAACCTGAAACTTAATCCAGGGACGCTATACAATGGCTGACGCAGTGCTCTAACGTCCAAATGTTTTGCGAAAGGATCATTTCCCCTCGGTGATTAATACAGTGTACCACAAAAAATAAATAATAATAATAATTAAAGTCCACACAGAGTGCATAAGGGGTGCTGGCAGTGTTCACTGTGATAAGGCAACTTACTCGGATACCACCTTGGCCCTCCAGCATCTTTTATTTTGTCTGTCTGTGGGCTGCTTCATTTTTGCACCATCATTTTACAAAGACAATGCAGGTTTGAAAGTAACACCCCACTTACAATAAGTGTTAATGTCAGGGGGGACCCCCTCCACCAATGTTTTAGCAGCTTTGAAGAAAGTAAATTAAAGAATGCAACAGCTTTACAACTTTTTTAAATAAACTTGGAAAATTAAACTGAAGTGAAAATCCCTGATTTTTTGAGGCCAACAACGGTTTTATTGCAACACCTCTCTGTAAAGGAGGGAGAAGCAGACAGCTGATCAGCGGTGAGTCAGCTGGGTGGAAAAAGCAGGTGAGAATGAATTCGGAAAAGGAAAAGACAGAAACGCAGGTGTAGTGGAATTGGCTTCACTTTTGCAGATGCCCACTGATTTCAAATAACAACAGCTTATTAATTATAATAAGCTTCTCAACATGAGATCTGTAATTTAATTCTTTATGTACTCTGTATTAATAAAAAAAAAAAATCATCAATTTTCAAACAAACATTGTCTAACTTAGAGTCCACTCCACTCTAACTCTATTTTTTTTTAAAATAGGGCCGTTCTGCAACATAGCTACGTTTAAAGTACTTCAATGAAATTAAAGTCGACATGTGAAAATGCACCTGTCCTGCAGATTTGTGTATTTTGTTGAGGAGGAAAACTCTCCAAACATAGAGCCAGTTAATTGCCATTCTCTCGTAACCGCTGGTGTGCACTTCATCATATAAGGGGGCTTCCTGATATGAGCCACAGACTGTTACCCTGGCTATGCATTTGATTGTAAACTTCATGGACACGTGGAGTGATTTGATTTGCTCCTCTTAATACTTAAACTGGTGTCAAATTCTCCCCATGCTCTTTCAATGCATCGTAAAAGTTCTCAGTTTCCAGAGTAACATCTGACAGATTTATTTTTCAATAAATACAAACTCAAACTCTTTAAGATCCTAAACTAAAAAGAAATTTTGCTTGCCATCACAAATTAAACACATCCAAGGTACAAATCGGACAGCATCCAAAAATGTAATGCAGTGCACCACTGTAATAAAAGCACACATACAGAAGTGCTGATCAGGAAGAAAGTCCTGCGCTGTCTGCTGAGACCACAGCTCTCTCCATTAAGTCCCACCGCTGAACGAGCAAGCAAGGGAGTGAACTTTCTTAAACCAACAATGCAATGTTGTGTACTCTTATGTGACCAAACGTGGTGCCCTTTCTGTGCACATCCTCTGCTAATGTATGTACCCAAAATCGCCAATGTATCTCTGACGCATCTTTAGGATTGCAGTCACCACGATTGATGGATAGTTGGCAAAGTGGGCATCGTAGTACAAGACCACAAATCACATCGCTCAACAATATGTTTGCACTGGATAGGAAATTACTCCATTCATTTTTTTTCTTTTATTTTAAAAATGTATTTGGGAAACAAAATGACAGGCAGATGGATTCTGAATATACATGTACATATATGGTATGTGCTGGAGGAGTGCGGAGAGGCGGTCAGCTTTGTGAAGGTGTGTGTCCACAAAAGCAACAGGGAAGCAAAATGATCCTCCCCTCTAAGAGACTTTGAACAGAGTGGATGAACTTGTGGAAATGAGAACATGTGGACAAAGGCTGATGCAATAAGACGACAGTTAAAAGCTGGACCCACAGTCAAAGATGATAAAGCAGGATCTTTAGAACTCAAGCTATGAGGAAGATAATGTGAGACTGTGGTAAACTGTAAATATTTGATGACGACGATACTTGTGCTTCATTTCGTGAAATGTTCTTTACCTTGTTTTTTAGTGTTTTCAAGCAGAGGCCTCTTTAGGTCAACAGATTCTGCACTCAGTTATTACTGAAGCCTCACGACTGCTGGAACATGGAGAGGTGGACAACAGGTCAGTTGAAATTCTGTCTCATTAGGGTATCATCATCTAAGCAGACTGCTGTGCCTTTATTTTAGGACAGGGGTGGGGTAGGCAACATCAGTCCTTGAGGGCCTCAGTGGCTGCAGGTTTTTGTGCCAACCCTGTTTCTTAATGAGAAGTCAATTATTGCTCAGGTGACATTTTGATGCTTCATTTTAGTGGTCTCGCTTGTTAAGGTTTCCCACCCTCGATTGCTTATTTCAATCTTAAACAGCTGCATTCACTGTTTTAATGGCTCCTTATTAGCAATAAAATGTAAATGACAAAGCAGCCAGCAGTTCTCCATCCAGTCTGTTTTCATTTACATCTGTGTGTGTTCATCATGCACTGTCTGATTTAATAAAACATGTAATAGAAAATGTGACAGACTGAAAATTATCTGTTTTAGGCTTCAAATCATTTGGATGGTATCCTTGGAGAGGAAAAAATCTACGATATAAGAATGTTACATTGCAGACTAACAAGCCATAAAATTAAATAAGGTGCGAGACTGGCAAGGATTGCTTTCTAATTAAACAGTAGGGTTGGAATGAAAACCTGTAGCCACCTCAGCTCTCCAGGACCGATATTGCCCACCTCTGTTCTAGGATGTGATAATATTTTGAGTGTTTTTTGTTGAATTCTAAATTATTAAGCTTGTGAAACAAAACTCACAAATGTCTCTTTTTGCTTCATTTACTATGAACTGAAACACAGCACTTTGCAGGGAACTTCTTGTGATTCATGTGCTAACTCTCTGACATTTAATAATAAAAGGGTGATTCAATACGATTCATCGGGTTTCAAAATTATTTATTTCACTTACAAATCATTACAGTACAATGCAGTAAATTGTAAATGATTTAGGTGAGCATAAAGTTTATGATGTAATTTTCCAAGTGCTCAATATGACCTCCTCCAGCTGTATGGACAACATCAACGCGCTAGTCAAATTCATCCCACACTCGATTGAGCATGTCGGGTGTCACTACTCACAGCTCTTTCAATGTGATTTTGGAGATCATCCAGTGTTGTTGGGAGTGGTGGAAAATAAACAGAATCCTTAACCCCTTAACATGCACACGTACCGGTCCCGGTACATAACGACGATTGGACGACGTCACAATCCTGTCACAGCCATGTGTGCATGCCCCTCTGTCATGCACCTTGACATACTACACATCAAATGAAAATTCAGAGTCTCGTCTTTCCGATGATATAAACCATTCTGACACACAACAACCACAGCACTGACACTAAATCCTTTTTTACAGAGAGGTAAATAAATAAAAATACTTTTAAGAGTTGACTTTTCCTACCTTTGAAGGCTCTCTGCAAGTCAAACATCAATATTTCCGAGCAATATTGATCTCATTCTGTCCGTAAGGCTCCAGGGAATATAATCCAGTAAAACGATTAGGTCCAAAACACACGATAGATCCTCAAAGGAACAAAAACTCCAGAAAACGTTTCTTAACTTGAGACTAGCTCCGACATTTTTTTTCATTTCTATTGGTCATATCAGACGTAATTTGTTTCTGTCGGCAATAACCATGCTTAACCATGTTACACGGAAGTGTTAGCTTCTGATTGACACCTAAGTTGGCCAATTACGAGGGGTCTGGGGGGTGACTGGCACCTCGTATAGCCAACGAGTGTCACAGACAGCTGAACGATGACGCACAACTCCAAACCCTGGTAGAATCTACCAGTTTGATTGGATGCTGTGAGTGACACTCCAAACTTACAGCCAATGAGCAGCTGAGCACGTTGATATGTAACTTGCCATGCTAACTTGTAAACAAAACCGATCGAGCTGCGAAGCTGGCATTTGTGCCAGTCTGCAGACTTGGTGCTTGGTTGTTTATTGTGATTTCACCAAGTTTTTTCGCATTTTAAATATGGATACAAGTACAGATATACGTAAATACACTCTCGATTAAGTAATAGATGCATGTACGCGGCGTGACAGTGATCTATCGTACCAGGAGACGTCTAATGGCAGAGAGCGACATGTGACACGCCCTTGTGCTTTCTGCCTGCTAGTGATTGCTACAATCAGTGGCACATGGAAAAACATTGAGCTGTGTTGTAACAGTTTGTAAAAAAATGTATATAGTTTGTGTGCATTTTATTAAAAAAAAAGTAAAAAATAAAATATAGATTTTTTTTTGGCCCATAAGACTTGTTTTGACTATTTTTATATTGAAATGTGTATTTTTTATTGTTTTTAGTATGGAATATGAATTTCCATAACTAATAGAGTGACACTGTGTGTAGATATAGATTCCTTTAGGTGTAAGCTTTCAGTAGAGCCCTCATTGATATCTGTGGGTTGAAGCATTCAAAAGTTATTACACTTTTTCCATACGTTCCAAAATGTGGATAATGGATAAACCATAGGTCCCTCTAAAAAGCCACTGGACATGCCCACATAAAACTGGTGTAAAAAATGTCATTTTTACAGGTATTCTTTTCAAATTTGAAATGTGAGTAGTCAACAAGTTATTCTGTTGGTACATAGTGTGTTTCTGTCCCCACCTACCTACTGCAGCTATAGAGGCCTTTATTTTCACAAAAAAACTTAGGTGAGAACAAAAAAATTTGTTTTTTTTCTTTGAGTTCTAATGTACATAACTTTTGATCAGTCACACCTACAGTGATTCTGACTACTAAGGGTGAAACTAGAGAATGTTACCTTTACAAAGAGACCAAACATGTGTTTATACTCCAGATAGTTCAATAACAGCAATGATTCTAATTTGGTGAGGTCAAATTACAAGCGATTTAGCAAAAATGACCCCGCTTGATAATGTACTCCCACAAAAAAATAAAAGTCACACGGCGTGAGATCTGGTGATCTTGAGGGCCAGTAGCGGAGTGCCAAATCGTGGGCTCCTTAACGGCCAATCCAGTGATGAAGGAGCTCGTTGTTGAGAGATGCTCGAACTCCCTGGTACCGATGAGGTGGCTCTCTATTCTCCGGTGACAGTCAGAAACTCTATGACCCCCTCTTTCAATTGGTATGTGATTGGTTCCTGGGCGCCTCACGGTTGTAATAATATGGCACTTTGAAATCGGTTGAATCGCTTTGAATCACCCTGTATAATATAATGAATTAGACATGCAGGCCGGTGATTCATAAGTTACTAAGTCAGACTGTAGTGCAATACCTTTGTTATAAGGCTACACACTGGACATTCAAAATAAGTGCTCAGTCTTTCTGATCATACCTTATAAGAGCTGCATGTTGATCAGCACTTGCAAATAAGAATTTTACTGTACATTTTAAACCTATACCTCAGTAAACCTATCCCTGTAAGTATGTGTGTCAAAAGATGTTTTCTTCTTCTCTATTCAACTCTAAGAAATTACTCTACGGTGCCAAAGTAGACCATATCCCTTCATTTTCATTTTTTTAACCTAGTTTAACATTTACAAGTGGCAGGTGCTATGATGGTGTCTTTTGTTTTATTTATTTATTTATTTTTTTTAATTGCAGTACTCTCTTCTATTTTAGAGAGTTTCTCGTCGGAAAGAAATTAATTTATTTCTGCCACATTTATGTGCTAGTGTTCCTTACGATTTAGTTTGTAAATTGTCTTTTGAATGCTAATGTTTCTTCCTACCTTTGTCTGTCTTTTGACCTGCCAGGATCTGATCTGGGCTTTTTACCCAGATTTATTTTACTTTGAGACAATGCCAAGCATTGGTCCTGTACTGAAAATAAACACAAATTGCTTCATAAAGATGATAAAATCTCCATGTTCGACTCGTAATTGTTTATCACGCTGAGCTTTTTTTTTTTTTTTATTTGTGCAGATGTTACGTGTAATTATGCTCTTAACGTTGTCCTTTCCAGTTGTACTATAATTAGTGCAGAGTATTAAAAATATGAATCTGCTTGCCATCAGGGAGACAGCAGCACAATTATGCTTTCATTTAAGAGAACCCTGTGTTCTTATGAGCTCCGCTTTGTGTTGGCTCGGAGTTTTTCCGTGGAGGCAAGAGGTAATGTTGGCTCTCATTATTGCACACCTCTCCATCACCTTCTTCCATTGCAGGTAAATAGTCATTGTAATCAGGGAGAGCCATTTAAAAAGAGGTTACAGTTTAATTGGAGGAGGTTAACTCACAGCCGTCGGAAGTGGGAGAAGTGGTTCTTCATTCTTCGCCTGAATTTAATGACTTTTAGACTCTGCAAGATTCCTGTTAGCCTTCCACAGTCAGTTTAGCACTGTTTAAGTAAAGCTTCCCCAGTCCCTCTAAAATTCTAAGCTGAAATCCAACTTCCAGTATGGTTTTTCCATATTTCCTGTCTGGGGACGAAGGGGCGGGACTTCCAGTCCGATTTTGGTGGATGTGATGTCGGAATTGTGGAGTCTGGTCTGTCTTGGAGGCAAAAGAGGAGAACGTATTATCGACAGCGCCCTCCCACTCTTGGGAGTGGTATTGCCTTGTTTATCATGGCCCTGTAGTTGCCCCCTGCTTGTAAATGTTAGCCTATCTATCTATCTATCTATCTATCTATCTATCTATCTATCTATCTATCTATCTATCTATCTATCTATCTATTTTACAATTACAATACAATACAATACAATTTATTTTTGTATAGCCCAAAATTATACAAGAAGTGCCGCAATGGGCTTTAACAGGCCCTGCCTTTTGACAGCCCCCCAGCCTTGACTCTCTAAGAAGACAAGGAAAAACTCTCAAAAAAACCCTAGTAGGGAAAAAAATGGAATAAACATTGGGAAAGGCAGTTCAAAGAGAGACCCCTTTCCGGGTACGTTGGGCTTGCAGTGGGTGCCAAAAAAAGGGGGTCAATACAATACAATACACAGAACAGATCACAAGTAAGTCTCAATACAATATAATAGTGCAATAGAAATATTACAAGTACAGGGCAGAATCCAACACTAGATGATATCATATAATACAATTTGGATTTGTTTAGAGTCCTGGAGACCTCGGCCATCAAGCTGCCTCTCCCATTTGTCAGGATATGCTAAACTAAAGTAGTGAGTCTTCAGCCTTCAGGATTTGAAAGCTGAGACCAAAGGGGCATCTCTTATAGTAGCAGGCAGGCCATTCCACAGCTGAAACAGTGCTGGGCCAGCCAATCCAATGAAAGGACCCCTCTACCCCACGATTCCTGTGATCCTCCATCAGGGATGACTTTACTTTAGGCAGGCAAAACAACTTGGCAGTAGGGCAGTGGCACCAAGTGCCACATTTGAGTAACGAGAAGAGTAACAGAATAGTGAGGGTTAGTAACAAATTATAACTATCATGTTACTTATGTTTTAGTGCTAATGACTAACAACAGAGATGCAGTCTGTACAGTTAATCAGCAGCTCTAGTCAGGATATGCTAAACTGAAGTAGTGAGTCTTCAGCCTGGATTTGAAAGCTGAGACCAAAGGGGCATCACTTATAGTAGCTGGCAGACCACTCCACAGTTTAGGGACCCTGTACATAAAAGTTCAACCTCCCACTGTTATTGTATTAATCCTTGGAATCGTAAGCAGTAACGTAGAGGAGGTCTAAATAAACCTTGGCAAACACTAACAAATGAATCAAAACCAGAAGACAAAATAGAATTCAAATAGCAAGCAAGAAGTAAATCAATTATTTCATCAATAAAGCATAAACCTCAGACTGAAGAAGGTGCAGGACTTGACGGTTTTGGCTTTTGAGCTTGACTGCTAGATGCAACACTCCCTTTTTATTTCCACTGACCTACTCATCACGTGACTGTTGCATGGTGTTGCCAAGTCAGAAGGCTGATTCCAGAGACAAACAACACATGAACAAAGAGGCCACCACAGCGATAGGCAATGATGGGCTTATATACTGACAATCTAACTGCGCTCATATTACTAAGAGATGAATTTATCGTTTATATTTTCTTCCCACATCCCAAATACGTGCATATCTGGCTAACTGGCCACGGCATGAAAGTAGGTGCATGAGTAGGAACTGGCACTGGGATGGATCGTGGTTTGCACCCAATGCTACTGACATTCTGAGATTTCATTCCTAATGATCTTGAGATGAATTAAGTGGCTTTGATGTGGTATGAACAGATACATTCTTATGTTTTTTAGCTATTTTTTAATCTAATGTGCAGAATATATTTCTATGTACCTATTACATGATATTTTTGCCCAACATTTTATTACTCTTAAATAGAAGTCTGTCGTATATACGAAGAATTGAATGTCAGATTGACTGGAAGGGACATTTTACTTTAAAGAGGAATTAAAGGTTAGGCTGGTCCCCTAGCAGATGAAACCAGAACTCCCACAGGACCTTGCTACTCATGAAATACTAGTTGTCGCTTTGTTGTAGTGATAAAGACCTGCTGTGACTTATCTAAGAGTGATAACCTGAGGTGTCTCAATTAGCAACAGCACAGAAAATCGGAGTCCTGTGAAAGCTGTGTGCTAGCAGAGCTCACACAATGTAAGAGAAGAAAGAACACCTCTTCACTTGTGAAGCAGACTTGGTAGTCCACAGTATAATGAAACCTCTGAACGTGACTCCGGTAAGCTGAAAAGAAGTAACTGCTGGGGTCTACTACTAGGTACAGCTAGTTGGGTCCCCACTAGAGGGCAGCACTCTGAGGAGGACTGTTAACAGAATTTGAGTTTATTTCTACCAAGCCATCATAAAATTGAAGAGAACTGCATAAACGGGAATATGAATGATCCCGGTTCATACTTCCATCTACCAGTGGACAGAAAGTCAGATATGATCAAGGCCTGTCTGTAGACTATCAACTGGGCAGCCCCAAGATTATGCAAGTGTTCAGGCATAATCCTCTTTTACTAGTGCGATAAAATTAAAATTCCCATAATGCATGAAAGACTTAAAAGTTCTTTACTTCTTTATCTTTGTTTCATACCTGTGTGAAATTTCAAATTCATCCTGGAAGCAAAGAAAGTTAACTGTCCAGCTGAAGCAGAAGGAAGACTTTTGAGAACTCCCCACTGTTCATTATCATACAGAGGGCTTTTTACAGAAAACGCTGTTATAACATTGCGGGAGATACTGAGCAGAGTAAAAGATTTTTAAAATAAAGTGTCCTGTTCAGAGCTGCCACCTCCTCTGAAACAAGATTTTAAAAGAAATATGTGTTTCCCTTGCCATAGCAATGAATTTCTTCTCAAGCTGTCCATGCTGAAGGATCGCTGGCGTGGGGTGATTCTCAGAGTTCACCAAAGGAAGGGCATTGTGGATGGTTTGGTCAGACAGTGGCACCACTACCAGGACACGGTGAAACGACTCAAGAACTTCCTCACTGACACGAGAGAACTGATTGCAGCTACGTCTAGTGGGACAGAGGCCTGGGCTATGAAAGAGGCACTTCAGACTTTGGAAGATATAAAGGTAAGCGTGCCTCCTCTCTCCTTATGTGTCAGTGGGAGTGGGCATTGTGAAACTAGGATGAAATGGCAGAAAATGCAGTTTTGGGTAGCACAGGGCAGGAGAAGGAGGAGGTATTAGGACAGTTCGGAGGATTGTGTGAAGGTGTCTAAGGTCTAATAGGTGTGTGTAAATGTGTGTGTGTGTGTTGGCACTGCAGGAGTGTGAGGTATGTGGGAGTACAGCTACACATACAACATAGCGGTGTAGGAAGTGAGAATACAATTGAAAGTAGGCAAATACTACACACAGTGCATGTGTGTGAGGACAGGAATGAGTATTATGTGGGGGTGTTTGGGTCCACATATGGTGGATTCAAAAAGTATTCAGACCCCCTTCACTTTTCTGCATGCTTTATTCTGTTTTAATTTTAAATGGATAGATTGGCCATTTTTGCCACATTCAATAACCCATAATTGCAAAGAGAAAGCAGGTTTTCATGAAAGTTTGCAAATTTATTAAAAATCAAAAATTGAAATCTCTCATTTATTTATTTAAGTATTCAGACCCTTTTGCTGTGATACTCCAAATTGTGCACAGAGACATCCTGCTTGCTTTAATTCTCACTTGAGATGTTTCTAGAACTTGATCAGAGTCTGCCTGTGGCAAATTGAATTGGTTGGACATCATTGAGAAGTCCCACATTTCACACTGCATGTCAAGACCAAAACCCCCCAGCCTTGAAGTCCCTAGAACTCTGTGTAGACCTCCGCCATCAAATTGATTTGCAGAATAGATCAAGGAGCTAATTTCTGTGGTCTAAAGTTATGTCTGTTGTTTTGTGACGAGTCCAGAAGAGGGCGCCAGTATAAAAATATGTACAGTATGAATACATAAAAGCACACAGTGGTATGTACTGTATGTGTTTCAGTGTGTGTGTGTGAGACACGCACACACACACACGTGTGTACTTGTAAAGTTTATAAAAAGAGACAGTAGTCATCAGAAGGTCTGTTGCTCGCCTGTCAGATTTATGTCTACCGTTACTCTTCTGTTCTGCAGCACACACAAGTTCTGTTTCACCGCTGGAGTAGTGGTTACCAAATGGCTATGGAGACGGGAAGGCACCTGTTTTCTATGGCAGACATCCCCACAGAAAGATTGCTACAAGAGGAGCTCTGTGAGCTACAGGACAGCTGGGAACAAGTAGAGTCACTGACAGCAGACCAGAAGAGACGTATTCTGTCCGCAGTTGAGGTATGTGTCTGAAGGAAGGACAGAAGATGTGCACACAGACGGGAGTCTGTAAAGGAAGTGAGCTTAATTGTATGTTTTGTTCTTCAACATCAATGTCAGCCCAAACACCTCACATAAACTTGGTGGTGCAGTTTACAGTGGTAACACAGACCTACCTGTCTTTCATAAGCTTATCTGCTGGCCCTGCTCCGACAGTCACACTCACCTCTTTACCTAAAGGGTGCTGCCTCTTCTTCTTTCAGATGCTCCCATTAGGGGTCGCAAAACAGATTATCTTCTTCCATATCTTTCTCTTCTCTGCATCTTGTTCTGTTACACCCATCACCTGCATGTCCTCTCTCACCACATCCATAAAACTCCTCTTAGGCCTTCCTCTTTTCCTCTTCCCTGGCAGCTCTATTCTTAGCATCCTTCTCCCATTATACCCAGCATCTCTCCTCTGCACATGTCCAAACCAACACAATCTCGCCTCTCTGACTTTGTCTCCAAACCATCCAACTTAAGCTGACCCTCTAATGTCCTCATTTCTAATCCTATCCATCCTCATCACATCCAATGCAAATCTCAGGACCTTTAGCTTTGGTTCCATTAACTAATTCAGTAGAACACCGGCAAATGTGAGAGTCATATCTGAGAAATGCTTCCTTCAAGAATGCTGCCATTTCCCCTGGTCACTCATCCTCACTCTCAAACTCATTAATCTTGTGTCCCTACGGGTTTTGCGATGGCAAATCTTGGACTGTATTTTACACAAGTTCTACAGGAGCTGCTGTGATGTGAGGTTTGCCTGATTTGTGCCTTGTAGAGAGTTCAGCTCCCTAATTGCAGGCTGCCCAAGGTGGAAACGGGGGGTTCACACTTGGGATTTATTAATAGTGACTTAACAGCTTACAGTGATTGAGAATCATAAAAGTAAACTCTGAACCACCAGAAAGGACTATATGTGAGGATCAAGAACATGGCAACTCCCTCCATTTTGAAAATCCAGTTCAGAGTGCTGTAGCATCACAAACAAGGCAGACACAAAATTCTAACAGGGAGCCTGTGCACTGGGCACTCACGTACACACGTACCCAAACTCGCTCAACCTGATGCTCATGTTTAGGGGATGCATGAAGAAAAACTGGAATACCTGAAGAAACTGTCAAACAAGTATAGCAATAACGGAGAAGCTCTGCAGACGTACTCTAGGGATAAGGCTAAGATTTGATCCCATTACTCTGGAGCTGTGTGTCAGTTATGCTAACCACTGCACCGTCATACCATCAAAAAATATATTCGCTTAAACTAGAACCAATGTTTTCCTTAGAAATATCTCCTTCTGTTTGGAGAAAGACAGTTTTAATAGACCAGGGTTCAAGGACACATTGAAGACCTTGTTGGACATGTTTGGAGATTGTGTGTGTGTGTTCATTGCTGATTTTCACCTAACAGTAGTCATTTTTTGTGAGCAGCATGTAATGTCTGGTGGAAGTGCAACGGAGGGACAATTAATAACTTCCAAATTTAAAAATGATCCATTTTAGTGTGATCTTGCCCTGCAAATGCTCCTCACACCAGTTCCAGACTAAGAACACCTAAGTGGTGGGAATTAAAAAAGTAGAGGAAAGTGCTTTATACCAAAATGAAGATATATTTAAAGATGTAACAAAATGTTATTATGAAGTTAACAGTTCAGTCCGGCATTTCAAGTTTAAGTAGGAATAAGTACAGCACAGGCAGCCTGCTGCATGTGTAGCGTGTAAAAAAAGTAATTAAACTAAAATGTGTTTGACCTTTTTTGTACACGATGGTAACTAGAGACATATATTCATACTAAGAGTCACCTCCATTTAAAGTTAAATAAAGGAATAATGTAGGCTAGAAATAAAGGTGTTTATGAGAATGCTGTGCCGAATGATAATCAGTAGAAGTGAGTACTGCAAATAGGATGAGCGTTCAAAAGAGTGAGTGACGCAGCGTAACACGCATCACAGTAGCGAGATGAAACGTATTGTAGTAGACTTACCAAATGAGCACTCATTCTGAATTAATATCACATTTAACCAAAAGTGTCTGAGTTCATTGTGCTTTAAAATGAGAAGTGTTATTAGTCTTCATATTACAGTGACAACCCTGCCCACCTGATGTTTTTGCATGTTGTTCTCACCAATGTTCTCCGTCAGTCATTATTAAATCTGTTTTATGAGGTCTGTCTGTTTCAGGACACACTCACAGATGTAACTGCATGTTCATACTAGGAAGATGTAGAGTTGGAGAGGGAGACTGTTGTCAAAAAATCCTACAATAAGACTATGTGATTTGTGTCCAGTAGGTGCGCTAACCACTGAGCCGTCAGGTGTTTCCTATCCAACGCAAAGCACCAGGACTGGGCTCCTCTTTGAAACAGGGGCACTGTACTGCCGGTTTCTTTAACCACAAAGTGGAAGGAGCTTGTGAAAGGCTTTGGCCTTGTTAAGGTTGTCCTCCTCAGCAGTGACTGATGATCAAAATTCCACTCAGCCCCATTTTAATCAGCACAGTGTCTTGTGAAAATCATTTTAATTATATTGATCTTTCTTTCTTTCTGAACACACACCAGAATGAATATATCCATCCATTATCCAACCTGCTATATCCTAACTACAGGGTCACGGGGGTCTGCTGGAGCCAATCCCAGCCAACACAGGGCGCAAGGCAGGACACAAACCCTGGGCAGGGCGCCAGCCCACCTCAGAGAATGAATATACTGCAGGAAAATTAAAAAGAAAGAAAACTTCTGACTTGGCAGTCCCAGTCCCAGTGAGTCATTGTGCAGACGTATTGCTGTTGGTATGAAGGAGCCCCAGTAGCATTTTTTGAAACACTTCTGCTGAATAATTCGTTGGCTGAAAGTCCTCAGTGTTTAGTGTGTCAGAGAGGGGATGTGGAGCATTGCTTATAATGGCATGCAGTTTTGTGTTCATTCTCTCCTTTGTTTGTCCCATAACTGAGCCTGCCATTTTAATTAGCTTGTTGATTCAGTGGGCCTTTCTTGAAGTGATGTTACCAGCTCAGCACAGCACAGCAAATCACACTCGTCATCCCAGAGTAATAGAAGATGTGAAGGATGTCACCTCCCACAGTAAAGGGGCCTGCTCTGCCCTTTCTTATATACAGTAGCTCCTCTGTGTTCTGAGACCAGTCCAACCTTTCATTATTGTGGACCACCTCTACATCCACTCCTTGAGTAGTGACTGGACAGAGGGGCTCTTTGGTGCGGAGAAAGTCAATAAGCAGTTCCTTGGTTTTGCTAATGTTAAGTTACAGACAATTCTCTTTGCACCAACACAGTTCTCCACCTGACTCCTATACTGTACTCTGACTCTTCCCCTTTATCAATACAGTAATCCCTCCTCGTTCCAGACCCCCCCGCGATAGGTGAAAATCCGCGAAGTAGAAACCATATGTTTGTGTGGTTATTTTTATATATTTTAAGCCCTTATAAACTCTCCCACCCTGTTAACATTATTAGAGCCCTCTAGACATGAAATAACACCCTTTAGTCAAACGTTTAAACTGTGCTCCATGACAAGACAGGGATGACAGTTCTTTCTCACAATTAAAAGAAAGCAAACATATCTTATCTTCAAAGGAGCGCCGTCATAAAGGAGCGCGTCAGGAGCAGAGAATGTCAGAGAGAGCGCTCGCAAAGAAAAGCAAACAATCAAAAAATCAATACATGCTTTTAAGTATACAGAAGCACCACGATAAAGCGGCATTTTGTAGAAGAGCGTCAGTGTCCTCTGTGCAAACAGCCCCTCTGCTCACAGCCCCTCCGTCATGCAGAGAGAGCGAGAAAGATAGAGTGAAGCAAACAAGCGCCACGCGGGAAGCATATCTTATAGCATTGAGGAGTTTTAGTTAATATGCAATACATGCTCTGATTGGGTAGCTTCTAAGCCATCCGCCAATAGCGTCCCTTGTATGAAATCAACTGGGCAATCAAACTGAGGAAGCATGTAACCTAAATTAAAAGACCCATTGTCCGCAGAAAGCGGCGAACCAGTGAAAAATCTGTGATATATGTTTAGATGTGCTTACATTTAAAATCCGCGATAGAGTGAAACCGCGAAAGTCAAAGCGCGATATAGCGAGGGATTACTGTATACCCCATAAGTGCAGGCTCATCTGAGAATTTCTTCAAGTGATCTGACTTGGGGTTATATTTGTATTATTATAATTGCATTATAATAAACATTAAATAAAACATCTGCTGAAATTCCAGAGTGTCATGTCGCCAGAATGTTGATCCCGGTCATCCTATGCAAAGAAGACCCCGTGCAATTTAGAAGCCTTCAGTTTGTGCTTCTTCTTTTAAAAGTAACTAATGAATATCTCTGGCAGAAAGGATTTTAAACCCAGCAAATGGGGCGGCCTGAATGAATCAAATTCTAGCCACGCCAGCAGAGGAGAGCCATAGGTGGCACGTGTGGGGTTGTACTCTTCGGCTCTGCTGAAAGTAAGCATGTCAGCTTAAGCTCGCCTCTGTCATAGAAAATGAAGAAAGGCAGTTGTGCAGCGTTGTGAAAAGAGGATTAGGGGCGCTTAAAGGAGGCGCAGCAGCAGCATGGCACAATGGCAAATGAGTGCCTTCCTGCAGCCAATTTGCTTTGACGTCACAGCAAGAGCAGACGGAAAAAGAAATGTGTTGTTTACAGGGTAATTCATTTAAAGGCAGTTCAGCAATAGTAGTGGCCTGCCTGCAGGCAGCTGGTGGCTGTTTATTGCAAAAAGCTTGTTACCGCTTGGAGTACAAACTGCCAATAAAAGCTGTGACATGTGCACTTACTGTCTGGGCCAGCTAGGGGACGTCACGTGTACTGCTCTGATAAACAGTCGAAGTTACAGGATGAGAAGAGAAAATGAATGGTTATTTGTGTTGGTTGCTATATTATTTATACAAATCCATCCATGAACTTGTTAGTTCAGGGCAGGTTTGTTAGTCAGCCATTCTCCAACCCACTATATCCTAACACAGGGGTCTGCTGGAGCCAATCCCAGCCAATACAGGGTGCAATGCAGGAACAAATCCCCGGGCAGGGCGTCAACCCACTGCAGGGCACACACACACACCCCCACACACCAAGCACACACTAGGGACAATTCAGGATCGCCAATGTACATACCAGCATGTCTTTGGACTGTGGGAGGAAACCGGAGCACCCGGAGGAAACCCACGCAGACACGGGAAGGGGCAGGTTTGTGAGGAGCTTCAATGTAATCAATAGCAGTGGATAAAAGGATCCATCCATCCATTATCTAACCCGCTATATCTTAACACAGTGTCACGGGGGTCTGCTGGAGCCAATCCCAGCCAACACAGAGCACAAGGCAGGAAACAAACCCTGGGCAGGGCGCCAGCCCACCGCAGGGCACACAGACACACCAAGCACACATTAGGGACAATTTAGAATCGCCAATGCACCTAACCGACATGTCTTTGGACTGTGGGAGGGAAACCAGAGGACCCGGAGGAAACCCATGCAGACACAGGGAGAACATGCAAACTCCACGCAGGGAGGACCCGGGAAGCGAACAAGGGTCTCCTAACTGCGAGGCAGCAGTGCTACCCACTGCGCCACCGTGCTGCCAGATAAAAGGATCCATCGCCAACTGGATATCAGTTCAGCACGGGGCAAACTTTCTCAAACCCAGGCAATTTAGAGTCACTTCATATCTTTGGACCATATTGAGAAACAGGAGTGTCCAAAAAATCCAGGTGGAGGCCATTCAGACTCTAGACAGAAGGCACCCTATGTAGAGTGTTGGGGAAATTAATAAATCTATAAAATCTGCATTGTTAGGGCGTTCAAAGTTTGGTGCAAAATTCCAGAAGTGGTTTGTTATGACATACCCAGATCATCTCTATGGCAAAACTGAATTCTACACGTAACACTATCGACACTTTCAATTCGGCTGACAGCACGTGGCTTCTTCATGTAGGTGGTGTGACCACATGACATACAAGATTTGTTACGAAAATTATTCCATCTGTGTCAGATCAATATATATTTTTTTTTAATTCATTGTTGTCCAGCATTTCTAAAACATTATGCCTTTCCCACAATGCATGCCGATCTCTACCTGAGCACATCTGCCGGCAACTCCTAGTGAGTTTGGACAGCTCACAAGCTCCCCTAAATCCTGGTGGACTTTGCAGTAGTTAATACTTTTATTAATAGTAATAAAATGTTTTTACTGCTACACCTAAGAATAGGACCAAATTTGCATCACTCTGAAATGTTTGAGCAAGTTAGGACTGTCTTCCTACTCTAAGACTCTTCATAAATATGGACACATGCTTCTAAAGTTCAAAAATGTGCTTTAAAATAAATCTCAAGAGGGAGGAAAACTGCCAAACCTCTGGTGTCGAGAGACAAAGTAAACGGAGACTCTTTATAAAATAAGTAATTTAATTAAATAACAAAAAGAAGCATAAAAAATAAACAGGAAAAAGGCAAAAAAATGATCCAAAAGGGTTTCTTAAAAGGAAATCCAAGTGTAACAAGTCCAAAGATAAAGCCAAAAATAATCAAAACCCCAAAAAGTTCAAAGCGTACTTACACAATGGAAAACAGTCCACAACTTCTCAATGAACCTTTGTGAGACCAACTTCTTCACTTGAATATGTAGGCAGTCCTAGAAGTAGTGATGTCACAGAGGCCACGCCTTTTGGGTTACACCCACAAAATATAAGCAATGTAGCTTACAAACACTAATATGCAAAACATAACTGCTAAATAATATTTAAATAAAACAAAATTAACAAAAGTTACTTAAAAACCATGCACACATGAAACATAATAATTAAAAATTATCACAGATGACTAAAACAAACATAATTCAGATGGAAAATGCTGGCTAACACATAAAACAGGGTAGATGTCTTGGCATTGCCAGGATTAGCTCAGGCCCCTCACGACTAATCAGCTTTGCTAAATGAATGAGGCCTAGAGATTTCTGCTGTGTCTGGTATGTGTCCACGTCCAGCATTATCTCACTCAGGTATTATGACCCTTTACCTTTCCTATCTCAGGGCATAATTATAGCTGAAATACTCTGGCCTGAAGCCTTAGAATTAGATAGATACTTTATTAATCCCAAGGGGAAATTCACATAATCCAACAGCAGTATACTGATACAAAAAACAATATTAAATTAAAGAGTAATAAAAATGCATGTAAAAGCAGACAATAACTTTGAGTAATGTTAGCATTTACGCCCTCGGGTGGAACTGAAGAGTCACATAGTGTGGGGGAGGACCGATCTCCTCAGTCTGTCAGTGGAGCAGGACGGTGACAGCAGTCTGTCGCTGAAGCTGCTCCTCTGTCTGGAGATGATCCTGTTCAGTGGATGCAGTGGATTCTTCATGATTGACAGGAGTTTGCTTAGCGCCCGTCACTGCTGCAGATGTTAAACTATCCAGCTTCATTCCTACAATAGAGCCTGCCTTCCTAACAAGTTTGTCCAGACGTGAGACGTCCTTCTTCTCTATGCTGCCTCCACAGCACACCACCGCGTAGAAGAGGGCACTCACCACAACCGTCTGGTAGAACATCTGCAGCATCTTATTGCAGATGTTGAAGGATGCCAACCTTCTAAGGAAGTATAGTCGGCTCTGACCTTTCTTACATAGAGCATCAGTATTGGCAGTCCAGTCCAATTTGTCATCCAGCTGCACTCCCAGGTATTTATAGGTCTGCACCCTCTGCACACAGTCACCTCTGATGATCACGGGGTCCATGAGGGGCCTGGGCTTACTAAAATCTACCACCAGTTCCTTGGTCTTGCTGGTGTTCAGGTGTAAGTGGTTTGAGTCACACCATTTAACAAAGTCTTTGATTAGTTTCCTGTACTCCTCCTCCTGCCCACTCCTGATGCAGCCCACAATAGCAGTGTCGTCAGCGAACTTTTGCACATGGCAGGATAATTGTATTGGAAGACTGATGTATATAGGCTGAACAGGACCGGAGAAAGTACATACCCCTGCGGCGCTCCTGTGTTGCTGACCACAATGTCAGACTTGCAGTTTCCGAGATGCACATACTGAGGTCTGTCTGTAAGAAAGTCTCCGATCCATGCCACCAGGTGTGAATCTACTCCCTTATGCAATTATGCAATGGCTGGAGTTTTTCATCACAAGCAATCCATTAGACATCACACATACACCTCTATCTCCTTCTCAATGGCTTCTTCTGTCAAATTGCTTGGTCACCTGCTTTTCAGTGGTACCATTCATGGAGTCAAAAGGCACCAGAGTTGTGTTCACACCTAACTTGTGCTTGGTCTTGGTCTAGCTGACCGAAGCCATTAGCACTGATCGCTAGTGTGCCCAGTGGCTCAGGTGATGGACTGCAAAATAAATGAAGGTTGGTTCAGTGCCCACACACTTATCTCTGTAATCTGCCAGTGTCCACATTTCAGAAATACGGAAATGATTGCTGTTGTGGTTTATTACCTACTTCATATAGAAGTAAAAAGTGTAATTCATGATTTTACACTTTATATTGAAACAGAATTTACAGAATGCTGTTTTCTTGTCACTCCATTTAAGGAAGGACTTTACCTATGGATAAAGGGGCTGGCTGGAACGGAAGCCTGTGTCCCATGTGGTCTTGCCACACCGATTGCTAAGCTTGAGGCTGAACTCTGAAAGACTGCAATTTCTTACGGCTTTACCTGCTTGGAGTCTCATCTCTGAAAATTCCATAACCCATTGCTTCCCACCCTCTCAGCTGGATGCTGCTGTGTGTCGGCTTATTATTCTGTCAAATGCCTGCTGAATTACCTTCTTTGTGTATGATTGTGTGAAATTGTTTAAGCCTGCCATCTCTGATTTTTATGTTGTCATTTCACAGAAGCCCCCACATTATTTATTGTGTCATGAGTTTGGCTGGTAAGGTCAGGGGATTGGATATATCGTGATTTTTCATGCTGGGTTCCAGTACCACTAAACTTTTTCTCACTGAGCAAGGATAGCATAGTCTTGTCAAGTCTTCTATGAACAGCCATAGTATTTTAGATGTCAAAGAGGTCTGTACTCCACCACAGGCCAGCTCATTTGCCTGATTTGGTGACGTTTGTCCAGGGGAGTCCTTGCTGATTGGCAGCTCCAGTGGATGTACTCTCTTGTCCTCAGTCACCAGTCTAGTTTTTATTCCCTACCAGTACCTTGGCTGCTCTCTAAGTGTCTTTCTATTACTTATAAAGCCATGCTAAATCCTAACTCTTTTACTGTTTCTGTGATATGAAAGTGCTTTGTCACTTCTTGATAGGATTATTGCTATTTTCTTTTCAGTATCTTCTTGGAGAATTGTATTAATAGAGCAGAACAGCAAGCGGCCACCAAAGTCCTGCTTGCATTCACGTTACACCATGGCTGGCTTGACTACACTGGCTTCACGTCTGATATTGCTTAATTATCAAATCTTTGCTACTCACTGACAAAACTACATTTTCCAGCATTTCCTGCCATAATTGTTGGTCTCATATCTATCTTTTAGACATAAGAGACCTTCCCCTGCCACCATGGTGTCATCAAAATTTTCCAGCAGGGAGTTCCATAAATGAACCAGGTTGACTGTTGGGAAATGCTTACAGGACCATCTGATACCCCCAACATTGACAAAATAGAAACAAGAAACTATCACTGTACAAATGTGAACTTTTCACTTAGCTTGTATTAAGTACAGTAATCCCTCGCTATATCGCGCTTCGACTTTCGCGGCTTCAATTTATTGCGGATTTTATATGTAAGCATATCTAAATATATAATGCAGATTTTTCGCTGCTTCGCGGGTTCTGCGGACAATGGGTCTTTTTACTTCCTGTACATGCTTCCTCAGTTGGTTTGCCCAGTTGATTTCATACAAGGGACGCTATTGGCGGATGGCTGAGAAGCTACACAATCAGAGCACGGAGTTAAGTTCCTATGTGATGATTGGCTCAGCGACGGAGCGTCGACTTCGATTCCGCTGCGTTAACCTGGAAGTCTCATCTCGCTCATTCAGCATCAACGTGTTTCACTGTGTAAAGAGGTAACTTTTGTGCTCTTTTGTGTTTATCTTTGTGCGTAGTCAAGCCCTTCGTTATGGCTCCAAAACGATCTACTCCTGCTACTACTTCGGGGCCGTGCCCAAGTGCAAACGGAAGATGTTAACGATTGCCGAAAAGGTAAAAGTTTTTGATATGTTGAAGGAAGGGAACAGCTACACTGCTGTAGGATGCCATTACAGCATCAATGAGTCCACGATTCTTTTTATTTAAGAAGGAGGAAAAGAATATAAGATCTACGGCTGCAGTGTCCTTTAACCAGGGTGCAAAACGAGTTGTAAGTGTATATAATAAGGCGGTAGTCCGGATGGAATCTGCTTTAGGGATTTGGATTGAAGACTGCCGGAAGAAGAACAACGGTGATGCTACTTAGAAATGATGTAACGCTCTCCTTTGTTGTGCAGTAAAATTAAACTCGGACAAAGTTAAAATCGGACAAATCTATGTTCTATGTTCAGTACTTAGTACATGTACGTACGTTTAGTGTCACTGTACACAGATTTTACTGTATACAATTTTTCTTACATTGTACGTATTTATTGCTGGTAGCCTGTCTATCGTAACATATGTGATATTGGAGACGCTCGATATCTTTAAAATAATATTTTGGTTTTACTGTATATAAACAGTTTGTTTACATACATAATTTCAACGAATCTTACCTAATATCTAAGAGAATACAAAGGGTTTGTGCTGTATAACTGTGCGGGAAATGTTTATAAAAGTGTGGGAGAGTTTATAAGGGCTTAAAATATATAAAAATAACCATATGAACATATGGTTTTTACTTCGTGGATTTTCACCTTTCGCGGGGGGTTCTGGAATCCAACCCTCACAATCGAGGAGGGATCACTGTAATCATTCAGCTTACAATCCATGCTAGTCGCTGCTGTAAAAACCGCATTGGTTCACTGTCTCCTTCTCTGTTAGTTGAAGTGCAGAACTTTGGAGGGTTATGGTGGGCTGTAATTCATAAGTCTCAGGGCTGAGCAGTTGCGTAGTCTCAAATGCCAGGCTATGCTGTCATGCTCTGTAACTTTAAGAAAGTATTGTTTCGGTACAATAAACTCATCAATGTCTGCCCCTCTTTGCTAGAATACTCTGAGAACAAAGAATATTTTAAGCGTTTCCCCTGGCAAAGCCCAAGAAACACATTCTGACAGACTGATAACCCACAAATACTGACAACGATAATTAGATGTACAGAATATAACATTTAAAAAGGATTGGCAAGCAATGTGCCATAATTATAATAAGTGTAAATAATACTGTGTTTGTATGTGTATGTACAGGATTCAGAAAGTATTCAGACCCTTTGACTTTACTTTTTGTTATGATGCAGTCTTCTGCTAAACTGATTTAAATTTATTTTTCTCTCATCTATCAACACTCAATAATTCAGACGGACAAAGTGAAAACAGGATTTTAGAACTCTGACCAAATGTGTTAAAAGTTTTTAGACCCTTTGCTGCAACACCTGAAATGTGGTTCGGGTACATCCCATTCTACTGTTCATCATTGAGTTGCCCTTCTTTGGAAACGACCTGCGGTCATTTCAATTGATGAGCATTAGGAAAGGCACACACCAGTCTCTAGAGGATTCCACAGCTCACAATGTGTATTAGAGCAAAAAACAACGCATTAGATCAAAGGAATTGCCCTCAGAGCTTAGTGAAAGGATTGTGTCAAAGCACAGATCTTGGGAAGGTTATAAAAAATTTGTGAAGTCCTCGTGATCCCCAAGAACACAGTGGCCTCCATAATTGTTAAATGGAAACAACTCAGCCAAACTGAACACTTGTAGGAGAGGCCAATAGTAAGAGAGATGACTGAGAACCTGATGGTCACTCTGGCTGAGCTCCAGAGAAGTTGTGTATGGGAGGAACTCAACATCACTGGAACTCTCCACCGATCTAAGCTTTATGACACAGCAGTCAAAGAGAAGCCTGTCCTCAGTAAAATAAACACAGAGTTTACAAGAAGGCACCTAAAGGACTCTCAGACAGTGATAAGCAAGATTCTCTGGACGGATGAATCCAAGATTAGCTTCATGTCCAGAGGAAACCAGGCATGGCTCATCACCTGTGCAAAACTGCCCAAAGTGTGGTAGTGGCAGCATCATGCTGAGGGGTTGTTATTCCGTGGCAGGGACTGGTAGACTAGACAGGGGGTCAAGGGACAGCTGAACAGGGCAAAGTACAGAGATGTCAGGAATGAAAACCTGCTCCAGAGTGCTGTAGACCTCAGACTGGCCAAATGTTTACCTTCCAACAGGGCAATGACCCTAAACACAAAGCAAAGACCACACAGGAGTGGCTTAGGCTCATCTTTGGAAATATCCTTGAGTTGCCAATCCAGAATTGAACCCAATTGAACATCTCTGGAGAAACCTGAACACAGCTGTCCACTGATTGAGATCAGCAGAGAAGAAAGGCAGAAAATCTTCCAATTCAGGTGTATGAAGCTTGTCATGACATCCCCAAGAAGACTCCAGGCTGTAATCGCTGCCATAGGAGCTTCAACAAAGCACTGAGTAAATAAAGGGTCTGAACACTTGTCTCAGAGTGACATTGCAGTATTTTTATATTTTTAATAAATTTGCAAAAAATGTTTAATAATAATAATTCTTTGCATTTATATAGCGCTTTTCTCACTACTCAAAGCGCTCTGCAATTGCAGGTTAAGGGCCTTGCTCAAGAGCCCAACAGAGCAGAGTCCCTTTTGACATTTATGGGATTCAAACCGGCAACCTTCCGATTGTCAGTGCAGATCCCTAGCCTCGGAGCCACCACTCCGCCTATAAGCTTTGTCCTTCTGGGGAATCACATGTTGCCTGATGAGCATTTAAATGATTTTAGCACAAAACATGCAAAAAAGTGAAGGGATCTGAATCCACAGTACAGTATATGAAAGAATAATATTTCAAAAGTAGCTTATCTGCACTCTTAAAAACAAAGGTGCCAGAGTGATTCTTCAGAGCAGTGCCACAAGGGTACCATTTCTGGTTCTGATAAGACACTTTGATATGAAGGGTCCTGAAAGAACCTTTATTTATTTAGTCTCTTGAGGTGTACTCATGTTCTTGGACTGTCAGCTATGGCTCTTTACTGCCCTGTTGCCTTGCACTGTATTGATGGCGGGCATTGGACTGTAACAGAATTTGCACAGTGACAAGCGTCTATGGGGCCTGAGAAAACCAAATGACTTCATTGTAGACAAAACAAACAGGACTGCGCCTTGTGCAGAGAGTTCATTCAGTGTGTTGTGAACCTCCCAGCTTGGGGTATTTATCACAAGCAAACAGGAAGTGACTTCATTTGTAATCAAAGGAAAGACTGGTAGGAATGTGTGTTGGGTGGGAGGAATTTCCAGACCGGCACCCCCAGTTCTGGTGCTGTCTGTTTCTGCTTTTTGAACCGAGTAAAGCAACAGCTTTATGGTATACTGAAAACAAACTCTTACAATTAATTTTTTTAGGTTTTTTTTTTTAATACATGTTTGTATGGTAACGTCATCTGGTCACACATTATGGTGGTGTCCTTTATTTTAATACACGATATCTGAATCCACCAATCATACATTGGAATTTCTCCTAATCGTTGGAATTTCAGTACCTAATTTGCACCAGAATGAGAACATGTGCTCTCAAATCTAAAGCATTCAAAATATGAAATGTTGGTTCGATTATATTTTGTGTTCCAATACAATGAAAAGTATTGGTCCCCCTTATGCTAAAATACACAAGAAAAACACCATTCATGGTAGCTCAAATGCTGTGAACGAAAAACAAGCTCTGTGAAGCACAAAAGGCAACGGTGATCCAAGGTGAACAAAGCAGTGGTATCGTTGGAGGGGCCTTACTGGGCTTTATAATAATAATAATACATTTATCTGTGGTGGGCTGGCGCCCTGCCCTGGGTTTGTTTCCTGCCTTGCGCCCTGTGTTGGCTGGGATTGGCTCCAGCAGACCCTTGTGACCCTGTAATTAGGATGTAGCGGGTTGGATAATGGATGGGTCGATAATACATTTATTTATACAAGGTGCCTTTCTAAGCACCGAACAAACATAAAATAAAAAACACATTATAAACAAAACTTAAAACATCAGAAAATATAAAAATTAAAACCAAACAAAGCCACAGTAATCATAGAGAAAAAGCCATTTTAAAAAGATAGGTTTTAAGTTTACATTTGAAGGTTGAAAATAATTTGATATTAGTGAGTTCCAGAGCTTGGGAGCAGAACAGCTGAATGCTCTGCTGCCCATGGTGGTTAGATGGGTGAGAGGGACGGTCAGATGGATGGAGGAAGAGGATCTAAGGTTACGGGAGGAAATGGCAACATGAAGAATGTTGGATAGATATGGAGGACCGAGGTTATGAATGGCCTTAAATGTTAATAGCAGAATTTTAAAATCAATTTGAAACTTAATTGGGAGCCAATGAATCTGTTGCAAGACCGGAGTAATATGGTGAATAGATGGGGTTCGAGTAATGATGCGATTTCTGAGAGTGCTGCCCCCAACACTTACCTGTAGCCCCTGATCCTCCTATGGGCTAACCCTGTTTTCTCTCATTCACCATTTTGATGATTGCTACCGACAAGTGGAAGGGACATCAGGGAATTGGGGCTATGCCCCTATACCCCTATAAGTGCAGTAGGCTAGCAGCACTCTGGAACAAAGTCCCAATCTGAAATTCAAAGAGTGGTCAAGAGCAGAAAGATCTAATCGAATAAGTCACAAAAGCACAGCAAAATCACAAACACTCACCAACTCCAAAGCACATACGCATGAACTGCAAGGGTCTGGTGGTCTCTACCAGCATTGGGCTGAGGGCAGTCCCTTGTGGTGTTGGGTGCATGGCCCGGCCTCTCAGGGGTCCACCCACAAAACAAGGAACATAAGAAAAGATGCATAAGCACAAAGAAACATCTAAAAAGAATTAAATAGACAAAAAATGGCTTTTGAACCCCGGCCAAGGAAGGAACCCCTGGCTGTAACATAACATCAGGTAGCTGACATTCCAGTTATGGTACTGAAACTGCAAGGCGCCATTCGAGTCGCTGCCACTGACACATAGGTGAGTCGTTTATCCTGCAGGTTCTAGGATTGTATAAACAGTTGCACTCTGTACTTGTGATTTCTAAGGCCCTTTAGATAAAAATTAAATATAAGAATGCGGAGTCAGACTTGTCGAAACATTTTGTTTAAGAACAGAAGAGAAACTCAGGGTAACTTATTCTTTATCAGCATTGCCCATGTCTCAATTTAGAGTTCTACAATTTAATTTAAATGTGAGAGTTAATATAAATATAATTTGCGACCTTTTTCTACACTAGAACAGATTTTGTGTCAATTCATACTCATAGTTTTTAAATAGAAGTACATACCACTTATAGCTTCCTAGATGTCTTATATTGTTATGTTAGCACACTGTGAGATGCTATCATATTTTAACTCAAATGTTTGTTGTTATTTGCAGAGCTGGAAGAGATGTGAAAATAAAATAACTGAAAGTGGTTGTCAACTCCAGAATGCCAAGATGGAAATGATGGGTCAGTCCCGTGAAGTCCAGACAGATCTTCAGAAAATGGAACATTTCCTTGAGGTAAAACAGACACACATAAGACGAACTGCTGTCCAGAGTACAAAAATATTTATGCGGGTAAAAATTGTAATTAAGCTAAAAGGTGGAAGGCAAACCGGGCAGTAAGTCATTACAAAACGAGGCAGCATGGGGTGAAGTTGCCAGGGTGCCGAACTACATGGCTGATGTGTTTGTTAGACGGGGATTAAGTAATTGTTGGTTTTTTTCTCTCTCTCTCTCACACACTCACACTCTGTTACCCCCCTCCTCCCAGCTCCGGGGTTTTTACTCGGTCCATGTGGCTCTGCCCTGCGCATTATTCCCTCGGTCCCTCCTCCCCCAAGCCAGGGGCAGGCCGCGTGTAATCCCCTGGATTTGATAGAGCACGAACTAATTTTTTGGGGGCTGGTTCTTTTTGCCATGCAGGAGGCCTGGGAACTGGACGCGATGAAGAGCATGCTGCCCCGCTTCATCATCGCGGAGGACACTTTGGTGCTGGACGAGCAGATCGAGGGTTTGCACACGCTGTGGGAGGACCTGTGTTACAAAGTAAGTCTTGGGATCGGAAGAGAGGCTTGTAAGGTTTTGGACGGCTGCGCATCTCAAATGTGCTTAACAAGCAGTTCTTCTGCGTTCGGCAGGATCTCTCCTAGAAGTATGGCCGCTGCGGGTGTTGTGGGCGTCGAGGACGGTGCTTTGGGCTGTGAATACGGGCACGCCGGGCTGCAGAGGCAGTGAGATGAGTGGTCGTTGCGGCTTGTGGGAATGTGAACGGGGTGTCTGTTTGGGAACCTCACCGCAAGGCAGAGGGATGCGGATTTCGGTACAGCAGTGGCGGGGGTCGGAATTCGAAACTGATGGTCCTGATAGGGGGTCTGGTTGCCTGTCTGGTAGAATGCAGGCAAAACAGCCCACTGACCTGCCAGGTTTGCCGTGGCAGTGATCGCTTTTAAAAAATCGGCACAAAACTATAAAAGTTGATCCCGACAGAATGTGTCTGCTGATACCGCCATTGTATTTGGATTTCAATGATACGGTGTTTACATTTTTTATTCATTTTCTAAATGGTTATCCGATCGTAAGGCATAAGTGCACCACTCATGGTCCGTCATAGAGTGCATTCGTACATCGATTTGATTTAGCTTTCCGAATGAACCGAAAGAGTAAATCCACAAGAGGCCGAAGTTATAGCCACTTACTCCCAGCTACTTCTTTGGCTGGCTACTTATTCTGCGGAAGCAAAGTACAGAAAAACAAGGACAACGTGCAGGAGCGTTTTAAAGGGGGCGTGATCATATGCAAATGAGACATGGGGTTAAAAACGCCCGCTGTATCTTTTTGTGCTCGGGAGATCGACACAGCACTACAAAATTAGGAAAACGTGCAAAGGGGTCGCTTATCTCCCCCAAAAATGTTCAAATAAGATCAATTTGGCGTGTTATGAATGTGTAATCTGATGTATTTTAAGGAAGATCATTGAGCCCACGGCGCGTCATCTGCGTCAGAGTGCACAATTTTAAAAGTCCCGCGACTCCCCTCGTTTAAAATCCCATGGTGTCTGCCATAGCTACGCTAAATTGCCATTGTATATGACGCACTCTCTAATGCACCAAATTGGGATTGGAGATTTTCATTGTCTGTGTTTTTATAAAAGCGATTTTTCTTAAAATCTGGACTTGAAATAACAAGCCGAGGTTTATATAGCTCAAAAAGCCGGCAAGTGCAGCATATCGGTACGATGCTTCCACAAAGCTGATGTTTTAAACAAAGAACCAACTTGTCTACACACAAAAATGACAAGTCCTACAAAACAGAAAATCGGGATCAGCATACCAGGCAGTGATTTACTAAAAGAACTGTGGTGTAAATTGAACTTGGGGTTGGATTGTAGATAGTTGAAAGCAATTGGGTAAAGCCTAATCGTTACAATTACCATATCAAATGTATTAAATACCAAAAGTGTGGTAAATATAAATAGGCAGTGCATTGCCTAGCTGTCTCTCTAATCCAAGAATTTGGCAATTTTGTTTGCCCCATGTGTCAGTGTGAGTGCCCCCCACCCATTACCGCTGCATTTCATTCTATGAAGTGTTCAGTCCCCTTCACTTTTTCACATTTTATTATGCTGTAGCCATGTGCTAAATAATCTATTTTGTTTTCCCAAACACCAAGTAACACTGAATACCTCAGAATGATAAAGCAAAAAGAACTTTTGAAATTTCTGCAAATTTATTAAAAAAAAAAAATACTGAAATATCACATTGAAGCAAATATTGAGATTCTTTGCTCAGTCCTTAGTTGAAGCCCCTTTGGCAACAATTACAGCCCTGGAATCTTCTTGAGTCTAATGCGACAGGCTTCTCAGACCATGAATTGGTTATTTTCTGCCATTCTTCTCTGCAGATCTTCCTAAGCTTGGTCTGGTTGGATGGAGACCATCAGTGGACAGCTATTATCAGGTTTCTATAGAGATTTTCATTTGGGTTAAAGTCTTGGCTGAAGCTGGGCAACCCAAGGACATTCCCTGAGTTGTCCCTAAGCCACTCATGTGTCTTTGCTTTGTGCTTAGGGTCAGTGTCCTGTTGGAGGGTGAACGTTTGGTCTAGAGTGGCATTCTGGAGAAGGTTTTCACTGAGGATATCTCTCTACTTTTCTCCATTCAGCTTTCTGTCAGCCCTGTCTAGTCTCTCAGTCTCAACCTCATAGCATGATGTTGTCACTGTTGGAATGGTATTGCACAAATGATGAGCCGTGTCTGGTTTCCTCCAGACATGACACTAATCTTGGTTTAGTCCGATCAGAGAATCTTGTTTCTCCTATTCTGAGAGTCCTTTAGGTACCTTTTTGCAAACTGCAACTGCAAGCTTCCATGTTTCTGTTTCTGTCTGGCCACTTTCCATAAAGCCCAGTTTGTTGGAGTGTTGCAGTGATGGTTATCCTTCTGGAAGTTTCCTCCATCTTCACGGAGGTTCTCAGCAAATCAGCCAGGGTGACCGTTGGGTTCTTGGTCATCTCTGTTTTCCCTGATTGCTCAGTTTAGCCAGGTGGTTAACTCTAGGAAGCCTCAAGATTGCTCCAAATGTCTTCCATTTAAGAATTACAGAGCCTGCTGTGCTCTTGAGAACCTTCAATGCTGCAGACTTTGTTTTTTGTAATCTTCTCCAGGTCTTTGTGTAGTCATAGTACTGTCTCTAAACTCTGCAGGCAATTCTTTTGACCTCATGGCTTGAATTTTGCTCAGATACACATCAGCTGTGGGACCTTCTATAGAGAGGTGTGTGTTTCTCTTAATCATGTCCAATCAATTGAGCTGACCGCAGGTGATCTCCAAACATTTCAATGACGATCAATAGAATGGGATGTACTGTACATGACCCATATATTAAGTGTCATAGCAAAGGGTCTGAATACTTGTGTCCATGTGATGGTTCAGTTTTTTTATGTTTAATAAATTTGCAAAAATTTCTAAAATCCCATTTCTGCTTTGTTATTCTGGGGTATTGAGTGTCCTTTGATATGGAAAAGGATTGAATTTAAACAATTTTAGCACCAAGGCTGCAACATAGTAAAGTGTAGCAAAAGTGAAGTGAAGTGAAGTGATGTGATGTGAAGACATTCTGTATCCATTAGGGGTGAACTGATGATTACAAATTGTCCCCGTGGCTGTGTGCACGAGTCTCCCATGCCTGTTAGGATAGTCGCAGGCCCTTAATGACCCTGAACTGGATTTGGCAGGTCTGAGAGAATTCCGATCACTCTGTCAAGATGAAACAACTCAGACGGAAAGTATAAGAACCATTTTCAATGAATGAATCTGAGCCTGTCTGTTGCACTATAAGGACTGAAGTGCAATTCATGACTCCGCTTTGGACTGGATGCCGGTTCATAGCAGGGCCTGTCCACGCTGACGGAACGCATACACAGACTTCATTCTGGCAAACAAACCAAGGGCTGATTGTTCATTTTTTAGGTTTAACTTCTATTTTTGTCTAGTGCTTACACACACTGGCATCAGTCTCCTCAAATATGTACAGTGTAAAAGAAGCCTGGACGCAGACAGACACTGAGACAGCCAGATGTCCTAAAAGCACACTCAGTTTATTTAATTTTCTCACTGCACAGTCCTTTGCACCTCACACACAGTGCACAACCCACCAGCACTATTGCTCATTGTCTTTTTTTTCCTTCTTCTTTGCCGCCCTCACTCCTCCACTCGCAAAGTTCATCCTCTTCCACCCGACTCCGGCTCCCTGAATGGAGTGAGGCGGCCCCTTTTATGTCGCAGCCGGATGTGCTCCAGGTGTGCCCTGATGAACTTCCTGCAACACTTCCTTGTGTGGCATAAGTGCTGCCATCCAGGGCTCCGGGATCATCCAGGTTCCCACTGGCAGAGTCCACAGACCCCAACAGGGTTGAGCTTCCAAGCTCCCAATCCGTGGCCCTGATGTAATCCAGAGGGGCTGCCCTCTTGTGCCCCGGGGAAGATGTTGGCCCTCTCCTGGTCCTTCCCTTCTCCAGACATCCTGGTGGGGCAATTTCCTCAGTCGTCTGCCACAACAGTATATACCTTCATTATATTTACTTTTATATAGCACATTTCTTGATAGATCAACTCAGAGTGTTTCACTAATACAAACATCATAAGAATAATTAGCTAATAAATAGAGCAGCTATGATAAAAATAATGAAGTTTTATTGGGCTAGTCTTCCAACATTCTGTTATGAAAGTGTCTGTAATAGGAATCTGTAAACTGGTTGGTTTTATGTTTTGTAGACAATCCTTTTAGCGTATTATACAGAATGGCCTAGTGTAGTGTCCAGGGCATTTGCCATTTTAATCTCTGCCTCCTATTGACTTTGAGTCACTTAACTGCTGTTGTCCCAAGTGTACAACTATGGAAACCGGTGTATTAGAACAACTGAATACTTTTTGCTTAGCTTTTATGTAACATGCTATATTGTGTAGAGTTTTTAAAATCGTGGCTTAGTGGTAATAAACTAGAAAGATGAAGGTCTCCTGCCAGTCTGCCATGATAGAAATATGGCATAGAAACAGACTCGCAAGTCCCAAAAACACACGCACATTTAATTTGCTTTTTCTTCATACAGCACCTGACACAGTGCACCAACAGCCACAATACAGCTCAGTCCTTTTCTTTTTCTTTCTTTCTTCTTCTCTATTCTTTCACCGCCTCCACTCCTCTCCCACAAGCTCTGTCCTCTGCTCGCCTGACTCCGGCTCCCAGAGTGGTGTCTGCTGGCTCCCACAAGGTTGAGCTTCCAAGTTCCAAGCCCGTGACCCCAATGTAATCCAGGGGGGGCTGCTCTCTTGCATCCCGGGAGAGATATTGCCCCTTTCCCGGTCCTTCCGTCTCCAGGCGCCCGCCACAAATGGTACTGCTGCATTAGACTGGCACCATTTCCAAGACTGAGCTCTGTTCAGTGTTGTTACCAATGCAGGCCCCCCCTTAAACCCAAACCCCCACCTATGTATATTCTGAATAGCACCTTGCACTGATTATTTTGGCTGTCGCGGTGGTAGAAGCCAAAAATTTACTCACTGCCAGCGTTTTTAATCCCACTGGTCAACTTTGGCAGGCATTCCCACACGTATGCCAACTACACTGTATTGCAAATTACCTCACGATAGTCCGATTTTGTAATTTTTGTAACCAAATTATTTTGGTCATAAAGGAGTTCAGCACTATTGTAATGCTCATTTTGCTAAAAGTATTTTTTTTTATTTAAATGACAAATTAAATAAAAAAAGTTAAAATTGTGGACTGGTAACTAAAGTTATAAATTTCAATAATCTGTATAATGTTTATTAAAGTTAGGCAGATGATGTTGTTCTGTAATTAATACAAAGACTAATTACTGCTTGTTACATGTTCATCTTGCATTCGGTGTTATGAAGATGGCACTACTGACCGTCTCATATGGCTGAATAGTTTTGATTTTAAACCTGTGCTTGTGCTCCTTAGCCAGTACTTGGGTCAATGTGGTGCCAGGTCTCAGGCTTTTGGTGATTATATTTTTGTACCCTATATTTATATCTGTTAGCCTTTAATAACAGTACGATTAAAAGACCTAAATTTGTGCCCATGTTGGCAGCTCACTGGTGTAATGTCTCTCATGCTGGCATCATTGGTATGCTAATAGAAAGTCTGTGGTGCCACAATGATGTTACTTCAAAAACTGAATGGATACACAACTGTATTGAGTGTGTGTGAGATTTGGAGGTTTGGTGAAGACTACAGCTAAATTAGTAATTATAAATGATGATCATTTTCTTGTGTGGCCTTTGTATGAATATCTTACCCGGTCTATGTGTAAGGCCGTGCCAAGCGCTGACTCTGCTCTTCCTCACCCCTCAGGTATCCTTGCGGAAGCAGGAAATTACAGACAGACTGAATGCCTGGATCATTTTCAATGAGAAGAGTAAAGAGCTTTGTGATTGGATGGCACAGATGGAGAACAAAGTTTCACAGAATTCCGAGCTCAGCATTGAGGAGATGGTCGAAAAGCTGAAGAAGGTAAAGTCAGCTCAGGGAGCTGCTAATCCATCCAGCCCTAGTCACGGGTGACAAAGTGCAGGCTTGCCAGAATGTGAAGCTGTTGTAATTGTTTAATTGCTTTAAAGATTCCGTAATCTCACTGGAGAGGATCGTGCCATCTTGAGGTGCACTGTGAGCAAGATGTGCGCCTGTCATTTACAGAAAGGCAACCAGAAGACACAAAGAGCCAGCAAGTGCAGCATCAGATCACCGCATAATTCTGCCCTCCACATGGCCTCCATCTTTTCAGTAGGATGGGGACAAGGGGGCTCTTAGTGGTAACTACTCAATGAAGTGTGTGCCTGTAAGACATTGGAAATGTGCCAGTGGAGCTCTGAGGAGACCCAATTTAGCTACTGCTATTAATGGCAGGGCTTGAAACTCAATGATGAGCATTGGCTGTGGGCACAATGGAGAATAGGTTCCTGCTGCTAGGAACGCGGCCTGAACCAGCCTAAAATCACACAGCCTCCCCTTTGCCTTTTGACTTTTGTTCAGCACAGATCTGTGCTTCTGCCTCTTCTATTTGCGGAGTTCAATTTGTTTTATATTTCACTCTTCTTGGTAGTCCACCTGAGGAGGCTGCAGATTTAATCAGAACTCTCTGGAGGTGCTTTCTGTAGAGCAGTTCGTTGCCATTACATTCCTTTGGTTTCTGAATACACAGAATGATGTATACAGTACATCCGTACCAAATTTAGAGCAAAACCTCTGATAGGTGACAGATGGCAATAACAATGGAGAGTGCATGCATTATGAATTCAGCATTCTGCACCTCTATAGACACAAAGTTTGCTGTTTAACAGAATGAGTGACTTCTTCTTTCTATAAATAATTAACATCAGTTTATTGTATGTATGCATTTATGGTAGGCCTGTCTCTACCTGGGTTGGTTTCTCCCCTTGAGTTTAATTCTGCTGGAATTGGCTCAGACCTTCTTGTGACCCTTTATTGGGATAAGTTGATTCTAAAAATAAATAAATGAATTAATGTTTACAGTCTTTCTTAGACAATTATTATTATTAAAGAATCATAAAATGAATTAACAATACAGAAGAACTTATTCTTACATGAGGCATACATTCATAGACAGTTCATATAGCTGATAATCACATACTAGATGGTGAACTGTCCTAGACAATCCCTTACATTGGCGCTAAAGTGCAGAGAGCTGAGGTTTGCCGATGTGTACAGCATGTATGTACAACCCCAATTCCAAAAACATTGGGATGCTGTTTAAAATGTAAATAAAAATGGAATGCAATGAATTGCAAATTTCATAAACCCATGTTTTATTCACAATAGAACACAGAAAAAATATCAAATGTTTAAACTGAGAAAATGTACCATTTTAAGAGAAGAATGAGATCATTTTGAATTTGATGGCAGCAACACATCTCCAAAAAGTTGGCACAGGGCCATGTTTACCACTGTGTAGCATCCCCTCTTCTGTTAACAGCAGTCCATAAACATCTGGGAGCTGAGGAGACCAGTTGCTGGACTTTTATAACAGGAATGTTGCCCAATTCTTGTCTGATATAGGATTCTAGCTGCTCAACAGTCCTGGGTCTTCTTTGTCATATTTTCTTGTTTCATGATGCGCCAAGTGTTTTCAGTTTGTGAAAGGTCTGGACTGCAGACAGGCCAGTTCAGCACCCAGGCTCTATTATTACGAAGCAATGCTGTTGTAATTGATGCAGTATGCGGTTTAGCATTGTGTTGCTGAAATATGCAAGACATTCCCTGAAAATGATGTCGTCTTGACGGGAGCATATGTTACTCTAAAACCTTTATGCAACTTCAGCATTGATGGTGCCTTTCCAGATGTGCAAAATGCCAGTTCCATAGGCACTAATGTACCCCTGTACCATCAGAGATGCAGGCTTTTAAACTGAGTGATAATAACAAGCCAGATGGTCCCTCTCCTCTTTAGTCTGGAGGATGCGGCACCCATGATTTCCAAAAGGAATTTCAAATTTCGATTTGTCTGACCACAGTTTTTCACTTTTCCTCAGTCCATTTTAAATGAACTTTGGTCCAGAGAAGATGGTGGCATTTCTGGGTCATGTTCACATATGGCTTCTTCTTTATATGATACAGCTTTAACCTGCATTGGTGGATGGCATGGTGAACTGTGTTCACAGACAATGATTTCTGGAAGTGATCCTGAGTCCAAGCAGTGATTTCCATGACAGAATCAGACGTGTTTTTAATGCAGTGGCACCTGAGGGCCTGAAGATCATGGGCATCCAATATTACTTTTCGGCCTTACTGCAGATTCTAGTAATCTTTTGATGATTGTATGTACTGTAGATGGTGAAATATTCAAAGTCACAATTTTATGTTGAGGAACATTATTCTGAAATTGTTCCACAGTTTCTACACACTGTTTTTTGCAGATTGGTGAACCTCTGCCCATCTTTACTTTGGAGAGACTCTGCATCTCTAAGATGGAACCGACTTTGTTACTACACCCTCTGAAGTATTACTTGGACAATATTACAATGTAGAACGTTGTAAATTCCGGTGATAATGGCAAGAAAATGACAATTAACAAATGAAATGAGACAGAGCATTATTACCCTTGGAAGTGTAGGCCTTTCATTCAAAGTGTCAGTGATTCTGGTGGTGTCCTACACAATCCAAAGGCAATTGGAAACTGCAAGAAACTCTGCTGGAGAGAGATCTGGTAGACCCAAAGTCACAACCCAAGTTTCTGAGGGTCACCAGCTTGCCTGGTGGGCACCTCACAGCACAACAGCTTCAAGAACAGCTTAACAGTGGTCAAACTTTGTGCTGCCTTGTGCCCCCTGCTGTCCAGAGAGGTTCAGGCCCATTGCAGCCCTAAAAACAATTACACAAGTCTAAGACTGTTATTTTGAGTTTGATAAGGAGTTTTAATCTCTGATGAAAGCTCAGTGCTGCTCAGTTGTTGCAGGGGGACCATCATCATACAAACCAACATAAATTCACTTAAAATTCAAATATATTAGTAGCCGTGTTAGGAGTGGAGTGCAGGGTGTCCAGTTCGTTGGCCTCAGAATTGCATCTCTGGGAAGTTTGCTGGGGTGTCAATCAGCACCTCCAAGTCTGAGAAGTTGGTTCTCAGCCAGAAAAAGGTGAAGGGCCTTTTCTGGGCTGGGGATGGAGTGCTTCACGCTGAGGAGTTTATGTACAGTGTCTCGGGATCTTGTTTATGAGTGGGGTTAAAAGGTAACAGGAGATCGACAGGCAGATCAGAGTGGTGTCGACAGTCATGCAGGTGTTGTATCGATCAGTCTTGGTGAAGAGGGAGCTGAGCCGATGGGCAAAGCCCTCAATTTACTGGTCGATCTACGTTTATACCCTCACCTAGGGTCACGAGCTGTGAGTAGTGACCTAAAGAACTAGATCAAGGGTACAAGTGGCAGAAATGAGTTTCCTTTGCAGGGTATTGGGGCTCAGCCTTAGGGATTGGGTGAGGAGCTCAAAGTTGGGTGATTGCACCTCCACATTGAAAGATGCCAGTTGAGGTGGTTTGAGCATCTGATTAGGATGCCTACTAGACACTACCCTGAAGAAATGTTTTAGGCATGTCCAACCCGGAGGAGACCACGGGGCAGACCCGGGACACGTTGAAGAGATTATGACATCCTGGCTGGTGTGGGAACGCCTCGATATCGGACCACCCACCCAAAAGGAGTTGGAGGAAGTGGTGGGGAAAAGGGTGTCTGAGCATCTTTGCTTAGACTGCTGCCCCTGTGACCCAGACCCAAATAAGTGGCAGAAGATGGATGGAGAGTAGCAGTACTGCCAAATATCTAAAAGTAGCATTTTCTCCATCCAAGTAGCATATCCTTTTTTTTTTTTGTGCTTGGTTCTTTACTTGTGGCTGCAGTTTTTTGGCTTAAACTGACTTTTAATTTCTGGCTAGTGTTGAATTACTACCTTGGCTGATTTTTTTTCCTGTTTCGGCTTTTGTATTAAAAATGACTGTGATGGTATAAAATCTGCTGTTCTGGAAATTGTCTGCACATAGTTTTTCCATTTTTCCACCATTTTTGATTATATGGTTGTGTTCTGTTCTTTCCATTTCCAGCAGATTTACTGTATGTTTACAAGCGTTTAGAAAGCACTTACTCATCTATTTTAAGAGCCTAAAATAACAACACATTTTTGAAAAATGTAAAATTATATACAAGGTTTCCAACCTTTTCTTAAAGGGTTACTTCAGCTGAATGGATGCTGTATGTGCTGTGCTGTGAGGCCTGATGGTGGACCCCTAGTATCTCGCTGCTGCAGCCACAACACTAGACAGATTAGCAAGAAAACATTTCAGACAGAGCCACTAATAAATCCATGTTGGGTTGTGTCTTCTGATCAGTTCAGTATTTTTGTATTGTGTGTACTCTTAATATTTGTGTAATTTGTAACACTGTTGTAAAATAAATCACAGCACAAGATAAAGATTTGGGGATCCACCCCATATATTGTAGATATTGAGAGGTCAATACTGGACAGTTTGGAAGAGTGGACTGATTGCTTTTATAGCAAGGATCAGGAAGGGTGGGTTTAAAGTGCAGAAAGTCTTGTGAGGTCATCAGAAAGGGGCAGAAGTGGGGTCAGGAGCAAGTGGAAGTGTGATGTTTAGTTGTTTTTTTATTTCTGAAGGTCTGCAGGAAGAAAAGGAAAGGCATTAGTGGTCCGTGCCAACCCCTGATCTGGCGTATCAACACCCTGATTTGACCCCTTCGACTGCCTCCCAAGTGCACGTGTGTGACACCATGAAGTCGTACTATTCATCCATCGACTTTATGAACCAGCGTCTGTTCTGATGGCCTACCAAAACCTCATGAAATGCTAGTCCATCACAGGGCATGGATACACACACACACACACACACACACACACACACAGCCATTGCCAACATTTGCCAGCTGCGCTGCTTTGTCATTGTTGTGTTTAGGATGTCACAGGAAATCCACATGGGCACAAGGAGAATGTGCTGCCCAGGTAGTATTCAAGCCAGGGTGTAGCTTTTCTGCCACCGAGTTTCATCAGATGTGATTATTGTTTATATGTATATATTTATTTTTCATTCATTTTGGCACCTTTTGAATTTGACAGCTTTGTAATCTGTGTGGTGGTCTATTGAGTGGTGCAACAGGACAGCACTGGATTATATGCTCACTGCCAGGCTTCAGTTACGGTAAGCCTTAGAAGTCTGCAGCCTCTGTGGCCTGCCCATCCTTGGCACGTGTGCTTTAACTGTGTTATTCCTCATCTGTTCTAGTTTTGGTTTCTTTATGGCCATGGTTGCAGTACACACAATATTTCATAAAGTTAATCATTAAAAGGTCACTTCAGTTATTTATAATGTGATCCATAGCATTCTAGCTCTCTTGTTGTTGCTGCTGCTCCTAATCCTACTGTACTTCTCTCTTTCCAATGGCTACCTAGTACAGGTTGTCCCTGACGTAGCTGCCGCTGCTCTTCCTGGCATTTTATTGCACTATAATTTAACTTTGATCATCCAACATTTAAGCATTGCTCATTGAGCAAACAATTTAGTATTCAAGAAGACTGCAGTGAGTATGGAGGGGATTTAGGCCTATGGTGCCCCAGGCCCAGTTCTGCTTGCGTGGGGGACAGCAAGATGAGCAGGTGTCGACTTGCAATGCGTCTATCAAGGTGAATATGGGATAGGCTCAGGCATTCAGGACTCTTTCTCTTTATTTGCAGGACTGCATGGAGGAAATTAATCTTTTCAGTGAGAACAAGACCCACCTAAAGCAGCTCGGCGAGCAGTTGATCAAGGCCAGCGATAAAACAAAGGAGGTGGAGATCAACGAGAAACTCAAGGATCTCAACGACCGCTGGCAGCATCTGTTTGACCACATTGATGCAAGGTAAGAGCATCTTGGGCTTTCTGTTAAGTGCCATTTATTCCCAGTCTGGTTTGTGCTTTCATTTTGAGGCTCTACTGAGGAGCAAGGTGCTGTTTTCTGACTTTTTACATGTAGAGTTTACACTGCTCTTTACCAGTCATAGTGCCTAATGGCATTTTTTAGCTGGCAGCTGTTTCTGCCATTCACCGTATGTCTTGTGCCCCTCTTTCAGTGTACCACAGTGTCTCCCTGTCCACAGATGTCTTCCTGGTCTTTCTCACTCTGTCCCAGTCACCCCACTTCATATTCTTCTAGTGTTATTGCATTACCAATCCTGGTAGCCTTCTACCCTCTCAACTGGTTTCACCTTCTTTCACAGTCTTCTCCCAGACTGTGCCTCTCTTTCCCAGTATATTGGACATCCAGTCTGTTGCTGTTCTAGCCTTAAACTTTCCTTGCCAAATGCTCTCCCATAGTGATACTCTGATCAAATGGCTGCTGATCTAAATCGCCCAATTTTTATTCCAAATTACTTAATCTGTGATTGGTAAATTGGCTGAACTCAAATGGCATTTTTTTAGCTTCTGCTTTTCTAAGATTTATGGTAATTTAGTTGTATTGCTCCTTTATGCAGCATATTATCTGTGATGAAACACACATGTAGTTTAGCTGTCAGAACTTAATGTAAACCGAAAGCAGCCAGGCTGACTTTAGGGGAGATGTTAGACTGGAATATTGCCTTTTGCATTAAGGAAAGTGGAGTGATAAACTGAGAAAAGGGAATTTTAGGAGCACTGGGAAGACAGATGTATTTGCCAACCAAATGGAGCTCCTGCAACAGAGAGGTACTTCTTTGTCAGGCCTGGGGCCTCATTTGTTAAACTTTGGATTCCAGCGTAAAAATATGCGCACTCCAAAAAAGCAGGAATATGTGTACAGGAAAAACAAACAGTCATATACGAGGGGGGACCCAAAAATAACCGGAAATATTTTTAAAACGTGTTTAATTTAATTTTCTGTACAAACTACAATTAGTCTCCTTCAAAGTACTCTCCATTGGCGGAAATACACTTATTTAACCGTTTGTTCCATTGTTCGAAACATTTTTTAAATTTGTCTGAAGTAAAGCCCATTAATGCTCTGTTCGTTTCTTGTTTTACCTCTTCGACGTCAGCAAAACGCCTTTCTTTCAAGTCTTTTTTCATCCGAGGGAACACAGAGCTAAATCCGGTGAGTAGGGTGGGTGGTTCAGGGTTGTCATACCGTTTCAATAACAATAGTTTCTGTAACACTTTTTTCAAGAAGAAAACAAAATTTCACTGCCGCGCCTTGCTCACGATAATCAGCCATCGTATAAAAAACGACGCTTGCACAAAACTACTTTTACAAAATTCACTGAACACAAGCACAACCTTCCAGACTGATGGCACTTGGCAGACTGACTTGTGAGGAGTGTAACTAGATCGCCCTAGCGGCCCAACCATGTACTACAAGTACCAACCTAACAACAACAAAATTCTGGTTATTTTTGGGTTCCCCCTCATATATAAAACCTGGCAAACTCATATTTCTACACAATTTACTTTAAAAAGTCACAATCATTTTGTAAATGTGGGTACGTGAACGCACCTCTGCAACCTCCGTATGTGAAGTATGCTAATCAACCTCATGCATGTGCTGCAGAACTTAGTTGGCTGGCAGCACAGCATCCCACCAGCTACAATGAGACCCCAGCATTCAAGAGTATCTGGCTATGCTCTGCAACTAATAGCGCAAGATCATGCTTAGCATTATAGCACCTCTCCTCTGCGTTCTGGGGGTGAGGGAAAGGCGCAATGTGCCAGTGTTTCAGCGGGTGGCCGCTGTTACCTGACAGATATCATGACATGGTTGCTTTAACGATATATGGTAAATGCCATATAAAAAACAGAGGGGTCAGCCAGTTACTTTAGCAATAGGTCAGCCATCATGTATGGCACCTTCTTGTCTGTCAAAGCTACTGTGACTCAAAATAAATAAATCACGGGCTAAACCTGGCCATTGAGACGCAGTGTTTTCCAGTCACATCTTGCCATCACAGGGGACTTATGTGTTAATATAAAGAAATAGCTTGCAGTTAACAAAAGCAGCTTCATTCTCACTAGGTGCCCTTATAGAAATATGAGTGCAGTAAAGTGAGAAAATGGACACTGCTGTAAATTATTTATTCATTCATTTTTTTTGTATGTACAACCACATTGTGCAAAAACTGGGCGTAGCACCTCACTGGTTGGTTAGTGACTTCCAGCGCAGCAGGCCTGATACCCTTGATCTGTCGGCCAGTTCCCTGAGGAGTGACCACTAGGTAGCCGATATAAACTGACGAGAAACCAAAGCAGTTCTTCAGTACAAATATGCAGCATTGGTCAACTTAAAGGGAAGTAAAACACAGTCTGTACGTCATAATAGTCACTGTTTAGGTATAATATATTTGTCACATCACTGAACAATATTATAATGGCTCCATGATGTGTATCAGTATGCGTGTGAGTCTTCATTTAGCTGTGACATGAAATTGGTGACCAGCATCAACCCAAAGAAAACCTGATCAGAGCGTCCCTTCTCACCTTTCAGTCTTTGGTGCTTTTTGCCAGTGTGTGGCCCTCACAGGCCGCTCTTCTCTGTCTCTCTCACCCTCTGTCCCAGATATCCTCCTGTCTTTCCCAGTCTGTGGTCTTCTCTCCCAGTCTTTCTTTCTCCTCATCTCTCCCAGTATGTCAGGGTCCCATTAACTCTTCCAGTTTGCTGTTTTTCTTCTAGCCTGTAGCCTTCACTCTTCTTGTCTGTTTCACTTTTGTCATTTCTCCCATTATGCAGCCCTCTTAGAAACCTCCTTTTTTGGTGAAATATCTGTTTGCTTTTTTATGTTCATGTGGAGATTGGTGTCAAACGTAGTGCTGAAGTGAGAAGGGACCTAAAGAGCTGAGAGAACTTGTGAGAAGCACAAAGTGGTCAATTTGCAGACCTGACAGTTTTTTGGGGAGTCTCTGCTGTTGAAGAGGCTTACCTGGCTTGTTGGAAGAAAGCAGAATTCTGGGATAGCGAATCTATGGTTTTGATGTTTGCTTGTGTGGGAATGAGACTCCAAAAAGACTGTTAGACCCTGATAAGTAATTTACGGTGTGCAGGCTGACAATGGAAGGAATGAAGCCGTCCTGCTCGTTAAAGTGACCTAGAAATGAGCCAGGGACAGGACAGAGGGCTGCCTGCCCCTTTCAAATAGGCCTGCAGAGTGACGCCTGTTGTTGGTTGATGAATGGAGGGGGCCCTTATTCCTCGCGTAGGGGTAATCAGGGTTAATCAGAGGCCTCTTCACAGGAAGCAGTGTAGAGCTTGACGTGCTAAAGATAAAATGCAGTTTAAGCAGCGTCCACAGCATCCCGAGAGCCGAAAGACAGATGGGTGGCGAGATCAGCGGCGGATTTTGTGGTGATGCTTGCCTCAGCTCTGCCATCTGGTCAGGGCTGTGAAGGTGGGAGCCGCTGTGCTGCTTGTTGTCAAAATGCATTTAGGGGATGGGCTGGAGTAATGAGATGTGCAAACATGGGGGACGGGGGGAAGGGGGGGCATGATTTAGTAAGAAGGAATTCGCTCGTCCCATCTGTGATCCCGTCAGTAATGCTAATTATCTCGGCCTCACTCTTTGAAACTTTATTAGCAGCGGCTCTTCACGTGTCTGCCGCCTGTTGCACCTTACCAGACCAGAATAACAGTTGGGAATACTTTAATGCAATTAGTGTAGTGTAGAGTATTTTATTAAAATAAGGCTTTATGTTATTAATGACACTATAAAGCTATAAACCTATTGTCATATCGAGTTGTCTGTCCACACCATGCCTATAAATCTGGTCAACTAATTTCCCTTTTTTATTTACTTTGATTGCAGAAAACAGTCTATTTTGCATGCAGATTTTGCAAGCATATATACATTGTAAACAGTAGGGGGCACCACAGAACCCCAGAAATAGTCACACCCAAACAAGTCACAAGTTCACATATAGTCCCTTTGGTTAATAAACATTATCTTCACAGGTATAATAAAGACAACCAAAGTAAACAGCCCAGAAAACAATCCTGTCTCTTTACAGTCCTCCCATCAAGCTCTGTTCACCATCTCTGCCTGGTCAAGATAACACGGACTTCCTTTTATCTTTGACCTGGCAATACTTCCAGGGCCAGGACATGGTCCTTAGGAAGCACTTCTGGCTCAGATGGGACTCCCACAAAGTATGGACCGTACCCCCTTAACCCAAGAGGACTGCATTCTGAAACTCCAACTCCCATGATGCCTTGTAGGTATCTGAAGAAGACCCAAATCCAAGGGACACTGCACCTTCGAGTGCATCAGGGAACATAGTACCCAGATTCTAGTGTCTCTCCTGCTTCTCCCAATACACTGGCCTCCCTCCCAGGTAAACATTCATATCCCTCCATTTACTTTTATCATGGTGTCTTGTCCAGGTAAGGAATCACCCTCTGGGACCTCAGTCTATCTCCTGCGGCACTGACACATTCTCAGACCTGCTTAATCCAAATTAGGGTTGCTTAGCCCATCCTGGCGGTAGAGGTTCAAGGTAGGAATCAGCCTTGGATGGGACATCAGTCCTTCGCATGGTCTACTCATGCAAATTCTCCAAGTTTAAAATCACAGACCCACCTAACCTTCAGGTCATTGGGATAGAATAGGACTCTCCCCAGATGATGTCCTGGACCATATAGGGAGTGAATGAAAAAAGATCTGGGGGTAACTGGCTAAACTGGTGTGGAACTTGCCTCGGACACAGAGAGATGGACATCGTTTGTTCCACCCAGCACATGTTTATTTACACAAACTATTTACAATATGTACAGAGTCCAGTGCACAAACCCAGTGCCTCCAGCACCGATCCCCCAAAGTCCGGGCCTCTCACACAGTCACTAATGCCTTTCTTCTGGCCCCCTCCAGTCCTCTCTCCAGCTCCGTCCTCTTCCACCCGACTTCCACTATCAACTGTTGGGAGGCGGCCCTTTTATAGCACCCCGGATGAGCTCCAGCTGCTTCCCGGTATTCCTCCGTGGACACACCCCCGTGTGGTGGAAGTGCCGGCTGCGCACCCGGAAGCCCTCTGGGTGTCCCCATTCTTCTTCCTCCCAGCACTTCCGGGTGTGGCGGAAGTGCTGGACTCCAGGGTTCTTCAGGCACCGGGGTGCCGCCTGGTGGTGGCCATGGGCCCCTACAGGGTTGGGCTTCCAAGCCCCCTAAACGAGGCCACCAACAAAACCAGGGCGGTCGCCCCCTCGTGGTCGGGAGGAGGCACCAGCCCTCCTTCAGTCCCCTCGGGCATCCCGGCTGAGCTCCACCCCCAGCCGCATGCGACACTGGGTAATTCCAGAAAGTTGGCTGATGATAAATCTGTCCTGCTTGTCTTTAGGGATGTGAGACTTAAACCAGAGTACCCAGAGAAAAGCCATGCAGACACAAGAGAGAGTGTCATTTTCTGTTGCTATACTGTATACAGTAGACCCCCCCACACACACATTGTGTTAAAAAATACTTTAGTTGCCTCACATTTTTATGCAATCTTTTAGTTCAACCCACTGAATTAAAGCTGAAAGTCTGCACTTCAACTGCATCTGAGTTGGTTCATTTAAAATTCATTGTGGTAATGTACAGAACCAAAATTAGAAAAAAGGTTGTCTCGGTCCAAATATTTATGGACCTCACTGTAGGTTGTTTCTCATTTATATTCATTCTTGTGATGAATTTTAATTGATAAATTACATACAATAAGACATTACCACGATTAAATAATAATAAAATACATTGTACTCTCTCTCTCTCATATATGAGTTTGTCAGTGCACCAAAATGGCATCAGACATGGAGGTGCTCCCCGCACACTTCTACCATGCACTGGATTTTCCAAATGTGCTGCATATGGAATGTGGTAATACAGATGTGACATTATGTATCCAAAGTCATGAAAACATATGCTCAGTATTTTGTGCAGTTTGAAACTGAAGAATTGCTTATTTCTAGAATTTTCCATGCAATATTTCCTTGCCACGCTAAATCATAAATTGCCAAAAATACAGAAACTGAATCCACGGATATGGGGGTTCTACTGCATCGTACAAAACACTGCTGAGGTTTTCAGTAAATTCATAACTACTATGCAACGAGCAGATATGCACTCGGGGCGCACCTCTACAGCTTACTGGTGATGCGTACCAGCATGGCTTGGCCCAGTGGAGTACGTGAGGTTGACGGTCACAGTTGAATTTTATGATTGGTGGACGCGTTTCTTGTTTGGGCCTGATGTCAAAAGACAGTAGACAGTATTTAATAATAATAATAATCCTTTGCAGTTATATAGCGCATTTCTCAGTACTCAAAGCACTCAGCAATTGCAGGTTAAGTGCCTTGCTCAAGGGCCCAACAGAGCACAGTCCTTTTTGGCATTTACGGGATTCGAACTGGCAACCTTCTGATTTAACAAGTACATTTCAAATCAGTCAGTCTGATTTATATTGGTGTGCTATAAAATAAAAAGTGGAATTCCAAAGTTACACTGAATAACAAGTTAGCAGTACAGTATTGTTATTTTACAGAAGTTAACCTTCTTTTCTGTTCTAAAGGTGGCAAAGCAAATGCAGATGGCACCGCTGCCCCGTCCATGTCCAACCTTCCCACCTGCCGCTCATCATCTGGTGGGCTTCTTTAAATGTAGTTGCTGTACATGAGAGAGTCCAGAATAAAAGCCCTTTGGTCTTAGGTATTCTGGTTTATTTTTGAAGCAACTCTAAAAATTGTTTTACTTAGCACTGTTCAAACGTACTTCAAGAAAACTGTCCTGCTATCCACCTTGGGTACTGAGAATTGTCTTTCTCAACTCTCTCCGGAGGGCTCTGGGTCAAATGGGCAGCTCACCACTGCGTCCACAATGATTTATTGAAGGAAGTAAAAGCCAATTAGTAATTGTGTTGCATTTCACAAATTATCCAGTACTGACGACCATTAAATAAGGGTCCTTTCATTCTTAAGACAGATGCTTTGTCGTATTTTTATGGCTTTTGATGTTTGTTTTTAATGGGCATGACAAATTTGAGCTACTTGGTGCTGCTTTTATGGTAATTTATGGGCAATTCCCAATATTGGTTTGTAAAGACCATTCCTTGCTGTCATCTTTAATGAGACATCAGACGTGATGTGTGTGCAATGGCCAGTCCAGCTCCCAGCTCTGGAGGATTTCATTGGTCTCTCTACCCATATCTCTGCTCACGTTGGAGCTTTGAGGCAGCTGCACCAGCGTCCAGGGTTTGAGTTCCATTCGAGTTTCTGCCCTTGTAGAGTTTGCATGTTCTCCCGGTCTCTCTGTGTGTTTTTTTTATTTTTTCTCATATCTCAAATATGCACATTGGGTTAACTGAAAGCTCGTACGTCTGTCCTGTATGAGGGGTTATGGGTATGTCAGCCTGACATGTCGCCCAGGACCATTTCTCCATTTTGTGATCCCTATGATTTTGAACAAATTCAGTCTTTGGCAGAAGTGGCTATATCTCGACTAGATCAGGCACAAGACAGGAAACAACCCCTGGACAAAATGGACCAGAAAGAACCTGCAAACTCCACACCGAGGGAGCCAGATCTGCGATTTGAACCCGCTCCCCTGGAGCTGTGAGTCAGCAGTGCTAAAGACTGCACCCCTGTGATACCCTTGTGACAATGTTAATGTCAAGTCTAAACTGTTACGTACAGATTGGGAAGTCGTAAATTGTCACCCTTGTAGCAGGAAGGTAAGTTAGCTTACAGAATAACAGGACAGTTTTAAAAGAATTTTAATCAACATTCTGTTCTTTCAGACTGACCTTAAACTTGAGCATTATACAATTCACAATAAATACCATAATTGGAGTTGTTATTATACCACACTATATTATTTTCTAAGTCCGCTTCATCCTGAGCAGGGCCACAGGGTCGCAGGGGGCTGGAGTCTAACCCAACAATTATTGTACTGAATTATGCTGTTTTATGATCACGGCTGCAACAACTAATGAACTTAATTAACTGCAAAATTGATTTAGGTTCATTTGACAAATTAAGTCATTATTAAAAATGTAAAGTGGTGGAGTAACCAAGTTCAGAATATACCTTTGGGGTAATGGAATAACCTAAACAGAGTAAAATAAAATGCAAAAAACACTATCAGATACAGAATCTGTAAAAAGTGAAAGGGTATAGCACAAAAGTACATTGAGTACGTTGTCACAATCCAGATAAAATCTGTACCTCACTGCTGGCACTCCATCTTAGTCAGAATGCTGTAAGTTTAACCACAAAAATGGCTTCAGTTATCCCATCGATTGACGTTGCCATTACTGCAGATTGGACTAGAGAAATATGGCCTTATTGACAGGACCTCTGCCTTTCACATGTTCTGACTCCACTCCTCCAGTTGCATTGCCAGGCAGCACTAGTTGTGTGGCAATCATGTGATGGGAGGTTGGAGAACCAAAGTACAGCACACCCACCCGTCAGGTTGTGCTCGAGCATTGTGCTTTATCACAGCCTTGGTCTTTAGAATTTCATATACCTTCTGTTTACTGACTTGGGAGTGAGACAGTATACTATTTAAATGATGCGGGTTACGTTGCCAATCTAAAATTGAAGTGCCTATAAGCTGAGGTAAATTCTAAACCTAAAATGATCAAGAGCTTTTATTTTTATTTTTTTGCTTGTAACACAGGGATTTATCCTTAATCTTTATACGATTGCCCTGATGATGTCCGATGTGTTGCATGTTCCACGGGAATTCTGGGTACTGTTGTCAGGGAAACTCCCATCTATTTGCTCTGAAATAGTGGTACCTATAACAAAAGGAAGATGGTGTCATGGCAAAATGATGCACATTTTTTCAAAATGCCTTGAAACAAAAAAATAAATGTATTTTCCAGCATCCTTGGTTTCCAAAACCCATAAATGCATTAAATACTTTATTATTGTTCATGCAAAGAAACCAATAAAAACATTATAACCGCTCATCATCACTCTCTGATTTTCATATTTTGATGCTGTCTTGGCATATTTCCAACAATTTACCAAGCATTCCATGTCCCTGAATTTTGTTTTATTGAATCTTTCAAAGTGTTTCCCTTCTTTTATGCAGCAAGTCAACTGTCATGGCTTACGTTACTATATATACTGTAGTACACCTGACTTTGTTAACCGTCACTCCACTTCTGTTTCAGGCTCTTAATATAAAATCTTCACTTCATCTCTGGAAGCCCTTAAGTTAAGTTTAGTTTAACAAAATGAGAATGTTTCAATTAAATCTTCTTCTTAATATCAATAAATGATATAAAACCAAAACTGTGGACATTAAATACATAAACATAACATACAGTATACTGTATACATAGTAATTAACATAAATTGGGGCCAAAATACAAAACATCATCTACAGCAGGGGTGTCGAACTCCAGTCCTGGAAGGTTGCAGTGGCTGCAGGTTTTCATTCTAACCATCTTCTTAATTAGTGTCCAGTTTTTGATGCTGATTAACTTTTTTAGCCTTAGCTTTACTTAGCTTGACTCAGGCCCCTTAGTTGTTTTTTCCTTAATTAGCAGCCGGACAGTAATGAGACGTAAAACAAGCAGGACATGACCAGCTCACCTGTACCCATCAAACAAAATCTGAAAATAAAAGATGAAGGCCTCAGTAAGGTTGATCCCTCAGGTTACCAAAACATTTTAGGAGTTCTTAGAAAAAAAAAAAGAATATCAACAGTTTTGGAAATGTCTGCTGTGGCAAAAAGAGAGCTACAACAGGCCATGGAATTGAATAACGGGTTTAATTAACAGCAAGAATCAGCTTCTCATTAAGGAACTGGTTGGAGTTTGTAGTCCCAATTTAGCTGGTCATCTGTTGGCTCGTTTCATGTCTCATTTCTGTTTGGCTGTCACTTAATGAATAAAAGAATCCATTCAGAAGACTTAATCCTTAAAAACAGGGTTATTAAAATAGAGGGAAAATAAGTTAATTACCAGTGAAAACTGAACACTGATTAGGAAAAGGGTTAGAAAGAGAACCTGCACCCACTGCGGCCCTCCAGGCCTGGAGTTTGACACCCGTGATCTACAGCATGTCAGATTACGGGGCTAGAAATTGCAGTGTATGTCAGATTAGATGACTACATGACGACTTTCCACTACTGGTTCACCTTTCCAAAGTATCACGAGCTTGCCCCTTTCTTTGATAATCAATAATATGACAGAGCCAGTGCCCAGTGAAGGCTGTTCAGATATGGCGAGTTCAGTTGCAACCCCAAGCCTTTTTTTTCCCATTCCCATTTTTTGTACACAGCACATCAGACAGACGAGACTTTCCTTGGTTTGTCAGGTCCAAAACGCCTGCATTCCTAATTCTTTTAGCCACACTCTATGCATTGTTCTTCTGGGTTGAGCGTTTATGGGGTGTCAGCTCATGCACATGCAGAGACTTGGACAGCTTTGAAAAGTGACTGGAGTGGCAGTAGTGGTTTGTGTGAAGTCAAGCTGCTATTTCCTTCATTTGAGTACCTCATATGTGGGATCATCCTAAAACACTAAATATCCTTGTGGCAGCGTTACTTGTCATATTCTTTTCATAAGAATTATAAACGTGAGCAAACACTAGAGACACAAGATTAAATGTAATTAGATGAAATGTAATTAAATGTAATGATTAAATGGTTTATGGATACAATTCCTATATGGAACACTTATTTAAGTAGGTGTTTGAGAAAACTAATAGTCATCATGGGCCATATATAACGTGTATTGAAGGCTGCTTTAAAGAGCCCAATTCGCTGGGCTGTATGATGGCAGGAGGATGCATTATTTCTATTATCCCTTCATCTTCACTGATACTCTCCAGTTGTTCAGGGCCGTGTAGTTACAATGGTGTAGTCGGTGGGACCCAGAGTCCCGGGAGAAGAGGATCGTCAGGAGATTATAGGTGTGCAGCAGAACTGTTAAGGTGTTGAATAAGAGAGGTAGCCATTTTGGGAGTGTGTGTTAATTGGAGTGGTGTAATGGATTTTTTCTGTGGCGCTTTGTTTTGGGATATCTGAGGGAAACAGTGGTTTTGCTGCCCTTGTTTTTCGACCGCTATTTGGGTCTTTTGGTAATTGGGTCATCACGGGTTTTGGGGCGTGGAAACAGGCACGTGGGTTAGTTTCTTTTCTCCCATACGTCACTTGGCATTTCAGTAGTCTGATGTTGTGCTGCGTCTATGCACAAATGGAGTGTTTATTTTCCATTTTTAACTTGCCCTACATCTTTAGCCCGTTGGCTGCTCTCAAACACAGGCTGGTTGTTCCAGTTTTGTCATTGCTGTTTGTTTGAGGGATTAAAGCCATCTGGAGGTTTCCCATCTGGAAATGCTGGCCCTTAGACAGCCAGCCAGCGCTCATACTGACCCCAAACATCGCAGGCAAGCACTTGGCTCTTGTTAGTCTTCAGCCACAGCTGCTGTGAAGAGGTAGAAAAAGTGGGGAGTTGGGGTGGGGGGTGGCGTGCCCGGGAATGACTGGAAAGTCGCCAGAATGGGCGGCCTTGGCACACTGTGAGTTGGGGGAAGGGACTTGGAAACGAAAACCATCTGGATGTGAACTTCAAATGAATTGTGCCTTGACCTTTCACCCTTAGGCAGGACTAAGCATACTTGAAAATATGAAGTCCCCCTAACTAAAACTTCAAGTTCAAGCTGAGGCTGCGTTTGGCTGTCGTGGAAGGTGGAGTTTCATGTGTTGGAACCCGTCTTCCTCCCTGAAATTTGTATTCCGACGCTAAGCTTGCTGCGTTTTGCACTTTAAAAAGCTTGAGGCATTTTCAGACCAGATAATGAAGATTAGGTCACGATTGCTGGCACGTGTGGGCCTTTCTCACTCACTGGGGGAGCCCCAAACACAACTCTGCAATGCAGGAATGTGAAACAAGCAAAATATTTAGGATATTAATAAAAGGGTGTGGGATGGGATGTTAAAACAATTCCGAGTGTTCTTCACAGGGCCAATGTCCAAGCAACGGAGGATTGTTCTGTAGCAGCAGCGTCATCTCCGTGTGCTTTTCATTGACGGTACGATTGTTTAAACCTTGTGGCTTCAGAACGGCAGCATTGGGAGACAATGTGAATCACACTGTCTGCAAAAAATCAAACTTGCATTGGACGGTATATAGTGCCTTTAATGGAAGATACCATTCCAGTCACTTCACAGGTATAGTAAAGTACAGTTGCTTCCATATTTGTAGCACTGGCAGCTTAAGTGGCTGGCTTGGGGTGACATGGTGTTTTAGAGTCTTTAACACTTTAGGGATCAGACTGCACTGCCTGCTGGTTTTCAGTCTCCTTGGTACATGATACACCTTCCCTCACCCACACTCTTTCCAATTTTGTCTTTTAATGCAATAAAGCATCTAGTTCCTTTTCATTCCTCAGAAGATCCAACATTAATGAAAATGTTCAGACACAACCACCTGGCGTGTCATGTCATCTTCCTATTTATTAGATGTTTCAAATGCAGCATGTCCATAGGTGCCATCTTAGCATTTCCCACTCTTTATTGATCAGCACCCCTATGCCTCAGTGGGACTCCACATTAACAAAGAGACTTTGCTCCTCACCATCATCTCATAGCTAACTGCAGAAGTGCTGCGATTGGTATGATGCGACCCCCCCTGCAATTTAGCACAGACTCCTCACACCTGCCTACCCCTCGCTGACTGAGCCAGCCCCAACAATTCATTTGATTTTCCTTATATTTGGCCTCTATGGGCCATACGCACTACGAGTGTTCAAGGGTTATAAAGATGCAGAGTGCTCAGGAGACTTCACCTGCTGACAGCTGGCCCCTCCAGTTTTTGTTACCTTTTTTTCGTTGGGGTGAATGTGATCCAGAGAACTGCACACTCTTCTGAAACCCGCAGAGTGCTTCTCTTATGTTTATTTATATAATTCTTTTTTTGTCCCCTTGCGTGAAGCGTGCCATAGCAGTCTGCGGCTGAAAGAAGAGCTTCTGAAACGCCTGCCTCACTGTGTCTCGGGTTGTTGAGCACACCTCTTTGTCTTGGAGCACAAGTAGTCTGGCCCTGGGCGCCGCAGCTGCCGGGTCAAAGCTTCCCCATTCTAATGCAAAGTTCCCTCAGTCGGCGTGCGGCTTGTAGCTGCAAATGAGCAGATGTTTGCACGCTGTCTGTCCTTCTTAGCCTCCGCATGTGAGTTAAACTTCTGAAAAGGGAGCTATGGGTCCTAGCCAATTAAATTTGACTTCTGGGGGCCGAGGAGAAGCAAGAAGGGGTGATATTTTAATTAAAGCTGTGCTGAGAGCTGTCAGCCTCACCAGAGATTTTTAACCGACATTGTCAACGGAGAAGAAAAGCTCACCTCAGAAAGGACAATGAGGCAAGCTGTTCGCTTCCTTTGCTATATAGCACCTTACACAGTGAATGTTGTCATCAGGTGGCATTGTGTGTGCAGAAGTCGTGGATCATGTGCGTGTCATACTAGCAAACTGCATTGTTGTTGGGAGTAAACACCGTGGTTGGGGATGATCACAGGGAGGCAACAGAAGAGGAGGGGGAAAAAAGCAAATGCCACAAATAATAATAGAATTGCCTGGTGGCTATTGGACCTAAAAGAGGAACACATGAAGAGTGCAAACCTGCTAAAGCACAGATTTCAAAGTTCAGTTCTGGAGGACCCCTGCTCAAGCCTGTTTCATGATCAGTGAGTCATTTTTTTTTTCTTTCCTATTCGTAATTTACAAAAGAGCAATAGTGTAAGATTGATATTCATAAAAAATGTTCATATTTTTTAATTGTTTAATGTTCTTACATATTTTGTTGTGCCCATTCTTCCTTCCCATAGCCATAGTCCCTCTGTGTCTAAGACATCTTTCTATCACCTCTAAGCTTAGGTCATCACTATCGATGCAAGATGTTGAGAAGCTGGCCCATGCTTTCATATCATCCCATAAGGAACACTGCAACTCTGCTTGTTGGTATTCCCAAAAGACTCTTCCAAAATAGCGCTGCATGTACACTTACTAATACACTAAAGTATTCCAGATATATTTATATCTGTGCTTTTTCTTCTTTACATAGATAGATAGATAGAACTTTATTTGTCCCCAAGGGGAAACTTGGCTTTTTACAGAAGCTCTTTAAATAAACAATTTATAAATAGGTAGATCAGTAAATAAATAACTAACTATACCCATACAGTTTGGTCTGAACTCATTCCAGAATGACTATAAAGCAAAAAAATTAAAAAGAAATTGCAGTCTCAGTCCCAGTGAGGCATTGTGCAGACGTATTGCTGTTGGTATAAAGGAGCCCCCGTAGTGTTTCTTCACACACTTCTGCTGAACGTTTGTTTGGTTGAAAGTCCTCAGTGTTAGTGTGTCAGAGAGAGGATGTGCTGAATTGCTCATAATGACACTCAGTTTTGTTTTAATTCTCTCCTTTGTTGCATCCCAAAGCTGAGCCTGCCCTTTCAATTAGCTTGTTAATTCAGTGGGCATCTCTTGAAGTGATGTTTTCTGCCCAGCACACCACAGCATAGAAAAATCGCACTGACCATCACAGAGTTGTAGAAGATGGGAAGGATGTCACTTTGCACTTTAAAGGAATTCAGTCTCTCAGGGAAAATGAGCCTGTTGTGCCCTTTCCTATATAGTTCCTCAGTTTTCTGAGACCAGTCCAACCCATCATTAATGTGGGTCCCAAGTACTTGTAGGAATGGACCACCTGTACATCCACTCCTTGAAAAGTGATCGGACATAGAGACTCTTTGGCGAAGTGAAAGTCAATAAGCAGTTCCTTGTTTTTGAGATGCAAACAATTATCTTTCCACCTGACTCCATACTCTTGTCTTCCCTTTATCAACACACCCTGTAAGTGCAGAACCATCTCAGAATTTCTGCAGGTGACATGACCTGGTGTTAAATTTGTAGTCGGAGGTGTACAGAATAAAGAGAAAAGGAGATGGGACTGCTCCTCATGGTGTTCAGTGTTGCTCACATCCACATCAGAGACAAACTGTGGTCAGCTGGACAAGTAGTCCATTATCCAGGACACCACAGGCTCATCCACCTGCATATCTCCAAGTTTACCTCTTAACAAGGATGGCTGGGTGGTATTGAAGGCACTGGAGAAATCAATAAGCATAATCCTCACAGCACTGCCAGCTTTGTCCAGGTGACCATAAGCCTTGTGGAGCAGATGGATAAAATTCTGCTCATCGTATACAAGGACCTTACTGCTGCTGCACCCACGTACCTTCATGCACTTCTGCTGTCTCTCTCCGGTCTGCATGCTCTGATTCTCTGGTTGTCCCACAGACAAAGCTGTCTAGAATGGGTGACGAGCCTTGTGCTCTGCTGGTCCGCATCTATGGAACAAACTACCAGAGTCTGTATGGGCCGCGCCATCATTGAGTGTTTTAGATGGGAACTGAAGATGTGTCTCGTTCAATGTGCCTTTAATGATTTATTATGGTTATTTATTTATTCATTTTTTCACATTATGACTTCATTTTTTTGTGTGGTTTATATTTTATTATAAAGCACACAGAAATTACCTTTTTTATACTGTGTATTATTATTATTATTATTTTGTTGTTGTTTTTTTTATTGAATTGCCTTTTTTTCCTATGGAGTTTTCACCCTTAATTATATCCCAAATATGTGACAATAAGTGAAGCAGACATGGTGGCAAATGACACTGAATGATGAAATTCTGGACAGCAGACAGTTTAAAATTTTATTGAAACTTAGAGAGCGTTTATGCGTGTTACATGGAGATAATTTAGTAGGTTTAGAGTTTTCATCATTATAATTTGTGGTCCGCTGTCTAGGTGCTCTGATTTTTTTTTAAGCCTTTATTTCTTAGTTCTCATGCTAGTGGGCCCGATACTGAAGCAGCTGTAGCCCTTCATCATTTAGATTCACTTGCCTTGTGACAATTACATGCATTATCATTATTAGGAAACAGACGACAGAGATAAAGTTGGATTATTTGGAAAATAAAAAAAAAAAAAAGGTAAAATACAAATATTGCTAAAAAAAATGGACTGAAAACTTTGGAAAATACAAGTATTACTAAATCACACAAGGCTGTTTTTTTTCTAAATGCAGAATAGGGGATTAAAAGAAGGCCAAGTCATTAAACAATGAGATTAATTAGTAAGAAAATGACTGACTGATGGAGAAACTGGGTGGAACAAAAACCTGCATCTGCAGGGGGTCCCCAGGACTTGAGTTGAAAACCACTCTGCTATGCCACCCTGAACCCCAATTTTGATCTAATTTAACTCCATTATTGCACAGAGTGCAAGAATAAAGGAGACATTTACACACAGGTGTTCACATTTGGTGTGATTAACTGCTGGGAAGCGATGTATAAATTTTTGTTGCCAGCAGTGGACCCCCTCTTGTATTTTACATGATAATTCTGCAGATGTATTCAACATGAATGGCACTGTATACCAAAAGGCCTGCTGCTGAAAGAGCCCATTTTGTAAAGGCTCAGCTTTGCCAGCAGGGGGCATGGCTGACCCTCCCACTTTACTGCTTTGAGTGTCTCGAGAGGTTTTGTTTGAAGGCTGCAGTTTTGACATTTCAGGGTTTGATGTACATCAGGTGTATCTGCTGAAAAGCATAAAGGTGGGAGTGCGGGAGCTGCGTGGGTGAGTTTTGTAGCTTCATGGCCTTCATTGTGGTTGCAAACATTAAGTTGTAATTTTCTTAAGTAACACTGGTATAATGTTCCGCAGCTATGGGTGATAAGAGAGATTCACAAGACCGGTAGAAACCCTTGACTGGTGTCACCAAGTTCAGGAATGATTTAAGGGTGCAGCTGCCAATTCAATAACGTGCTTAGCTATTAAGGTGTGTTTTTGTAGGTTTGAAACCTGTGGGGGTATTCCATGGAGCACATTTAGTGAGTACACTTCCCTTAAATCAAGACCACCAGGCTTATCTGAGCTGGGTTTCAGTTCTAGTAAAAAAGGCCAAGGCAAGCCGCAATTGGAAACCAAGGCAATTAAGCGTTATGCCTTAGCCTGCTCCGCTCCAGGCTAAAGATGAAGCTTAGCTGGGTGTTATGGATTAGATAGATAGATAGATACTTTATTAATCCCAAGGGGAAATTCACAAAAATCTTGAAAATTCTCAATCGATGAGAAACAAAATCTCAGGGAGAGCTTCTAGGGATTATTTTAACATTTCGAATGCTGCTGAATTCTCATTTCAATTAATCTTACATATTTATTACAAAATGGTAAAGTTCAAAAACTTAAACTATCCATTGATAATAAATAACACTGACATAATGTCATTAGTTACCGTCTTTTTACTTGTATACGAAGTATAGGGAAAGTATTGTAATCGTCCAAAAATTCGATGTCGAGATTTTGATGAATCTCGGCGTTTTAGACCTCCCTGACTTTCTCATATACGAAGTGTAGGGACAGTATTGGAATCCTCCAAAAATTCAATTTTGAGATTTTGCTGAATCTCAATGTTTTAGACTTCCCTGTGTCCGAAAATACCATTTTTGGAATTATGTCTATGTGTCTGTGCGTGTAAACACGATAACCTGAGTACACTTTCGCTTAGGTCAACCACATTTTGCATACAAGTATTAGGTCCAAAAGCATAGATTTCTGTCAGCCTTTGGATTATTTCTGCTAACCGGAAGTTGTACTTTACCTTTTATTCATGCAGCTGCAGAGTCCGATTTATTCAACTTTATTTTTATAATAATTGTTCAATATATTATTAATGTGATTTGATTTGTTGTTGATGGTTCTTTAATGTATATAATATAATAATAAAATAATTGTCTTGCGATTTACTCCTCGAATATCCATCCCCATATCCGAGGATACGAGAAAGTTTAGGGGAGACCACTCCCGATATTTTTTTTTTTCAGTGACTGGATTTTGTAATCTATTTAATGTTACTGCATTCTTAGTTACACTATCATTACAATCAATCTGATGTTCATTGAAAACTATCAAGAAAGTTACACTGTTTACTGAAAAACAACAAAAATGAATTATATCACATTTAACTTATTATTACATTAATCCGCATTTCTCCTTTTTTTTAAGCTAGAGACATAAGGAAAGAATACAGTAATAAAAAAAGGTTGAAAAGGCGTTGTTCTGTAATGTTAAAATCATCAGATATAATTGTACCAAATCTAAGTCAGTAAATCTCTAACACTAAACTAATACAAAGAAATTTCTAGTAGTAAAATACACAAAGAACCTGCCCTTGAAGACCTTCAGCTGTGGTGTGCTCCGGACCGCACGTACTACGCAGATCTTATGAAGCATCCGCCAAATAACAAATAGAGAGAAAGGGCCTCGTCAGTTTTGGTGGAGGTCATCATGGTATGTGTATGTACATTCAATCAATCAATCAACATTTATTTATATAGCACATATTCATACAAAAAAAATGTAGCTCAAAGTGCTTTACAAAATGAATAGAAAAATAGAAGACACAATAAAAAATAAACATAAGTCAACATTAATTAACATAGAATAAGAGTAAGGTCCGATGGCCAGGGTGGACAGAAAAAACAAAAAAAAAACTCCAAAGGCTGGAGAAAAAAATAAAATCTGTAGGGGTTCCAGAACACGAGACCGCCCAGTCCCCTCTAGGCAATCTACCTAACATTAGTCAAACAGTCCTCTTTGTATTTAGGGTTTTCATGGAAGGACCTGATGATGATGGTCACGTAGACTTCTGGCTTTCAGTCCATCAATGTTGGTGCATCAAATATTAAATGTTTTGTAATCAAGGGTATGCCAGTAAAATAGAAACGCTCAATATACAAATAGCCAAGAATGGTCTGGTACTCATGACGGTGATTTTCATACAGGTGTTTGTGGGTACATTCCATGCATAAAGTGTTAGGTGTGGTAAGCAAGTCTCTATAAAATGTATGTTTTCAAAATCGCATCGGTGACAATAAATAATCTTAATTAGGCTTCCCTAATGTCAAAGGTGCAATAGGCTACACACGTGTGCAAATGTACTTGAGGACATGAGTGGAAATTAAGTGGAAGTAGATTTAGGACTGAAGCCAGGAAGCACTTCTTTTTGCAAAGAGTTGTGGGAATCTGGAACTAACTACTGAGACATGGAGTTGAAGCAGAAGCCTTGACAGCCTTTAAGAAGGATCTGGATGAGGTGTTGGGACAGCTCAGCTATTAGCTAAACAAACGGGCTTGATGGACTGAATGGGCTCCTCTCGTTTATCAAATTGTTTTATGTTTCTTATGCAAATAAATGGCAACGCCAAGCTCATTAGAGACTGAGTATGTAAAATACAAATGATTCATAGTATCCGTGCACAGGTGTGCCCTTTTAAATGACACCGACCAGTCGTATTGTGCAATCAGACATTCTGATGAAGTTGACCTCCTACAGCAGGAGTGATTTTGGAACATCTCACCAGTGGCAGAAGCTGCAGCTTTCTTTTTGGTTTCTAAATGTGCAATATACATTTGCATATACTAAATTTATTGTAATAATTGTGAAGTAAGTTATGTTCTTGTATATAATTTTCATTTGCTGCCAAATGCACTCTGTATTGCTATTGGGTACTTTACTTGTTTTAAGTATGTTATTCACTAACCAGTACATTTACAATCAAATGAGGCAATTCAAAGGAAACTTTAAAAAGTTAAATAATGCCATTAATATTTAGTGGTGCAAGGTACAGATTCAGATCCATAATGTACTGACATCGCTCTACTATGGATTGCCATGCAGCCCCTTTTGCTTTCTTGTCTTCTATTTTATGACAATTAAAACTCTATAAACTTTTCCAACCTGTCCCATAATACACCATGTATCCCATCAGTTTCACGCTTAAGGTCACCGGTACACAATTTTCAAATCTCGCCCTCTCCTCTGTGCTTTCCAAACTATGATAGATGTTATCAGTGATCTGTTGTTGGGGCTGCTTAAATCTCACACACCAGTGTGCACGTAATCATGGGTTGCCCAAGCCCTTCTTGAGTTGACGAGAAACATTTTGTGTTCATTGAAGCGACTAAGCCTTGATTGGAAATGAGACTTATTCAAGCTAGGTTTACTGAGCCAAGTTTCAGGTTCTTAAAGGTGCTTCATGGAATACTCCCCTGAGGATTTAGTGGTTGGCAAATGTCCTCGCACTTCCTAGAATGGCTAAGCAGGCTTCCTGTGTTAAATGTAGTGTAACAGCCTTGACAGTTTCTTCATGAGCCTCAAACTGTATCAAATTATGGAAATCAAATGTAACCCTCTAACACCTACGCTCTTAGATCGCATTGTCCATGTTTGTTGACCTTTGAGGAAAGGAGGAGATGGTGAGATAGCAGTGCTGGGTGATTTATTAATTAATCTTGATATGCAACTTTCACCTCACCCTGATATAGATAGGGGCTGCCCTCTGAAGATTTAGACATTGAGAGCTTGCTTGAGGGCCGCCCTACTGCTGGATTCTTGATGGTCCTTCATCTTGTGTTCTGCACCCCTGATAATGCTCCCTTGTTTTCCCCAAAGTCCAATTAAAAACGTAGATAGCAGTGACGCTCAAGCTTGGGTATAAAGAGTCTTCCACCCTGTGTTTAACTGTGAATTTCACTCCTGTAATTGAAGATGTGGGTATCAGACTGTGCAGTCTGCAAGATCTTGCAGATCTCACCTCCCATCCTTGTACGTCCCACCTCACCCTGTCAGTCTTGCTATTGGAATGGGCACAGGATGGCACGGCTGGTGCACTGAGTTTTGCTGATCCTGTCAATGCAAAACCAATTTGGGATCATGTGGGTTCAATCTCATTCTACCCTCGGCGTCTGCTTTAGATGTAGCAATCAAAATGAACGGCGGAAGTTAATTTTAACAGTGTGGGGAACAGCTCGGACACAGACAGGTAGACATGATTTTATAGCACCACACACGTATATTTACAGTTATGTACAAATGAAACACATAGCACCAATCACCCCAAAGTCCAGGCCCTTACACAATGCCTCTCTTCTGGTCCGCCTCCACTCCTCTCCTCCGAGCTCTGTCCACTTCCACCCGACTCCAGCCATCACATGGAGGGAGGCGGCCCCTTTTACCCCTACCCGGACGTGCTCCAGGTGCCTCCCAATAATCTTCTGCCAGCACTCACCAGTGTGGCGGAAGTACCAGCTGCACACCCAGAAGCACTTCAGGTGTCCCTGGCCTTCTTCCCCCCAGCACTTCTGGGTGTGGCGGAAACTCTGAGGCCCAGGGCTCCTCATGCATTGGGGCGCCCCCTGGCGGTGACCACGGGCCCCTATAGGGTTGAGCTTCCAAACTCGGTTCCCATGGTCTCCAAAGTCCCCAGGGCAGTCGCCCCCACGTGGTCTCGGGGAGGCGTAAGACCTCCTCTGGTCCTTCTGGGCGTCCCGGCTGGGTACAACCCCCAGCCTCCTGTGACAACAGACAGATTGTTTTGTTATTATTTACCACTCTACAAGACGCCATATTTCATACAGTACTCTGAGTTTTTCACTGCTACTTACAGCTGTGCTATGAACCTTTGCAATGGTCATGTGGGTGCTTTGAGAAGCTTAACTATTACAAGGACTCTGGTCATTATGCCAAAAACTATAAATCAACATACGCAATAACATAGTGTCCTTGTAAAGAAATACGCTTCATGCAGACTTTTGTTTTTTAATAACACTCAGTTTTGTATCTCAATGTGGTAATTGCTTTAGGGCATTACCGTATATAAAGTTACTTCCTTTTCTCCAAGTATGTTAATTAGCAGGGTGCAACTCACTACTTATATTTGGAGTTATGCTGGGTCTCCACATATGCACATAGTAGAGCAGCTTTTCCTAACCTGTGGTTTTTCTTGGTATCTTTTCACCCATGCAACTAACTTTACGTTGTATCATGGGAAGTGAAGAAGTTCGGCCCAGTGGTACACATACAAGTTCTACCAATATTTTATATGTACAAATCTCACCAAGGCCTGTCAGAAGCAACAGGTTCTGTGCGCCACCTGTTAGAATACCAAAAGACTTGCAGGTAAGCAGCTTATCCAAAACTTAATCGGTCTGAACGGGCATTATTTCATGTATAATGATTGACGTTCCCCCAGTAGAGAGATCACTGCGATATTTAAAAAATGAACTGCTTTTATCTGTGGTATGTTTCTAAAAACAGTTTGTGGGCCAGATCAAAGATTAAAAGGTGTTGGAATCACGTTGCCTGTTCCAGACCAGCACTACTTGGGATGGTGATGAAGTATATGAAGCATAGTCGGGTTCCTATTTTTTTGTGTGTTGCCTGAAGGAAAACAGTTTGACCCACCGAGCATTTTGATGTTTTTTTTTTCCTCAATGCTATATTATTAGGTGAATCCGCCTGTAGTTTCATATATGTGGAGAGCATTCTCATCGGAGAACCAGAACAGGGAAGCGCTGGAGATGCCCATGATGGTAATCATTCATGATGGCACCCTTGAATCTTCAAAAACATGGCAGATGAAGAATACTTCCTAGCCTCCCAGCCACTCATGTTATGGCTAATACTCCAAGCTCTGTAATCTGAGCAGCAGTAGTCTCTCTGCGACTGCTGTAGGAATGCAGTTCTGCAGCATTGTAGATGAACACAGACAATGTTACTGACAAACAGAAATGGTTGAACTTTTAGAAATGGTGTTGGAGTTTCTTTATTTGTTGTTTTTTTTTTTTCCTCCCAGGCATTATTTACTTAATTGTGAGTGGCCAGACAGTGAGTAGGGCTTTAGCTGCCATTTGTCCCTGTGGTCACCCTATAGGCTGCTTTGTGTTTATCTTCTGCTTGGCAACATTTATGGGGCAGGTAGTAAAGATCTACAAGCTGAAACCTGTCAGAAGAGAAGTATGGCTTCCCTGTTTTCACATTAATGAATAGCTTATGGTTTGCCACAGCCATAAATGAAATGGTATGAGATGTTATTTGAGACCTGCTTTGAGTTTGGGCCTGATATTAACCTTGGCATCAGTGAGTTGCACCCCGACAAAAAATGGTACAGGTAAAGGATCTCAGTTTTGTTAGGTATGTAAGATACTCTGGTGTCCTGCTCACCCCCATGGCTCATTTATTCTGTCATTTCACATAGTGTTACCTACAGAGGGAAACCTCTGAAGAACATTTAGAGGTTTATATTGATGGAACATTCATCGTTGTCTGGGTAGTGTGCCGAAGCAGTAAAAATGACAAATAAAATGTTTGCATATATCATAAAAACTGCTGAATATAAATCAAAAGATGTGCCAGTGAGATGGCATGTTGAATACTGTGTGCATCTCTTGACACCACGTCACCGAAAGGTTATGGCAACACTAGAAACTGTACAGAGTAGAGTAACCAGTGTATGCATGTTGTGAGGGGCGACCTTGGTCCTTGCCCACCCTGTACACCCTTGGAATGGGTGGGACGGGGATCTAGGGAGAGAAGGTCCTTGGGGCATTATCTTCCCTGGAGTGCTAGATGGTAGCAAGCCCAAGCTTGGATCCCTGCATAGGGGATTTGCGGGATTTAGAAAATCCCTATTCCGTGGAGCTCCAACTTCACCCGGAAGTGCTTCAGAGCTGCAGTATCATATCACCTGAAGCACTCCCAGGGGATTAGATAAAAGGAGCTGCCTGCCTGACATTGATGAGCCAGAGTCTGGTGGAAGAGTAGTGGAGGCAGTGAGTGACTGAGAGAGAGAAGACAAAGAGTGATTTTTATTGTGTTATTGTGCTTTATTGTACTGGTGGCTGTGATTTTGGTGGGAAACGCTGATAGGGAAGAGTTTGCCACAAATAAAGACTTTGTGCTTTGAACTTGTATCCTGAGCCTGCTTCTGTTGGGTGTTTTGGGGGCTGGAGCACCCCCTACTGTTCCCAATGTATATAGTGTATGTATGTATATACTGTACATATACACCCTGTGTGTTATGTTACAATAGTTGTTCTTAGGATTGACTGTTAAACAACTGTCCCTGATTCTACTGATGCAAGTGTCAATGGTCCTGTACCATTTGCCAAAAGGGACAAATAAGAAAACAACTGTGGAGGATGGCTGACGTTTTTAATTATCCTGTTTGACTTTCTAAGGCAGTGAGTGTTGTGTATGTCCTGAACAGAAGGCAGCTGGGTACCTGTAATGTTATGTGCCATATTCACCACCCTTAATGGTCTTGAGGCGAGCAGGTGCCATACCAGGATGTCATGTAGCCAATGACGATGAACTCCACTGTATACCTGCAGATGTTTGTGAGGACAAATGCAGTTTGGAGTGCCAAAGCAAAGGGTCTGAATACTCGTATGAATGAGAGATTTCAGTTTTTGAGTTTTAATACATTTTCAAACCTTTCTGGACACATGTCCTCACTTTGTCCAGATTGAGATACTATTTTTTTCCCCCATTTTAAAATTAAATCTACAACACAATAAAGTGTACAGAAATTGAAGGGGTCTGGTTACTTTTGGAATCCAATGCATATACTTCATGTTTCAATGTCTGATTACGACAATTTCGCCTGTTTTTCATAACTAATATGGTTCAAAAGACTCAAAGCAGGTTCGAGCTCAGGCGGGTTACAAATGTTTTTATTCACAGTTTAGCAAGAATTGCATGTGAAACAGCGGGAGAACGGTCAAACTCCACACTCTTGTAACTCATTTTTGTGGCATGTTCCGTTTTCATAATGATAAAAAAAATACCCTTAAAAAATAGCCTTGTTGTGAAATGCACTATGAACATATGTTATATGTGGCAGAATAGATTTTAATTCTTACAAGAATCAATTTCGAAAGTGGACTGGTTCTGAAGCCTCCATTGGCCAGCCGTCCTTTAGGATTTATCCTCATTTTCGCTAGCAGGTTTTTGGGGTTGTCATGACAACCCACTCTGCGAGGTAATTAGCTGTGCGGTTCAAACTTGGGCACCCTCATGTTTTCCCTCCATTTTTTTTTTTTTCCTCCTTCTGTGATGTGTGTAAAGGAGGCCTCTTTCTATTGTGATAGGCAGACGTGCGAGTGGGACAAGGGGGGGGGTGTTGGCCACTGGGAGGGATTTTGCTGCTGACTAGAGGAGCCATGTGTCAGGGACGAGATTTCTCTTCCGTGTGGCATGGGTGAATCTGGCTTGGCGTTAGGTGAGTATGGCCTGCGCTGTCCATTTGTGTGTGTGTGTGTGTGTGTGCTCAATAAAGGCATATGAAGCAGCTAACATGTGACAGACAGAAAGGGAGTGCGTTAGATAAGGGTCACCCGAGGAGGGGGGGAGGGATTCGCCTTGTCAGCATGTGCCCAGGCGAGGATGCAGAGAAATGTACGCTGTGTGAAGAGGCAGGATGTAAGGGATGCTCTTCTTCTCAGTCTTATTATATTTATTCTTTCCTTTTTTCATCCACCATTTTGAGTAATGCATGAAGGTGAATTTCATCCTCATTTAGCTAAAAGCCTTTGCAGATGCAGGCTTAGATTCTCATTGTGTGCGTGCAATGGCTACCGGGATCAAGACATTACAATACCCTGGCCGAATCAGGAAAAAACAGAGTAACCTTTTGCTGACGATTGCTGGCTAGTGCCTGTGCTGGGGTAGCGAGGGAGGTGGGCTGTTTTTTGTGGTGAATCAGGCCACAACACGCAGGATGCCGCCGCTGATCTAGAGGACTGTCTGCCCTTGATAGCAAAGCAGCTCGCAGGCTTAAAAGGGGAGGCAGAAGGGGCCACTCTGGTTGGAGATGCTTTGGCTTTCTTACTATCCGCATTCAGTCTCTGTTTATAATGTCTTACTTGGGGGTGGGGGTGCCGACTTGAAAGGCTATTCATCGCATTTCTATTCAGTTCTGTATTTGAGACCCTAACTAACACCACCACACACAACTGGACCAGACAGTGGACACAAGGCAGTGCTCATGTAGTCTCTCTAGTTAGCCTTGGCAGCTTGTTCTTGGCAAGTTCAAAGACATGTTAAGGGGAGAATGTGCGCTTCATCCACAGGTTAGAACCCCTTTGCCACTTGCCTGCTTATATGGCATTAGACTAAGGATGGATATCATAGTGTTGAGCTTTTTATATGGGCATTGTTTGGCAGTGTTTAATAATGGTAAGGATAGGCTTCAGGGTATATCACATGGCTGGAGTGCTTGGCCATAATTTGTTCTCAGCAGAATATTTAGACTCGTTGCACATCACAGTCCATGCTGTCACTTGGCTTTCTCTTGACAACACTGGGAAGAACAGCCATTGTACTTATCCACCGATTTAAACCTCAAGCCTGGACAAACACCCTTCGCAAACTCTAACCTGATCTGTTTTCTCTCTCCATCAGGGTGAAGAAGCTGAAGGAGACACTGCAGACTGTTCATCAGCTAGATAAAAACATGAGCAACCTGCGGACCTGGCTATCCCGCATAGAGTCAGAGCTTTCCAAGCCTGTCATCTATGACATCTGTGACAATGACGAAATCCAGAGGAAGCTGGCCGAGCAGCAGGTTTGTGGGCTGTTTATGTCTGTACAGATGGGGTTTGTCCCTAAATCATCATAGAAAAATCTTTTGTGTTATAGTGAAGTAGAGATGTGTTGAAGTCCAGTGCAAGGTCTTCATTAACCACCCCAGTACTGTCCTGGTCTGCCATCATGGGACTGTTGTGTCCTGCCTTTCACTGTCTAATCGGTCTTCTAGGTCTTGCTTGACCTGCTACATATTTCATCCATCTTCATTCTGATTTGTTCAGCCTTTCTTATTTTTGCCATTTGTTATTTTCCTCCTCATTAATATATGTGGTCATGTTCAGGTCATTTCTATTCTGATCTTTAACAGCTCTCTTCTAATTTACTGATTGTTCCTGTCCTGCCCTGAGTAGGCCGTTTCTCCTTTGCCTTGGCCTGGTCTTTTCTCTTCTGTTGTAACCTGTGCCACAAAAGTAATCACCAGACATCAAAAAGATTTGGGGCAGCCACCCGTATAATATTGCCAGGCTGCAAACGGATAATTTTGCGGAATATTCACAGGTTTGAGTCCAAAACAGAACTGATTTGATGGTGAAAATACGGCGGCTTTAAAGGCCAGTACAGGAAGTGAAATCATTGGCCCCGGAACCAGAAGTGATGTCATAGTGACCAGGGGTGACTTCATTAATAGTGCCAGGACCGGAAAAGTGATGTCATCAATGGCCCTGGGACAAAGTAGGATTTCCCGTGGATGGTCTGCATGGAATTGAGAGAGAAAGTCAGTGCAGCTCACCACCCCCTGGTCTGTCATGGTACTACTATTATTCAGGCCCTTTAGCTGCATCCCAATTGCAAGTGTGTGACACCTTCCACATCTTGTCTTGTCTTCCCCAGTCCTGAGCTGATCTGGCCTGAGATGACCAAGCCTGGTTGGACATGCCTTGTTCTGAGATTGTTTGATCAGTTGTGTTCTGTCTTGATCTGTGCTGCCTTATTTGCTCCTACCCTTATGTCTCTCTCACTTGTCCGCCATAATCTTCTCAGCTCTGCTCTAATCCGTTTACTATGCCTTATCCTGTTCTTCCATTTGTCCTTCATTACAGTGCCTTGTCTTGTCATGTATTGCTGTACTCATCTTTCTAATGTCTTTTCTTGTTCTGCCTATGCCCTACACTGTCTTTGGGCTGACCGAGTCAGTTCTGTCTGTTTTTGGTGTCTGCTACGTTGATATTTTTAATATGCTCTGCCCCGGCATAAGCTGTTTACCATTCACAATACTGCCCCATTATAATGTGTTACTTGTTTTTCCCATGAGTCAGTTTTCTTCTGTCTGTACTGCTGTGGCTACTCTGTTCGCCGCCCTTCACTCTCCTAGGCTGGCCATGCCTGTTCTCCAATGTCTTATCATGGTCTCTCTTGCCCTGATCCGTGCTGCTTTCCTCTTCTCTGAGCTAATTTGCTCTGCATTATCTTTAACTGAGCTAATCTACAATTACTTATCCTGAAATTCGCGTTCTTTTTTGTATACACTGTTCAATGCATGCAGTGACAAGCTCTCAGATGAAATACAAGTATAATTTTTACAAATCTCTCTATTACATAAAAAAAAATTTGGGACAAGACTTTTTCATAGAGATGAGACATGACATTTTCAGAGAGATAATTTCACGTCCTGCGAGACGAGACTTTGTGTGAAGAGATGAATTGAAAACCTAACAGAGCAGGTTAGAGATGATGAAAGTACTCAAATTTAAAAGTCTCAAACAACTGATAGTAAAGATTGCATTGGCACTAACAAACAGAAATTATTACTCTGTGAAATATCGGAACAGCGAAAAGAGATCAAATATATGGACATAGGTGATATGACAGAGCTACTATAAGTTTCATTTCGAAGAAACCACAATTCGGTCAGGTTTATATTTATGATCACGGAGAAGCGATGCAACATAGAATCAAAAGAGTTAAACAATCGGACTTATTAGAAATTCTACAGCCAATAATGTATACAAATACACACATCCAAAAGTATCGCATTTTACATGAAATGTATCTGAAAAACACGGACAAAAAAGTTTTCTTCTATATGAATCCGAAAGATCATGCTCGCATATGTAATAAACCAACATGTGAGGAATTGTCAGTGATAATAGTTTCAAAAGACGGAGATATCAAAGACAGAGTTGATATTCGTGTTTATCCAAAAGCACAGCACAATTTGTGATCCAGGAAATGACTAGCATGTAGGACCCGCACAGTGGTTGGCGAGCGAAATGAGCAGGGGGCTGAGCCCCGTAGTACTAGTTAATTAAAGACACAGGCATGCAGGAAAACAAAGTACAATCATGTATTGTCTTTTGGCTCCATTTGTCCTTGAGTCAAGTTGGCCGAATGTCAATCCCACAGTGTACAGATCATTGCAACTGAGGCTCTGCGGCTCTGGTGTGGGTCACCGGTACGCAGTGCAGAGTAGCACAAACCAGTCTTTGAGTCTTGGTATCCGCACACACCCTGTTTGTGTAAGGCAGTGTTTGGTTTGCAATTCTCACCAATTATGGAAAAACCTAGTATGTCACATCTTTCAGGTTTTTGGCAAATTGAGAAAATTGTGTCGCTCCTATAATTAACGATATCTAGATTCCATTTTTCCTGAGCTTCACGTACACAATATTGTATTTTTCACGAATCAACAACACCTGCCATTTAAATTGCACAGTCGCAGCATTTGAATCACGTGATCATAATCCGACGTGTTCATTGGTAGGCGGTCTTTCCTCATTGGCCAGTGGATTTGCTAGGTTTTTGTCCTGCAGTACTGTATGTAAAATACTGCGTACATTCTAGCTTCCTCCATCATGCAATAAAGACATATTTGGTCGTCACCACTACCTTATAACATCAGGAAAGACCTAGTAACTTCAAAAACTAAAAAAAATTCAATTTTGAAAAAAAAATGGCAGGTACTTGGTTTTTTCATTGCACGTGAGAATTGCTGCTAGAGAGCTGTCAATGAATTTAAAAAGGCAAAAATGGATTGCATGACCATAAAATTTGAGAAACACTGGTGGAAGGAAGGCAATGTGGGCCAAATAAATAAGAATTAGCCACATGGAGCGGTGCCAAAACTTACAATGCCTACCAAGTGTCATAAAACATATGTGAATGCGTCTGGTTTTAGTAATTTCTAGAAAATTACTGTCCTATTGTTTTCCTTTGGCCCTTGGCCGGAAGTGCGACTTGCCTCCACTGTCTACTGTAATTGGCACATGACTGTAGTTTGAAACTGATTAACATAAGTCGAACCCAGCAGTATCTGTCCCTTAATTAACTGTTGAACTATGGTCTAGAAGTGTCCTGATATACGGTGACTTTGTCCGTGTTGTTCTAATTGTTCATCTCCTAGTTTCCCTTTCCTTGTACTAACATGCCCCGGCTAGTTTTGCATTGTCTTCTCTTGTCTTGTGCTGGTCACTGCTCCACATTTCTGCTAACCTGCCATGTCCTGTCCTGTCTAGGCATGCTCTGTCTTGCCTTGGCCTGTTCTTTCATGCCTTGATGTGTTGTGATCTGCTCTGCTCTGCTCCACTCTCCTCTGTGTGCTAATCTACCCCGTCCTGTGCTGCCCAGGCATGTTCTGTCTTGTTATGGCTTGTTTTTTTATGTTGTGATGTTTTTCTGTGACTGTCTTGCTCTGCTCTCCTCTGTGTGCTAATCTTCCATTTCCTGTACTGTCCAGATCTAGTCTTTCAAATCTTGTCCTGACGAGCCATGTTTTCTTTGGCTTCGTTGTGTTCTGTCATGTAGTGATTCTTTCTTCCGCTATGCTTAATTGCTGTGGTCTGTCCTGCCTTTAGCTTATCTACTGTGCTCAATCATAGAAATGTCCTCATGTGCCCTGATATTTCTTCACGCTGCACTAATCGTTATATTGTAATGTTGAACTGCTCTGCTAACACTGCTATCGGGGCCGGGTAAAGTCCTTGCTGGGGTCATCCTCAATAGGATCGATGATCACTTGCTCACCTACTAGTGACCGGAGCAGTCAGGTTTTACACCTAAGAAGTCTGCCATTGACCGCATCCTAGCACAGTGGATTCCTAAAGAGAGCAAATGCAAATATCGTCAGAGTTTCTTTGCAGCCTTTGCCAGTTTTTATAAAGCATTCGACTCAGTTGATCGAGCTGCCCTGTGGGACATACTGAGACTTCATGGGGTCCTCCCCAAAGTTGCTGGATATCATGGCCGGCCTGTTCACTGGTACTGTGAGTGCTGTGCAGAGTGGATCTAGAACCTCTGTGTTTTTCCCAGTTGATTCTGGGGTTCGTCAGATGTGTGTTCTTGCTCCTACTCTGTTCAATGCATGTATGGACTGGGTGTTGGGCAAGGTTGTGGGGTCCAACAGCTGTGGGGCATCTATTGGTGAAGAAAGATTCACTGAACTTGACTTTACCAATGATATTGTGTTCGCGGAGTCAATGGAGGCTTTGATTGGGGCTTTCAAGAGGAGTCAGAGTGTCTGGGCTTGTGAGTGTCCTGAATAAAAACCAAGATCCAGGCTGTTAATGACCTCTTGGGCACAGCTATCAGCAGTGTGTCTGTCTGCGGAGAGAGTGTCGACCTCATTGAGAGGTTCACTTACCTCGGTAGCAACATTCCTGTCTCTGGTGACTCTTCCTATGATATCAGTAGATGGATTGGGAGAGCATGGGGGGGTCATGAGGTCACCGGAAAGGGGAGTGTGGCATTCCGGAGATCTCTGCAAAAGGATGAAGGTCCATGTATTTAGAGACTCCTTTAGTACTGTGTCTTATTGGAGAATCCTTGGGTACCGTTGGTTTGACTTTGTGTCAAATGAATGGTTGCTTACGGAGTCCCGAATGAGGCACATTACCTCCATTGTGAGGTAACGTCAGTTACGGCACTATAGCCATGTGGTGCAATTCCCCGAAGGTGATCTGGCTAACAGGATCCTCAGGCCAAGGGAGCACCCACATGACAACCTGGCTGCGGCACATTGATGGTCATTTCCACGAGGTGGGACTGGACCACATGTCTGCCTGGGGGGGGTCAACCAGGATCCCGAACTGTTTTGTTGTGTGGTGGGGGTGGCAACATGCTGTACCAGTGCATGCTTCCCAACCTGACCTGACCTGTTGAATTGCCCTTGCCTGTTTTCTGTTGTCCTGATCTCTCTTTCACTAATCTACCATGTGCAACTTTGTTCTTTTTTGTGGAAATCGGAGATGATCTGTCCCAGTCTAATCTGTTTCTGTCTTGAAGTGCCTTAATCTGGCATTTATGATCTGGTCTTGTCCTGGCATTGTCTAACCCAACATGTTCTCTTGTTTTGTCCTAGTCTGTCCTTTCCTTATCCGTTTTTGTCCTTTTTCTCTGTGCTGATTGTCCATGTCCTTACCTGAACTGCTCATGTCTATCATAGTACCGCCTGTTTTGTCTTGGTAGAGTGTTATATTGCTCTACTTTCCCCTTTTGTATTATTAATATGTAGCCTTTGTCAGAATGCTTCAAACCTCACAGACTTACTACTGTTTATAAGGTATTATAGTATATAACTTCTCCCCATCTTCCCTTCCACATCTATAACCTCAGGCAATTAGGTGTAGTAAAAGACAAGCAGGAGTTAAGTTACAATTTAAATATTGTTATTGATAATATTCATAAATAATAACAATATGCAAAGTACATTTGAATAATGGCAACCGTACAACCTGATAAATGTTGATGTGTAGTTTCAGTCTCTAGTTAAGACGTCATTTTGTGGTCAGCTTTCTTCAGAACAGGCCTCATGCCTGTCTCAATATGGCTGCTGAGCTGTGCTCTTCATTGTGTTGTCCTTTTCAGTTCATTGTGTGAGATGGTCTTTCATCAGTTTGGTGAGAGAGAGAGCGAGGTAAAGCAAGCAAATTTATAGGCTTTCTGCCCAACCCCTGGAGCCAATAGGGCGTTATGGTACTTAAAGGCTTTTGATACAAGCCAGTTCCAAACAGCCATACTTCAGACCAATGGGGGAATAGAACACCTTTACACCTACCTCCGTGATGATTGGCAGTTAGGCAGCCTGGCTTTCCTGTGGGGGTTGACTGGGAGTCCTGCAGAGAGATATTAGCCAAACTTGTCTGAGGCACTTCCCTCAACCCTGTTGTAAAATTACAAAGAGACCCATTCCTAAAAGGAGGGAAGGGGTTCTTAAATCATCAAACCGTTGCTGTTATTATCTATAATGTAACACTAATTTTACATTGCTTTGTCTAAGTTACAAAGAAAGACATACAAAATATTTTTCAACTTTTATACAAAATTCCATATCACAATACTGCTATTTCATCTCTTAAAATTGCCTGTCCTGCTCTAATCGTAATCTCATGTTTTGCATTCTACCACGCCTTAACTTGTCCTGGTTTGTTCTTGCTTGTTTTTCATTGACCTAAACTGTAACATTCCCTTTTGCCTTGTTCCATTCTGATCTACTATCCCTGCCCTATTCTTTTATTCAGTCTTCCACCTTGGTATGGAAGATGGGTGACTCTAGACCATCGAGAAAGTTCATGTTGCTTTATTCACCAATGGATGCGCAGAGGGTGGCATGTAGTTTAATGTCGTGCTGTAATCCTGAATGGGGTTCAGTCAGTCAGTCATTTTCCAATCCACTATATCCTAACACAGGGTCATGGGGGTTTGCTGGAGCCAATCCCAGCCAGCACAGGGACAAGGCAGGAACAAATCCCCGGGCAGGGCACACACACCAAGCACAATTTAGGCTCGCCACTGCATCTAACTTGCACGTCTTTGGAGAGTGGGAGGAAACCAGAGCACCCGGAGGAAACTCATACAGAGAACATGCAAACTCCACGCAGGGAAGACCCAGGAAGCGAACCCAGGTCTCCTTACTGCAAGGCAGTAGCGCTACTACTGTGCTACCATGCCGCCCAGCATGGGGTTCAGTGCAGATAAATACAGAGACACACAAGTGACTCTGGCTAAGTGTGCCTTACCAGGGGTATCAAAGATGCATATATTAGCCTTTGACAATCCAGCCACTGATCAACTCATCAGGTGGAGGTTTGTGTTTCAAAACCCTTCAAATTTCAGATGAGCAAATGTGAGAATAAAACATATCTGATATAGTCAGAAAGGGATGATCACAGGCATGACTTTCTGTTACTGTGTTGATCAGGGACAGCCAAGCCATTTAACCAAAGCCTCTGTCAGGGTCTGTCATTAATGCTGCCAAGTTTCAAAGTTGGTTACTTGTGGGAGTCCAGTGTTCACACTTATGAAATGTGGTTTATTTTTTAATATATGAAACTTAAAACCTCATTAGCGTTGGCAGGCTTTGTTACTAGTGCATAACACTAATAGCTTTTATTTCATGCACTGTTGTAGCAAATTGTACTCCAAGCTCTTTTTTACTGTTCTAGTCTCCGGTGAAGTTCTGGCCACCCTAATACATATAGTAACAAACATAGTAACTTTTGCATTAGCCTGGAGAAAACCCACAAATTACACCCCTGAGTTAAGGACATGACCTGTTGTGACATACTGAGAGCTTTTAAACTCTTTAGTCTTGAATGAGAAATGGCAATATGGTGAACTAGTCAAGGACTTTGAAAGCATCTAGGAGAGAGTCATGCACAATGTTACATTTTGTGATTTGCCTTCTCAGATACATGTGTTAAAATTAAAAGTTGGTAGCAAAGAAAGCCCTTATTCACACGCAACCCACAAAGCCCTGGTACTCTGTAACAAACTAGTCATGCTTGTGAAGCCAGGATCCAGATGGCTTTTAAGATAATGGGTCAATTTAGCCATTAGCTAACCAAACTGACTTGATGGACTGAATGGTCTCCTCATCCATATGATTTCTTAAGCTCTTTGCACACAGTCATGTCTTGCAAAGTCATTTTTATACTCAAATTTTAAGTTGTCACCAGGGATTCTGTAATGCAACTGCATTGGTAACTTGGTGCTGTATTTATGATCTATCATTTTAGTTGACACTGTTTGCTGGCACAGATTGAATAAGTAGCCGATTTATATGCATCTATGTGCTCATAAAGCATATTAGGATGGTGTTCACTGTGAAAGAAGCTTTATAATGAAATATTAATATTACGTTCAGAGACTCTTCAAGCTAGGAAACTCCCAAAGCAAGTGCTACTCAGCCACACTCCCATTTATGAGAAGAAAGCCCATGAATTTGGTTCTGTGAGCTCCTCCTTCGTCCATCCATGATCCCTTTAGGCTTGGTCAAAGAGGAGCCTGCTGTTGCCAGGTGATTTCTGTTAGACCAGCCCACTTATTAGCCAATGAGGTGTCACTTTACATGGGGAGAATGAAACCCACTGCATGCAGCTCTGCTGTTATCTGCTCACTTGAATGTGTCAAAACAGAAGCTTCCTGTGACCGCATGTGTGATGCACTTTCTCGTTGAGATATTTTCAGACTTGGCCAAGTAAACTGTAAAGTTTTAGGCACGGTGAGGTGGATGAAATGGGACAACCCAGAGAATGCCTTTGGATTTTATTAAGAGAGAAGTAGTTGGTCTGATTTTTATAGTTTAAAAAAAAGAATAATGGACAAGGGCTTTTATAAAGCGTCGTGCAAATCTTTCTTGGTAAAATTGGCTTCTTCCACTTATTTATTTGAAAGCTGGGGATCAGAGATATTACTTAAGCTTTGAAATCTCTCTACTGTGCTTTTTGTTTTTCCATCCTTCCATCCTGTGTCAGCTACTTTGGCTCATTAATGCATCCTCTTTGTTGGGGCGAGTTCAGGCACTGGTGGTATCTCACTTCTGGGTCTGATCAGATATAATGAGGTTACTGCTTTCAGTATTGATCTCCTATTCAAACCTTTTTGTATGTTTGTTTTCTCTTCCAGGATCTTCAGCGAGACATCGAGCAGCACAGTGACGGTGTAGCATCGGTGCTGAACCTCTGTGATGTCATCCTGCACGACTCGGATGCTTGTACCACTGAAACAGAGTGCGACTCCATCCAGCAGACAACGAGAAGCCTGGATCGCCGATGGAGGAATATCTGCGCCTTGTCCATGGAGAGAAGGCTCAAGTATGTGGTGAATGCATCTCACTGTATCTATTCTCGACTATATATTCAAGCTTTGTGTGGACACCTCCCACCTCCCCATAATTCAAAATGCTGTTGTGGTGAATGTCATCCAAGATAAATCATGATAACAAGATAAGGGACTGCGGTGGGTTGGCGCCCTGCCCGGGGTTTGTTTCCTGCCTTGCGCCCTGTGTTGGCTGGGATTGGCTCCAGCAGACCCCCGTGAACCTGTAGTTAGGATACAGCGGGTGGGATAATGGATGGAAGATAAGGAAAGATAAATTATGAAAAATGTCAGCCATAATAAAAATGATAACAATTAGATCATTTGTATTAAACAAGTAAAGCAATTCAAAAAGAAACTAAATGAGTTAAAATAAGAAAAACGTGAAAAATGTAAAAGGTCAAAATATACAAAATGAAAAAAATAATAAATGAATCTTAAAAGTTCAAAGATGCATTGGGTGAAAGAAACTTATGTAATCCTCCCGGTGCAGAAAAGAAATTTTAAAGCAGGTGGCGCCCCTTACTTGTTGAGGGGTCTCAGCCGTTCACCATCAAATGTGATAATACAATAAACATCAAAATATGCACAAGTCAAGGGATACATTAAACTAACCAAAGGAAGATCATTTAAATTTCAAAACAATTTAAAAAACCAACCTAAATAAAACAAGCAGCAAGGCAAAACACAAAATTTGAAACAAATCCGGAGTGGTCTCCCCTAGACTTTCTCGTATACTCCGATATGGGGATGGAGTAAACTGCAAGACAACGATTAGATTTTTATATTATGCACATTAAAGAACCATCAACAACAAATCAAATCAAATCAATAATATATTGAACAGTTATTATAAAAGTAAAGTTGAATAAATCAAAACTCTGCAGCTGCATGAATAAAAAGGTACCACTTACATTTAGCGGAAATAGCCCAAAAAGTTGATAGAAATCTACGTCTTGTACCTAATACTTGCATGCAAAATTTGGTTGGCCAAAGTGAAAGCATACTCAAGTTATCGTGTTTACACACACGCACACACACACATACACACAGACATAAAACTCGTATTTTTCGAACTCAGGGAGGTCTAAAACGTCGAGATTCATCCAAATCTTGAAATCTAATTTTTGGACGATTACAATACTTTGTATACAAGAAAGTGAAAAGCAGCAAAAAACAAGACTCTAGGACAGGAGCTACAACACACCATAACAGCGGGTTGTTTGGGAAGGAGCAAGATTATCCATCCATCCATTATCCAACCCGCTATATCCTAACTACAAGGTCATGGGGGTCTGCTGGAGCCAATCCGAGTCAACAGAGGGCGCAAGGCAGGAATCAAACCCCGGGCAGGGCGCCATCCCACCACATGGTGTGCACACACACACACCCACACACCAAGCACACACTAGGGACAATTTAGAATCACCAATAAACCTAACCTGCATGTCTTTGGACTATGGGAGGAAACCAGAGCACCCGGAGGAAACCCACGCAGACACGGGGAAAACATGCAAAGTCCACGTCCCTCAGAAAATCACCATTTTGACTCCTGGTTGTGCAAGTTCAAAAGGTGCTGAGATGGATGTCAAGTAGAGCTGGGATGGCACCATGGGAGCAAGGTTCTGCAGGGGCTCCAATTTGGTCCAGAAGATTTTGGCTTGGCCCCAGCAGACGGAGCTTAGCTGGAGTTCTCATCTCAAACAGTACTAGGTGTTTATTCCAGTGAACATATAGATAAGCACATTCCTACCTGGATTTAAAATGGTTTAGTTCACGTACACGCAGTGGTAGCGCTGCTGCCTCGCAGTTAGGAGACCCGGGTTCGCTTCCCGGGTCCTCCCTGTGTGGAGTTTGCATGTTCTCCCGTGTCTGCGTGGGTTTCCTCCGGGCGCTCCGGTTTCCTCCCACAATCCAAAGACGTGCAGGTTAGGTGGATTGGCGATTCTAAATTGGCCCTAGTGTGTGCTTGGTGTGTGGGTGTGTTTGTGTGTGTCCTGCGGTGGGTTGGCACCCTGCCCAGGATTGGTTCCTGCCTTGTGCCCTGTGTTGGCTGGGATTGGCTCCAGCAGACCCCCGTGACCCTGTATTCGGATTCAGCGGGTTAGAAAATGGATGGATGGATAGTTCACGTAAAAACTCTCACAAGCTTCAAGTGTCCCTGAGGTTCAATAAATGTTAGTCCAACAGCCTTTAACCTCACCATGTCTGTAAGTAAACCTACCACACTAGTGTTTAACATTAGATCAGATGACCCTACACCTGTCCCAGATTACCAGCTGATCATTTTGTGGCTTTTCAAAATTCCCATTTTTTTTGTGGTCCTGCTGTCTTTCAGGATTGAGGAAACCTGGCGACTTTGGTGTAAGTTCCTGGAAGACTACTCTCGCTTCGAGGACTGGCTGAAGACAGCTGAGCGCACAGCTGCTGCTCCCAATTCGTCGGAGGTCTTGTATACTAATGCCAAAGAAGAGCTGAAGAAATTTGAGGTACTGATTGTTTATGGTATTAATATAAAATATCAGGAGCCCCTGACTTGAGGAAGGAGACCTCATTGTCTGTGTGTTTTTTTTTTTTGGTGTGGGAAGTGGTGGGTCTTTTCCATTACAAGCTACCTGATCTTACTGTAGGGGCTCACTTATTCAAGGTGGAAAGAACATTTACTGTGGGGATTCAAATTTGCATTTCCTGGTTAGTTGAGACTCCGTATTGAGATGTAAGATATTCAGACAGTTAAACTTTAATCCATATAGCATCTTTCTAAGGTTGCCATGATCTTGTGCACCTGACTGTAGTACAGATGTTTGCAAACTTTTGATATTTGTTGGTTAAGTGACCATGCATTCCTTGAACTTTGACTTGAAATAGGCCTATAATTATTTAGTATGTGTGGGTTTAGGTCTGACTTTTTAAGTAATGGTTTAATGACTGACACTTTTAGTGCATCAGGTACTGTGACATGCAATAATGAACTATGGATAATGTTTAGAATAGGCACTGCAAGAACATCCATTGCACGTTTTACTAGTTTTGTTGGCACTGGATCTAGGGAACAAGTAGTGGGTTTCATTTTAGAAATTAAAGTTAAGACTTCCTGCTCGGTTACAGGATTAAAAGTCTACGCACGATACTCATTAATAACTACAATAATAAATCAATAATCACAATCCACCACTCCCAGACGCGTTGCCACCCTTCCACTCAGCCACAGTCCTTTTATAGTCCCTGACCCAGATGTGTTCCAATCCCCAGTCCATGTGATTCCTATCTCTTCCGGGTCAGATCAAAAGTCCTTTTCTTCACCCCGGAAGCATGTCATTCCCTTTGTCCATGTGACTCGGACGTACTTCCGGGGCGTAAAGCAAATAATCGTCGTTCCTCCCTGCACTGTCTCATAGCGGCCCCCATGGTATCCAGCAGGGCTGTGTATAAAGACTCCAGTGTCCATGATGCCCTGCTGGTCTGCGGGGCACCTCCATGCTTCAGGGAGGGCTCCACCTGGTGGCTTGGGGGTATTGGCCGGGATGAACGGCCAGCCATACACCACACTGTATAGCTAAAAATGGTGCAAATAAGAGCAGAAAGTGGATGTAGATGCCAGCAGATGTAGGTTGCAAACTTTTCTACGCTATTGTGCACGGTGTTATACTAAGTCCCACACTCTAATAATTATCTGCTGTTCTTTTCAGAGATGCTTCTGTCATTCTGTGTCTCATCCTCTGGGTCTAAATAAAGTTGTCTTTGTCACACAGGCGTTCCAGAGGCAGGTTCACGAGAGGCTGACCCAGTTGGAACTGGTCAATAAGCAGTACCGCAGGCTTGCCCGCGAGAACCGCACCGACTCAGCCAGCAAACTGAAACTGATGGTGCATGAAGGAAATCAAAGGTGGGATAACTTGCAGAAGAGAGTGGCCGCCATCCTGCGAAGGCTGAAGGTGAGCGCTCGGCTCCTTAGAGATCGTCTCCCAGTGAGGACATGTAATGTAAGGTCATTCCCTCAGACTATGCCTTCTCATCTCTTTGGCAGCATTTCACGTCTCAACGGGAAGAGTTTGAAGGCACGAGAGATAACATTCTTGTGTGGCTCACAGAGATGGACCTGCAGCTGACCAATGTGGAGCACTTCTCTGAGAGCGACATTGAAGATAAGATGCGGCAACTTAATGTGCGTGTGTCCACCAGTTAGTTGTCAGCCTATCCATTAATAATAATAATAATACATTTTATTTATATAGCACCCATTACAAAGCAAATGTGGAAGAAGTAGTTGCGTTAGTAGTACTAGCTAACAGTGTCATGTGTACACAGAACAGTGATATTCTTATTTGCATATGCAACCAGCATGCAACATGTCACTCTTGGCTAAACGAGGAATATTCAAATTCAGAAATTCATTTTCATTTATAGAAAACACAAATCAGTTTACATGTTGTACTTTTTAATCCTCCTTATAGGGGGATAAAAAACTTAAAGCAAAACTGGATAAGACGGTTAGGAAATCTACAGAAAACATACAGAAACCCTCAGAATTTGTAGAAAATTATAGAATAACTGCTCCCCCTGACGGTTTCATATTCATCTATATAGTTGTTCTGTGTTATTCATTTAGACTTTTAATATCATTATTATTCCTAATTAGTCTTTTACTGAATCAGCAATATCTCAGAATTCACGTATATTTATTTTTAAAATAGCTCAGCATCAAAGCAGTGCAGAAATTAGCAGTATTGCTGCTTTTGAGCTGAATGGACTTGGGCTCACATCTTGACTCGGTCACTCTCTCTGCTTTCTGCAGCCTTCCAATAATGTTTATAGTACTTGTCAAAAGTTTGGAATCTCTCAACAATGTTCATGTTTTTGATAGAAGTTGCTACCTTTTTTCATCAAGATACCATTAAATTGATTTAAAAGTACAGACAAGACATTACTGGTGTAACTGTTGGAGATGACACTGGTATGTGACATACATTTAAGGAAGAAGCCCGCTGGGGACCAGTAAGCCTTTTGTTTCTCAGACCTCACACTGTGATGTCTGGGCCTTCTCCTTCTTCTTCTATCCTGGTCAGATCCAGTTTGCCCTCTTCTCTCAAGACAGTAATGGACAACTCTGTATAAAATCTTCAGTGCCTTGATAATCTGTCACATGGAATAAACTTCATTCTCAAGAAGAAAAGCATTAGACTGAGACATATCTTGAGGGAGCTTTTTCATTGTGGCCATTTTTGAACAAAGAACTGAACTTTAGGAATGCCAGTAACTTGTAACCTAAGTGAACAAATATAAGAGATTTCAGCTGTGCTCATGCCATTGCAAGGCTTCTCTAATAATCAATCAGCATTTACACATGGCTAATTAGAATAAGCTAAGGGAGATGGCGAAGGAGTAGCTGCTGAAAGTGGGGCTTTGCAGTCATATGTGAGTAATAAATCACAAGCCAGATATTTCAAGCAATAATAGCCATTAGAAACACTAGTAATGTCTTGCCTGTTTTTGTTATCCATTTAATGGCCTCTTAACAAAAGGGTAGAGTCCAAACTTTTGACTGGAAGAGTATGTGTTACTCCAAATTGTCCTTTTACAAGTGAATATGTGTGTGTGTGTGTGTGTGTGTGTGTGTGCGTGTGATCAATGAACAATGTCCTCCAGGATGGGTTTGTGGCCTTTGCCAAATGCCACAGGGATGGATTCTGTAATGAAGTGAACACACTGGGGAAAATGGATTGAGGGTATAAAATAGCTCTTCAGATTCCAACACATGCTATGCTTGTTTTGTATAATAATAATAATGTTTTTTATTTTATTGTTGCTGCAAGTAACATTAACTTTATAAAATGAAGGCATACAAGGAATTATGTCTTTAATCATAATTGTTAATGCTCATAATAATAAGGGCCTCATTCTTTGTTTATTATATGCCCAGATGGAGCCTATTATGGGAGACCCATCATAGCCTATTAGTACTACATAATAACTATAAAGAATAATAGTTGCTATTAAACTGTAATGCTAACCAATAAAAGTCCATGTAATAATCAATAATTATAACATCTGAGACCTCTAATACACATATTACTCCATCCATCCTTCATCAGAGCCCACTTAATCCATCTGTAAGGTCAAAAGAATGATAGAATCTTTCTACCTATATTATTATTTTTATTATGATTATAATAATAATAGGTGTCATCTGTTACTACTGTGAGCCTGGATAAGGTCCTCATAGTGGAGGTGCTACTTCTCCACAAACAGATGTTTTTGGACTTTAGTGAAGGTGTCTCCTGTGTGTCTCCTATTTGAAGTTTACAAAGTACAAACTAATGAGGAAGACCTGGGCAGGGCCTGCTGCAAGGACTGAACTGAATGTTGGCTTGCAGACACATGGAAGTCTTGTTGAGGGTTGTAGGCAAATGCTGGAAGAGAGAAGGAAATGTCTAGGAGACAGATCCACACTGTTTTCCTAAAGCAATCAGTAATCTTAATTTCATTAGTTTTACTACTGGGCTGCCCATCATCTCTGTGGGCTTTAATTATTGAACCTGTCTCAATGAAGTTTGCATATTGTTCTTATATTCTAGATCTTTCCATTCACCATTACATCCTAAAGATGTGTAGGTTAGGTTGAGTACTGACTCAGAATTACCCCTGTGTGAGTATTTGGGGTCATATTGGTTGGTGAGCTTGGGGTATTAAATAGTGTGGAATCTGAATGTTGCAAACTGTTGTTGTTGGGCATGACGCAGATAAATAACAGTTTACAAGTTCAAGGCGTGTTTCAGCTTTTTATATATTTTTAGATTATTGTCAGGTTTATGATGCTTACTCGTGAAGTTTTTAGGTGAACAGTTTTTTTTCCACCAGGCTGCAATTTCTGTTACACTTTATGCACTATACATTAAGGAAAAGATCATTTTAATTGTCTTTATTAATGTTCATGTTTAATCTCAAAGTTCAGATGGAATGAGCTGGTGATATATTGTAAATGCGTCACACAGGTAGCGAAATCCACTCAAGTTTTAACTTATTCACCATCCCTCCTGTTTTATTGAGGTTCTTTCCATGAGACAGAGCAACCAAGCAGCAGCCAGTGTTACTGTATATCCAGATGCCTCTTTTTCTATTTATTGGCTCACCAGCTTCTTGGCAGTGCTTATGGAATTGGTTCTTCTACCCATGGAAGACAGTGAGCATACATGTGTGTTGATTCCTCTGCTTTGGAAAGACATTTGAACATACAAGATCAAACCTCTCAACATGTTTCAGGGAGGCTGTTGGCATCCATGAAACAATCTGATGAGGTGCTGGTGTTACAGTATATGCTTGGGTTTCAGAATGAACAGGGTTAAGTGAATTGGAGACCTGACAAGTAGTACTGATGTAAAGGTGACCCTGTTTGAATTGGAATAAAATGGTGGCTTCTGAGATGAATGTTAAGTGTAAGGCTTCTCTGCAGGGTTTCCAGCAGGAGATCACGCTGAACACAAACAAGATCGACCAGCTGATTGTCTTTGGGGAGAACTTGATTCAGAAGTGCGAGCCCCTGGATGCTGTCCTGATTGAAGATGAGCTTGAGGAGCTTCATAGTTATTGCCAGGAGGTGTTTGGAAGGGTGGCTCGTTTCCATCATAGACTCATCAACAAGGGTTCTGTAAGTCCTCATGTTTACCTGTAATTTGATCTAATATACTCTTCTCCTTGGACTGAGCTTTGGTATGTCCTTGGCAGTCCTTCTACCATTGTCTCCCAGGCAGCAGCTTACTGATAATCCTGGTGTGCTTTCCTTCTTTAAGCTTTGCATGCTATTTTATTCCATTTCTGTATTTACTGCTTAGTCATTATTTAATTTTTCTTTACATTTCAAAGGAAAGAACTTTTCCTGATCACCTCTCTGTTCTTGCAGGTCATGGAGGACAAAGAGCTATCTGACAGAGAAACAGACCTGGAGGATTCAGGGGACATGGCCACTCTGGGCTGGCAGGAGAAGATGGGAGCTGAAGTGTCACCGGGCAGGCAGTCATTGTGCCACCTGATGCCTCCACCTATGGGTCATGAGAGGTCAGGCCGAGAGACGCCTGTCAGCATAGATTCCATCCCGTTGGAATGGGACCACACTGTAGATGTGGGAGGATCCTCGTCTCATGAAGATGAGGAAGATGCACCATACTATAGTGCGTTGTCAGGTGAGAAACTGACTTGATTGGTTTTTTCAGTCTATTGGGTGCCTCGCCATCTGCATTCTCACTGGTTAGGATTTGTCCAGACATTTGAATGTGTGCCAGGTGGCTCACCATTCCTTTCTCAGCTTGCTTGGATATTGGGTCTACTGACAAGAAAGTATCAAGTGCCCCAATCACTAGGTTGCCTGGAAAGTTTCATTTTTTTAAAGGTTTTTGTGCTTCTTAGCACAACCTGCCTATAAGGCTAAGACTGTCAAATGTGAGATTTAACAGACAGAAGCCCCGTCCAATCAAAATGTGATTTGCCTGATCGAGAGGTTTGAGATTGTTCGATTGTAGTATTTGTCAGAACAGGTAGTTCAATTGTTTTTGGTTGTTTTTTTTATTTCAGGTAGCCAGTTCCTTAAACCTCTCTCAGTCGATCTTGTTCATCTCGACTTTTATTACGTTTTATGCCAAATTAGAATCACACTGATGCTTCCTTTTCCCTGCTTAATGGTTTGTGGTCAGTCTGATTTCCGATAAAAGTATCATTCGGTTGCCATAAAGGCAAACAATAGTTAAGGCATTGCCTCTTTCCAGGAATCCTGTTGGTGCTAATGCATTATATTTAAATATTGATTTGTTCTCACAAATGGTAATTTTATTGTTTAAATATGACATAATTCATTGGAGGGTATAGGACGACATTTGTAAAGCAAAGCCACTGTTCTCCATTTCTTGTTACTGTATCTACTTGCAGTTTCAAGTATGGAGGAAATGACAACATTCCTGTATGCTAACATGGGTCCCTCTCCAGATACATGAATTTCAAAGTGTCTAGTGTCTGATTTAAGGCGCACCTAAAACTTTTTTCTTTCAGATGTACAAATCACAGAAAACCCCGAGTCCTTTGTTAAAGTGACTGCCCAAACTCTGAGCGCCACCTCTGGTAGGCACTTGCCTCTGCATGTGTCATCATGTTGTCACCTGGTCATGGCCGTGTTTCCCCTCCTCTCACACATCCCTTGCATTTTTTTGTTTCACCATGATGTATATTTTTCAGTTTATAATGCATGCCCTTGAATTAATATTCTCACTGCAATGTGGGGGCCAAGGTGTTTCTATGCAAGACCTTTACTGGCTGTTTTTCTTACTAATGCCTTTACAGATAACAAATCTTAACTTGCACTCTCCCCTGGTCTGCAGATGTTAAAAGTGTTGCCTGAATATTGATGTGGGGCTGTATGGGAATGGAACCAAGATGTACGTGCATTAGAAACATGTGTGATATCAGGGTGGTGGTAGCATCAGTAACAAGAGTGGGTCTGGAGGGATGACCTGATTTACATTCATAACGCCTAAAGACGTCAACCCTAATTTCAGTTTCACTGGGGGTTTTATATCATTTAGGCTGGCGTTTACAACATTTTTATTTTTCTTTCGAGAAAAAACATTTCAACAGTTGAATGGTTTTATTTTAATTCCACAAACCCGGTAATACAGCTGTATGATGGCTTGGTGGCCAGAGTGACTACAGCCAAGCTTATATTAAGAGGCCAAGTTTACTCCTGCACTTACTGTATTAAAGAATCTGATTATCTACTGGATATCATTTGAGATTCTCTTTAACAAGGGTTCCTTTCATAGTTTATATTGTTCTCCTCTGTCTCCATGTCAGTATGTATTGAACTATGTGGCAGCATTATAGCCTCTCCTTGAATGTATATATATGTCTTTAACTCACTGATGCTTCCACATGGGGGCTTTATATCCCATGTTATATGAATCCTTGACTGCTCCTTAATTATCCTGAAATAGTGGAATGGAGTAAAATCCCATCTAGGACTTGCTAACACTTTCTACCCATTGTGGTCAGAATAGACTTTTGGTTCCTTGTAAAGCTGATGTCACATTACACAATTTCTAGTCAAAGTGGATGTCGGATTTATTATTATTATTATTAGTGCTAAAATAAATAGCTGCTGTTGCTTTCTAGGGATGAAGGTTGCTACTTGTATGTCATATTTTGCTCAGTTATTAGTAGAGGGTTGTCCATGTAGGATTATAATACTATTACCTGGCACATTTAAATGACTAAACCATCCGGGGTGATTTCCACCTTGTGCCAAATGGTGCCAGGATATACCTAGAAAAGGATAAGGGGCTTAGAAAAAAGATGGGCAGATGGAAGGAGACTCTCATGCATTTTGTGTGCGTCTTTGTGAAGGTGTGAATGCTTTGGCAGTGAAAGTGTGTCACTTGCTTTTGTCCTTTTTATTTGTCTGTTTTAGTTTATTTTAATTTTTAATACATACTTTAAAAAGTGTGCCTTTGACACCTAGTTTAGGTGCATATTCATTCATATACTAAACCTTGTGGCCATTGGTGTTTTACACATTTGTTACTGTATATCCATATTGGCTTTCCATATAAAATGAATTAAATAATACAATTCTAGCATTATAACCTGATTATTTTTTTTATGCTTGTGATGCTTTTAAACAAAATGGTACCCCATGTAAGTACTGTACTGTTTATTTATCAGTACATCTGCACAGTGTACTATATGTTCATTCATTGGTGTCCAACGTGTACATTTTCTACTTCCGATTTCCAGTTTATATTTGTAATATGATTCTTTATTTTCACACATTTCCTATTCACATTTATAATTAGTCAGTGCCCACTGTTAAATTACAGCACATCTCTCTTCGCTTTTGCCAGTAAAGGTTGCTGTGGCAGCAGGCCAAGCAGACCAGCCCACACTTTCATGTCCTGTTCCTAGAGAATTATAATATAATATCTTCTTCTTCTTCTTTTGGCTGCTCAATATAATATAATCTTCCTATGTAATACGCTACTGTGGCTGTTCGTGTGTCTGTCCAGGATTTTAAATCAGCTGTAGCTCGCAAACCGTTTTACCTATTGACCCGAAATTTCGTACCTATATACTACGTGACGTCTACTATCCGCTTTCGGGGTGATGATTGACCTCAACTCTCGGCAGGGCGGCCATGCGGCGCAGTTCTCATCCCTGCCATCTTCGCCATCACTTCCCCTACCTCTTCATATCTTAAATCATTCTTGAGGCAGATTGATGACTTAAGTGCCAGCGTAAGTGGCAAAAATGAAGGAAAACATACTAAGTAATTGCAACACAAACACCGAGTTAATCAGTTTTAACGTGAAAAGATGCCGACGAAAGAAGAGAAGAAGTGGGCCGCTAGGGTGGAGAAAAGAAGAGCTGCTCAGGATGCAGCAAATGCATCAACCTCTGAGCAAATAAATCCTAAACGTACAGAGACAGAGGATGAAAACTAGGAATGCTCAAGTCAAGTTTATTCACTGCACGTTATCCTGCAATGTGCTGTTACTGGTATATAATATCATATAATATAGTATAATATAATATAATAATTGGATATATTTCCAATCACCATTTTCATTGTGCTATATCCATATACCCATTTTAATCGGCCCATGTCCCATCATGCAGCAGCTTTTTCACTGTCCAGCACATTCCCCCCTAGTGTACATTCTCATTACCCTCCAAAGTAATGGGTAGCCTTGGTCTTTGACAGCTGTGGTGTCTGTGTGTATTTTTTCCTTCAGCTAGATTGCCTAAAGCAGAATAGTTTTCCTTTGGATTTGGATTCATACCCTCCTGCATTTCCTTTGAAATCAAATTGGTAAAGTGCAATTTTTAGTTCATCAGCCTGTGCTTTTGTCTTGACTTGTGGTGTTAAAGAGCATGTTAATGAGTTGTATTCAGATCTGTGCCCGCTCATTGTAAGCAGCCAGTCAAACCGGTGGTCCAGTGGGGCTGTTGTAAGCACTACCGCTTCACAGACCGCATGCCCAGTTTTTGACTCCTGCTCCTCGTTGTTGTCAGCATGGTTTTTTGTACCTGTGTGACATTTACTCTGATATTCTGGTTTTCTTTTCATATTCTCGAAGATGCACTGTATGAATTTGGTAAATTACATATTCTAAATTGGCCTCATGTGAGTGGAGCCTGCGGTGGATTGGCTCCCCACCTAGACTTGATTCTGTTCCCTACCCTTAGTTGCAGGGATCAGCTCTGGTTCTCTGTGAATCCCCTCCTGGATTAAGAGAGATTCAAAATATTATGTTACCTTTCTTAAAGTATACCAAGAGTAGGAGCTTTATAAAACTGATTTACAAAGAAATCTTGTGAGCATTGCAAAATATGAAAATATTGAATATCAAGTAAACAAATGTGAACCCATTACCAAAACGCCACCTTGTTTTCTGTATTTCATACTAGAGACTCATTAAAAGTATGGAAAAAAGGAACTAATTAAACCAAGTGCAGGAGATGTGTGGTTAAGGTGTTTGCTGGAATGAAAACCCGGAGAAACTGCAGAACTCCCGGATTACGGCTGCTCAGAACTAACATACAACTGTTCAGTTTATTCATATACATTTGCTTCTTTCCCTGAGTAATCCTTCCGTCAAAATAAAATCCAAGTGTGTGTTTCTTTTTTTTTTTTTCTTTTCATTCATGTTGAAGAGAATATAAGATGTTTGACAAATGAGAGGAGAACATTCAGTCCATTAGGGTTGTTTGTTTAGCTGATAGCCAAGTTGTCCCAATATCTCGTCCAGAAACGTCTTAAAGGTTGTTGAGGTTTCGTCTTCAACTCTCGGTGTCTCGGTAGTTTGTTCCAGATCCCCAAAACTCTTTGCGTAAAGAAGCACCACCTTGCTTCAGTCCTCTTAATGTCCATTGCTGTCTAAGTTTGTGATTCATTATTAAGTTAAAAGAATGTTGCCAAATCTACTTTATCAATGCCTTTGAGGATATGAAAACCTAGATTTTGTCCCCACACAAGGTTAACCAGGTTTAATTCTCGGAGTCTCTCACATTAGGACATGTCCTTAAGTCCTGGGATGCACCTGGTTGTTCTCCTTTGCACAGCTTCAATTGCTGCTATGTCTTTCTTGTAACGTGATGATCAGAACTGCACCCAATACTCCAGATGCAGTCCTGCTACAACAACAACAACATTTATTTATATAGCACATTTTCATACAAATGGTAGCTCAAAGTGCTTTGCATTATAGTGCATTATATAGTCTGAGCATAACGTCTCTTGACATATTCAAGTTTTTACCATATAAACTAAAGAGAGAAAGATTAAGATACACATAGAGGTTCAGTGCAAAGCCGGGCTGTGGTCTTTATGCTAGGACCTGGTTAGTTCTAACTAATCAGGTGGCTTAACACCGGCCAAAGCTAAGAACTGATAAACCAAGGACATAAAGTCTCTGTAATTAATGAACTTTAAATACCCAGTAGGCATTGAGCTAAGGCATGATCACCCGGCGGTTGGGTCGCAGTAACATTCTATTCCGTCATGTATTGTATACCCCGTTCATACTGTAAGGCCCTCTCAGCTTGTAACAACACATCTCTTTCATGCATTTACATCCCATTGTATATTTATTTATTTAGCTGATGCTTTTATTTGAAGTGACTTGTATCGGTAACAGCAGCACTTTTAGATTCAGCCAGACAGTGATATAACAATTTGAGCTACCCAGATTACGCTTGTACTTAAATTTACAGACACCAACCCAGATACAGGTTCTTTCTGAACTGTCATTTAATTTAAATGAAAATTCATGAGTTTAATAAAACACTAATAAGCCATGAAATGGTGGGAGAGTGCAGCCACAAATGTCGTGGCTCTCGAAATTCAGCCTAGACCGTGTTAAAAGTGTGTTTAAGCTAATAATAATGTCTGCACCTGTTATTATTATTATAAGCTAACAATTTGTCTGTCTGCACCTGCAGATTTGTTAATAAGCTTTTGTGTTTCCGATTTTCATTGAAATTCAGGATCAGAGCCTCCCAGTTGGCATTCTCCGCAGCATCAGAATGGTCGGAAACGTCCGCTTCACCAAGACTTTGAAGGCCTCCCATCCAGCCTTCCAGACACAAGCACACCATTCAAACCTGGCTATGTGAGTCCTGTAACTCCTTGTTTCTTCTGCCATCTTGTGACAAGTGGAATGATTAGTCTGTGAAAAGCTATTTGTGTTTTAGCCTATAGCCTACTCTGTCTCACAAGGCACCATGTTCTGTGCTTCATACTCTAGAACAGGGCTATTCAATTACAAATTCAGTTGGGCCAGATTGTCAAACCAAGCAGGTTAGCTGGGCCAGTCATTTTAGCGGCAAAGCAGCTCGTAATGACACATTTTAAAACCAACACAAACAAATTTATTGAAAAACATAAGGTTTATTCGTTGTTTCTCTTTTAACTTTGGTCAGTTTGCAGAGCAAAAGGTGCATACAAAAAGAGCTGAATTAACAGAATCTGAGGTAGCTCCTATTTTTTCCACTTACAAAAGAAAAAAAAACTGACCTAGGCTACATATCTGACCTATCTGATCACAAAGTGCATAAAACAAAATAGTGCACAGTAGTAGGCTATTAGAAATAACAACTTGCACACATTTGACCCAGGAACATCTCAAAGTGCATAAAATAAAAAGTGCACAGTATTCACAACTATAACAACACTGAGGGAACATATTTTAAATCACCATGTGTGATTAGGCATGCCTCTGTTACGCATCCCACATTATATTGATGTATTGTAGGCTACAGTTACCCTGCTGACTTAGTGGGAGAAGTGACATTTTTTGTTTTGAACGAGAGCAGTGACTTTAGGCTCGTAAGTTGTCAATGCAATTGAAGGCATTGGTGGAGAGTATGGTCAGTCAGGGAGCAACGAGTTGCTTTTTATGGAGTTCATGTGTGAAAAACTTGACTCACATATATATGTTGATCCAAACATACTGAGTGAGCATGACGATCGCTACTTTCTTAATGTTAGGGAACTGATGTGCGTTGACATCAGTCCAAAACATTGCAGGCCCGTTAGTGGAAAGCTCCTGTGCCATGGTTACAGATGACTGCATGTCAACAAGTTCGAGTTTGAATTTCCCCTCGTCAATGGAAGGGACCAGTTTCTTAGCTCTGGCGGATAAGTCCCTTCTATTGCAACAGTGAACGGGTCTCTGACAAAAACGGCCAACTCTGTGGGCAGATCAAGTCCATCCAATCGACCAGCAAAGTTATTTTTCAACATCGCAATGAAATCTGTCATCACATCCGTGATTTGTGCGGGGGGGTAAGATGCCTTTGCGGAATGTCGGAAAATGCAGCATTAGCCTGTGCTCAAATCATTTGCGAAAAGGTCCAGTTTAACTTGGAATGCGCGCATCTGTTCCACAAGGTCGATGACAGTTTTGTCTCTGCCTTGTAGTCCCAAATTGAGATCGTTCAGGTGTTTGAATATGTCGCTCAGAAAGCAGGCATCGGCCATGAAGTTGTCGTCCAGTATGCGAATCAAGTGCGTTTCTGCCTTTTTTTGCTTGCTGCCGCATAGGAAAGTTATGATCTCTTCTCTGAGACCGCAGAAACACTCCAGTGCTTTGCCTTTGGACAGCCATCTCACGTCATTGTGCAAAAGAAGGTCGTGGTGCTCAGCAGACATTTCTGACAGCAGCATGCGGAATAAGCGGTGTTGGAGGCTTGATGTGGAGCGAATAAAATTAATTATAGCCATAACGCTGTCCATTGTCGTTTTGAGCGCCCGCTTAGTTTTGCGCACAACACCGCCTGATGCACAATGCAGTGTAAGGAGATCAACTGAGGTGCAACAGCGGACCAACGTGCTGCCAAACCATTCACTTTCCCTGTCATGGACGGAGCCCCATCTGTCACAAGCATGCACACACGCTTCATATCCAGACCACTGTCTTTAAAAAAGGCGGAAATTTTTCCCAAAGACTATATCGCCAGTTGTGTGTCCTTCTAACGGCAGTAGGCCGAGCAGCTCCTCTCGGAAGCATTTGCCATCAAAAACGGACATATATGCACAACTGAGCAGTATCAGTTTTGTCTGTGGACTCATCTACTGCTATAGACATAGTATCAGCTTTCATCAGGTCTCCTAACAGCGTTTCATACACATCTGCAGCAAGAATTTCAACCCTACGAATGTTTGAAGTATCTGACAGGGGTACGTTTTTTATAGCAGATACCACGCTCATTTTAATTTTATTGTCATTTATCACCTCATCCACGACAGCCAGCACACAGTCCTTCACGGTTTCAGAGTCTGTGAATGGCCTTTTCTTTTTTGCCAGTATCCAGGAAACACGAAGGGATGCTGCAGTTAGGGTTACCACTTTTAATGCAAAGAAATAAGGGATGCATACTGCAGCGGGGGCCACATCCCTTGGGGGCCAAGCGCAATTTCATTCTCAAATACGGGACGATTCCGTATTTTAAAGGACGGGTGGCAACCCTAGCTGCAGTAGCTCTCTCTTGGGCTGTGAATGACCGCACCATGGTAGTACTGCTCCGGTTGTAAGATGCAATCAAACTCTGCACTTTTGCAGCCTTCTCTTGAGATCCCTCTGGAAAATTGGTGCGAAAAGTGTGGTGTTTCTCAACATGATGCCTCCGCACATTGTAATCTTTAAATACTCCAACGCAGTCATTACAAATTAAACACATCGGTTTGCCGTTTGGATGTGGTGGTAAAATAAACAAGTATTTGTCAGTCCAGGCAGGGTTAAGCTTACGGTTTTCATTGGCAATTTTACGTTTCAGTGTTGAGAAAGACATATTGATAGTAATCTAAGCTACTACCGGCACGCGCTGCATTGTTTGCGTGTTGCAGGCTACGTAATTTACGTAGGAATGCGCGTTTTTGGCGGGACCATAGACATAATAAATACTTTATATTTATATTAATATACTATATATTTATAGTAATATAATATATATATATATATTAAATTATATTATATTATAATATATATTATATTATAACAATTTATGAATAATATATTTTAATTTATTATCTATGGGCGGAACCACGGGCTGGGCCACTCGGAGGTTGATTCTGGGCCGCATGTGGCCCGCGGGCCGCAATTGAATAGCCCTGCTCTAGAATTATTAGTTACTCTAAAACTAGAAGTGTGGGCTGAATGGTCCAGTTGTGTGAAAAGATGCTCTTGGGGTTCTCTTGATGACTGCCTTTGAAGATTGGGAGTGAGGGTGTCACTTCACTTTACACCCTGTTCTAGTCTTGCTGGTGACAGTTGTGGGGGGTGCTGTCTTGGCAGTTTCGAAATATTAATCAAGAGTGGAACTGCAAACTGACAAAACATCTTGACAGCACATATGAAGGAGGCATCTTCACATACACCCCAGTTCTCATGCCTAAGGGTCATTCCTATTCCTCTCTCCGAATGAGCGGCAGCCATTTTTGTACAGGAAAAGTTTCATGATTGACAAATTGACAACATACTGTAAATGCTCAGCAAACAATACTTTGAAGTTTGACATGTCACTTGCTGCTGTCTCTGCAGAAATGCAGCCTCCAGCTTTACGTCCAGTAGGGACACCATCGGCATTCCTCTGCTGAGGTGTTTTGCTAGGGAGACATAAAGATTTGATGACCTGATTCATTGTGATCTCAAGGACAGACACGTTTTTGTACAGCATGTTGTTTATTGCTCTTATTGTGGTTTCACTGATCTGTCATGGGTGATTGGCTCCTCCATCTACTGTAGAGCTGAAGGTTGCTGAGGAGCTGTCGGCATCCCTGTAGTACAACTAGCAACTTGAAACATGAATGAAAACATTAGAACAATCTAGACAAGAACATACCGTTCAGCCCAACAAAGCTCGCCAGTCCTATCTACTTATTTCTTCCAAGAAAACATCAAGTCGAGTTTTGAAAGTCCCTAACGTCTTACTGTCTACTACACTACTTGGTAGCTTATTTCAAGTGTCTATTGTTCTTTGTGTTAAGAAAAACTTCTTAATGTTTGTGTGAAATTTACCCTTAACAAGTTTCCAACTGTGTCCCCGTGTTCTTGATGAACTCATTTTAAAATGCAAGTCTCGATCCACTGTACTAATTCTCTTCATAATTTTAAACACTTCAATCATGTCACCTCTTAATCTTCTTTTGCTTAAACTGTAAAGGCTCAGCTCTTTTAATCTTTCCTCATAATTCAACCCCTGTAGCCCTGGACTCAGCCCAGTTGCTCTTCTGTGGACATTTTCTAGTACTGCTATGTCCTTTTTGTAGCCTGGAGACCAAAACTGCACACAGTACTCAAGATGAGGCCTCACCAGTGCATTATAAAGGTTGAGCAGAACCTCCCTGGATTTGTACTCCACACATACTCCACAATACATGTGTGTTTGGCTTCTTTGTGAGCTTTATGTCCTGGTGTAGAAGTTTTTCTAGTGATTACTTTTGTGTCAATTTTACTTATGGGCTGCAGCACCTGCATCCGTATAAATGTGGTGAGCCTGCTTTGGTGGAAAGGAGTAAATACAATTCTCTATTGCATTTTCAGGCCAAGCTGATGTCTGAATGCAGTGACACCATCGACACCGTCAAAAGAGTTAAGCTAATCCTCAACGATGAGCCCCAGACAGACGAACAGGGGCTTGTTGGACTCCGAGCTGCTGACAAACAAACAGGTAACTAGTAACCGGTCACTAGTCTTGTGCTCTCAGGTGTGGAGAATTTCAAACTGATCCCCAGGACTACTTAAATGTTAATGGCCGTCTATTGTTCACCTGATCTCTCACTTGGGGCTTTTTATTTTGGGTGAGCGCTGATCAGATTTCTTGTGCCTTTGGAGATACAGGATCCTTGTTTAAATTGCCAAGATGAGCTTGGAGCTGACATTTGTCAGTTACTGTGGCAGGATTCTTCACTGGGTTTGAGATTAATGCATTTGTCTGCAGATCATTATGGCTCTCTGGTTCTTGCCTCCTACCTCAGGGTTAATCTGCCAAAATGTTGAGCGAGTATCAATTCAATTTGTAGACTTCCGTATATTTTGAGTAGGGCGGTGTAGTGGTTAGGGTTACGGGAACACTTGCTGATCTAGCATCTTACGTTTGAGTCCTGCACCAAATCTTCCATGTGAAGCCTGCACCTTCTCCAAGTGTCTGTTGTGTGTTTTCCCCCCTGAATAATCAGATTTTCTTCCCACATCCCCAAAAGGTAGGGACTGGCAATTTGTGGTTGACCCCAGTATGTATGACTTGGCACCCTGGTAAAGTATGTTTTGCCAGCTTGCTCGGGCCCTTTGAACCTGTATTGGAATAATTGCGTTTGAGAAATACAAATATATGGATTATTAAGCACATCCATCTGTCATTTATTTTCATTTATAATATAACTCCAAACCTTCTAACCTATTTATCCAGCTTAGTATTACTGGATGTTGGTGTTTATCTTGGCAGCATTATGTGCAAGATGGGAACCACCGCTGGACAGGACATGAGTCCACTGCACTGCTCACTCACACACACTGAACAAAATTAGACTCCACAATCCATTGAAACTACATATTTTTGGTATATGGTGAAAAAAATTTATATGAACATGCAAAACTCCATGTAGGCAGCAGCTAGGCCGACATGTCAACCATAGATTCTGGAGCTGAGAGGTAGTAAGACTAACCACTACAACACTTGCTAAATAAAATTTGGTTATGGTATTATTTATTGTAGGGCAGCACGGTGGCACAGTGGTAGCACTGCTGCCTCGCAGTGAGGTGACCAGGGTTCACGTTCCAGAGCCTCCTTTTGTGGTGTTTGCATGTTCTCCCCATGTCTGTGTGAGTTTCCTCAGTGTACTCCAGTTTCCTCACACAATCCAAAGCCATGCTGGTTCAGTGAATTGGCGATCCTAAATTAGCTCTAGTGTGTGTGGTGTGTGTGTGCCCTGTGATGGACTGGCACCCCGTCCAGGGTTTGTTGCCTGCCTTAGGGATAGGCTCCAGTAGACCCCTGTGACCCAGTTCTGGACAAAGCAAGTTAGAAAATGACTATTTATTGTAAACAGGATACCCCCTATGGATTTACAGTGGGTACGGAAAGTATTCAGACCCCCTTCAATTTTTCACTCTTTGTTATATTGCAGCCATTTGCTAAATCATTTAAATTAATTTTTTCCCTCTTTAATGTGCACACAGCACCCCATATTAACAGACAAAAAAAAAGAATTTTTGAAATTGTTGCAGATTTATTAAAAAAGAAAAACTGAAATATCACAATGTCCTAAGTATTTAGACCCTTTGCTCAGTATTTAGTAGAAGCACCCTTTTGAGCTAATTCAGCAATGAGTCTTCTTGGGAAAGATGCAACAAGTTTTTCACACCTGGATTTGGGGATCCTCTGCCATTCCTTCTTGCAGATCCTCTCCAGTTCTGTCAGGTTGGATGGTAAACGTTGGTGGACAGCCATTTATAGGTCTCTCCAGAGATGCTCAATTGGGTTTAAGTCAGGGCTCTGGCTGGGCCATTCAAGAACAGTCACAGAGTTGTTGTGAAGCCACTCCTTCGTTATTTTAGCTGTGTGCTTAGGGTCATTGTCTTGTTGGAAGGTAAACCTTCGGCCCAGTCTGAGGTCCTTAGCACTCTGGAGAAGGTTTTTGTCCAGAATATCCCTGTACTTGGCCGCATTCATCTTTCCCTCGATTGTAACCAGTCGTCCTGTCCCTGCAGCTGAAAAACACCCCCACAGCATGATGCTGCCACCGCCATGCTTCACTATGGGGACTGTATTGGACAAGTGATGAGCAGTGCCTGGTTGTCTCCACACATACCGCTTAGAATTAAGGCCAAAAAGTTCTGTCTTGGTCTCATCAGAACAGAGAATCTTATTTCTCACCATCTCAGAGTCCTTCAGGTGTCTTTTAGCGAACTCCAAGATAGAACTTTTTGGCCTTAATTCTAAGCGGTATGTGTGGAGACAACCAGGCACTGCTCATCACTTGTCCAATACAGTCCTGGACAGCGGTGGCAGCATCATGTTGCGGGGGTGTTTTTCAGCCGCAGGGACAGGACGACTGGTTGCAATCGAGGGAAAGACGAATGCGGCCAAGTACAGGGATATCCTGGACAAAAACCTTCTCTAGAGTGCTAAGGACCTCAGACTGGGCCAGAGGTTTACCTTCCAACAAGACAATGACCCTAAGCACACAGGTAAAATAACGAAGGAGTGGCTTCACAACAACTCTGTGACTGTTCTTGAATGGCCCAGCCAGAGCCCTGACTTAAACCCAATTGAGCATCTCTGGAGAAACCTAAAAATGGCTGTCCACCAACGTTTACCATCCAACCTGACAGAACTGGAGAGGATCTGCAAGGAGGAATGGCAGAGGATCCCCAAATCCAGGTGTGAAAAACTTGTTGCATCTTTCTCAAGAAGACTCATTGCTGTATTAGCTCAAAAGGGTCCTTCTACTAAATACTGAGCACAGGGTCTGAATACTTAGGACATTGTGATATTTCGGTTTTTCTTTTTTAATAAATCTGCAACAATTTCAAAAATTCTTTTTTTTGTCTGTCAATATGGGGTGCTGTGTGTACATTAATGAGGGAAAAAATTAATTTAAATGATTTTAGCAAATGGCTGCAATATAACAAAGAGTGAAAAATTGAAGGGGGTCTGAATACTTTCCGTACCCACTGTATTTATTTAGGAGCCCATCACAGGTTTACTCAAGTGTGAGTTTGTCACTTGTCTCGATGTCACTATGTGCTGAGAGCAGCACCACATGTTCATTTGGTCCTCCCAGGTCACCTATGCTAACCTAGTCTTCTTAGGCTGTATTAACTGCTGAACCCAATTCTCCTCCTGGCAGCAATGAGCCCACCATGCTTTCCTTCTGCTTACCCTTTTATTTTTTTTTGGCTGATAGCATTCATTCATCCTGGCCCCAATGCCTGCTGGAACTATGATTTGACTGATAGTATATTTTGAAGGTTTAGTAGATTTTGTACATCTGTACTTCTGTAGTAATTGTGCAGTGTGAAATAATGCGAAGGATACAACAAAAAGCTTTGGGGTAGCCACCCTGTATACTTAGATTTGTCCATAAGCAAAGAAAAAATTCAGCAGTATCTCTTTACAGAGCTGAGTCCAGAGCTGTAATGGACAAAATTGCGCTTTTAAAGCCAGATAGGGGAAGTGACATCATTGGACCCGGAACCGGAAGTGATGTCATCGGGCCCAGGCAGAATTTCCCATAGTTGGTCTGCAGAAGAAAGAAAGAAAGGGTCAGTGCACTCTGCCACTCCCTGATCCAGCATGGAATTACCTTCATTCGACCCGTTTAGCTCCCTCCCATGCACACGTGTGCAGTCATTTAAATGATTTGGCATTCTGAAAAAAAGATCAAACATTTGCAATAATTAATACATAAAAACTTAAAGACTTTTAAACTTTACAATACACAGCTGGCAAAACTGCCAGTCGTAGCACGGTACATGGGGATAGGAAGTGGGTTGTTATGGAGTCCCATGGGTCGTGTCTTGACTGACAACTGCCATGATGTTTTGTCGTGACCATTGAAAGCCCTTCAACAATAATCTACACCAGGATTCTTCACATAGCTAGATGCCGCTGTTAATTTAACTGCCTTACTGATCTCTCCGCTTCATCTCACTACAGGAGTCATAGAACGCTGGGAACTGATTCAAGCCCAACAGCTCAGCAATGAGCTAAGAATGAAGCAAGATCTTCAGCAGGAGCAGCAAGTAAATTGTGACCTGGAAGAAATCTCTTCTTGGCTGTCCCAGGTCGGCCTAGAGCTGGACCAGCTGCAAAAGCTAGATTCACTCAGATGCATTGAAGACACTGAGGTCAATGTCAATAAACTCAAGGTGGGTCACTGATATGTATTCAATATAACAAGAAGCCAGGCCGACAAGAACTGAGCAACTGAATATGAATCGGCTCTCAGTTAAGTAGAATTGAAGTGCATAGGCAGTTGTAAATCATATGCTGTTTCAAAAATTCTTTACTTCAACTTTATTAGAACTTGGCTAGACACTTGAATCCTGATTTACCAGGATGATCTGAACTTGAAAGTCAAATTGCCACGATAAGATACCATTGCTACAAAGACTTTTAATTTAGTTATTCTTTGAAAAGAACTGTCAGAAATTAAAACCAAAAAACCTTCTGACTAATTTACGACATTTTACTTTATCTAAGTGGAATGTGCTTGTCTCCCAACATCAATCTAGTTTTTCTAATTTCCTCCCTTAAACCTACAGTCTTGTTTTAGTTGATCACTCCCAGGCTGACAGAAAAGTGGACGCATGCCATCAAAATCTGGAGTCCCCATTATTTGTCAGATAGGTTTTAGTGCCGACATTCTGCTCGAGACCATTAACTCTATCTGCTGTCTAACACAGGACATTCAGAAGGCCTACGACAACTATAAGGCATTTCTAATCTCCATTAACCTGAACAAGGACAACAGTGCCAGGGTGCAAGAACAGCTGAAGTCTGTAAACCAGACGTGGAAACAGGTGACTCAAAAGCTGGAGAACTGGAAGGACGGACTGCAGGTGGCGCTCATGCAGTGCCAGGTAAGTCCATCTTTAAAGCTAAATCCGCATGTAACACCCGAGGTCGCTGACTTAGTATAACAAAGAGTTTAGAGGTCGGTGGAGAGCAGAAGAATGCCATGGCCACCAGGGGGCACATCTTCTCCCCAAACCCGACGCAGACAGACGCCAAACACAAGTTCAAGACCAACACATGTTTTTTTTCATGGGGCAGTGCTTTCCTTTCGATTCCCACAGCTGCACCAAGCACAGTATAGCAATAAGCACATCACAATAAAACAGCAATTTCTTTGCCTTCTTTCTCTCAGTTCTTCTGCCTCCACTCCTCCTCCAGCAAGCTTCGTCCTCTTCCTCTTGACTCTGCTCCCCGAATGAAGGCAGGTATGCTGTACCTGTGAGTTCTCCAGGTGGCTTGTTGGCGAGGTCTGGAATGTTCTCTAAGGTGGCCCAACAAAGTAGGGCCCTGCAGCCCCCCCGGGCGGCCCCCACAGGGTTAAATTCCAACTTCCATGGAATCCGAGGCATAGCTGCAACCCACGGGGGCTGCCATCTAGTGCACTGGGGGGAGGCAGTGCCCCATGCATATCTGCTCCCCTGGTCCTTCCTTTACGATGGCCTCCTGGCCAGGAAATGTCCCCAGCCGTCCATCACAATGTTTAATGTATCCAGATGCGTGATTTATAAAATGCATACCACGATGGCGCAAGACTTAGTTTCCAAAGAGATGCAGAGAGATAAGGAAGGAAAACTCTGCACACAAAGAAAGAGAAGTCCACAGTGGTAGTGGCAGTCAGGGGAGAAGTTCAAGAAAGCCAGAACTTGGTCAATATTTAATCATTTTCCAAAGGTTATGCACATATGTTTAATGATAAGACTAGGCAAGGTGGAAAAATAATAACAGAAGTTGTTGGGACCACTGGTTTAAAGAGTTGGTAGCATCTAACAGTGTCCTTCATGTTTCAGGATTTCCATGAAACGACGCACAATCTGCTACTCTGGCTTGCTCATGCTGAGAGTAGAAGGTTCACTGTGGACCTCAGTGAGCCTAACATTGAATCCTCCATCCTCCTGAAACATCAGACAACATTAAAGGTAATAATGACTGTTTCTATTACGTGGGGCTCTTCAAAAAGCATAAAGTGCAGAAGCTAATATTTAAACTCGTAATGTTAATACTGTTTATTTATACAGTGCCTTTCTCTTGCTCAAAGTCCTTCACTTTTACTCAAAAAGGCACAAAAAAAAATAGAAGCCAAATAAATAGCAATAGATAGGGACTAACAACAGAAACGTTAAATGGCAAATTTAAATGAGTTCAGTTTATTTTTGTGCAGTGCTCTTCGCTGACTGCAGGCTCAAAGTGCTCTAACAAGTTCACAGGTAAACTGCAATTACAAACTTTACAAATTACTAATTGACACGTACGCATAAAGATACAAGTTTGTTTAAACACACCGTAAGACAAAGCAGTTCCACAGTGATTAACAATCGCTGTCCATTAACTTTATCATTAGCACAAGAAAGCTATTAACAGGAATAAAAGACACAATTATAGAAAAAAAATTAACATGACCCAAATACAGAGTTACATCATCAGGACCTGGTTGGAGGGATTCAGCTGACAGAGAAAGTAAAAATGTCTGTGCGTGCTAAGGGTCTTCTTACTCCAATGGCTCTATTAAAGGAGTTAATAAACTCGGCAGGCGCAGTAACTTTAGAGAAGCCACCCCAAGGTCTGGGTGCAGTAAAGCCGAAGGCTCCATTGCTCAGGAAGCATTACACGATGAACAATATGTGAGGAACGGAGTGTGGCAATGCAGGATTTTCTTTATGTAGTCCAATGGCAGGCCAGGTAAAGCTGTACAAGTCAGCCATGGGATTATGTATTTAACACAAGAAGAGACTGGGAACCATTGAAGAAACAATTGGTCCCTCTGACTTTATTCCCCTTCCAATCCGCTTTTAAAGTGCTCATTGAATCCAGTTACTTTATTTTTTTTAACAGGTTTGACTTTTTTCTTTAATAATCCAGGTATATTTTGGATTTTTGGTGCATTTAAATATCTCGTCAAATGTTGTAGTGTTATAAATGCATGACTTCCTTATTATCTGTGTATCGGAGGCCAGAGAGTACTGGACATGTACAACCCTACCGTTCATCCTCTCTCGGTCCATGTAAGGTGCCGTTAAATCTGTTGGCTCATCAGTTGCTTTCTTGCAGCAACTGGAAAGTGAACTTCTGGAGAAGCAGTTGAATGTGAACTCTCTGCAGGATATCTCCAGCCACCTCCTAGAGAAAGCCAACGAGGAGGACTACACTGAAGCCAAGGAGAAGGTCCACGTCATTGCCACCAAGCTGAAAATGCTGCTGCGGGAGGTTTCCCAGGATCTCGAGACTGTTCAGGAGAAACTGGTAGGCATCTGCCATGATTTTGCTTTTGTCAATGGTCCATTGTCTTGGCAGTAATACAAACCGAATGTGTTCTGCAAGTCTTGGCCTATGTTTGAATCCATTTTGATCTATAGTATAGGCTTGGTCTTTCATTAAGATCATTACAGCTGGCGAGCTGGACCTGATGTAAATGTTTTCATTTTCCTTTTATGACTTTTAGTCCTGTTTTGCCCAGAAATATATATCCTGTCCTTTTTAGCCTGTTCGGTTTAGTTTCTTTGGACTGTAAGACCAGACATGATGAAAGGTCCATATTTTCATGAGCTCCACAACCCAAGTAGTTTAGTCTTAATTATAGATGAGATGCTGATTTTATTAAAGTGATCATGATGTGTTTTATCAATTCATTTTTTTCCAGGATAAATGTTCTTCTTCTGTATGTCTTGATGAAACAGACCAATGTGGTGTATCTCAAGCCAAGGTTAGTATTTCAAAAATGGATCTTTACTGTAAGAAAGAGCATAATACAAATTCTTGGTTATGAGTTTGGTGGCATACAGTAATTTGATAAATTAAATGTTATGTTTTACTGTGTGAGATTTATGTAAAAAATGACACGGTGTAGCCTGCCAAATCCTGTGTCCCCGGTGGTGTGAGCCCAGCATCAAGTAATTGTCCATGTGGAGTTTGAATGTTCTCCGAGTGTTTGCTTTTCTGTTTTTTTGCTGCTTGTCACCCAAAACTTATTGATGAATCAAATGAATCGATTCACCTAAGTGGGTAGTTAAGAGAATTGAATCAGTCAAGTGAATTGAAACAAAATGTCCGTCACTAAAGTTAAGTTATTTAGCTGGGTGCAGAGCACGCGACCAGCAATGTTTTAAAAATTATCTGGCATCGGATTGGGGAGGACATTGTTGTTCAAAGGACTGAGGGTGAGGGTAACAAGCTTTACATTTTAAAGGAAGCAATATTTGCTCTAGGGAATTGGGGGTGCTTTCTTTATCTTTAACATTTTGCAGTTAAAGTGCACGTGGCATAAGGCGAGTGCATGGACTGCACCTTTCAAAACACACAAAATGCCTGGCAGTGAGCTAAAATGGAATGCATTTCCAAAGACTCTTTGGCATTCAAAGCAGAAGCCGTCGATCGAGTATTTAAACTCGTTCTTAGTTAACTGACAAGGTGTGTACACAGTAGCCAGAATCCCAATTTTTAATCATAGCTGAAGCTCTGTATCTCTGAAGTTATTTTGACTTGAACTTTTCCTTTCTTTTTCTATTTAGGAGGCCAGCGTGGAATCAAGCCGTCCTGCCACAACTGCAACTGGAATCAGGTATAATAGGGGAAAAAAAAGGATGGGGTTGAATGGAATTTCTTAACTTTTGTGTCTTCATGGCGATTTCACTCACTGGATTTGTTACACAACGCTTGTTTTTGTTTTATAAACAGTAAAAGCATTCGTAACTTTGACTGCATTTTGTCAAAAGTTGTGCCTTTAAATAGTGAAATCTGCAGCAAGGTCCTCGATTTTTGAACACTGACCGTGCTGTGTTTAACAGACATCCATTAATTTACACGCTTGATTTAGTAATGATAGTCTTTAGACATGAAGTCAAACGACTTGAGAACATACAGGTAGACAGTGACAGCTTGACCCAGTGCCACTGTGCCACACGACTTGTGTTCAGTGGGTATCATTTTAGGTTGATTGGTCCAGTATAGGTAAGGGCAGCCAGTGACTGGCCAGGTTCATTCATCTGTGCAACTGCTAGCTTCCCACACAAATGAAAAATCTGATTTGGAAAACATGTGAAAACATGTCTATTAATCAAAAATAGACAATAAAAAATAATGGTGAGTTTTTTTTTTTTGTTTTTGCATAATGTATCGTTACATTTTTATCTTAGAACGGGTGCGCAGGATGAAGTTCCATGGCTGGGCCAAAAACACACAGCACATTTGAAATGCTCATTCTTAGACGTTAACAAAGACCTAAAGACTGGCAGAGGAGTATAGAATGCATTCTGGGATAGAAAAGGAGTTATGGTGTTGTCATGGAGAAACATTGAAAAAGCTCTTCCCTACATACAGAGTGTGAGCGTAAAAGAGAACTTTTCGTTTTGAGCGTGCCAGCCTCATACTTGCAGAAGTGTATCTAATTGATTTGAATGCTGTTGACAAGATACCATGGCCTTTACTGAAGAACCCACACTGTGTTGACCTCTTCTAATTGTGTTAGATTTGTTAACTTTCATTAAGATGCCAGTTGGCTGGCATACACTGTAACCATGACTAAATGTTAAAGGTCAGGCTCATAGATGCCTTCTGTTTCTCTGTTCTACTGGTGACTCCTCAGGCTCTTCAATTATTTTCTGTTTCTTTTCTACAGGGCCGAGATGCACGATTCTCCACCCAGGCGCTCCTTCTTCTACCGTGTCTTCCGTGCCGCTTTCCCTCTTCAGCTCCTTTTTTTGCTGCTGCTGATACTCACCTGCCTGGTGCCACTTTCAGAAGAGGACTATAGCTGCAGCATGTCTAATAACTTTGCACGGTCTTTCTACCCCATGCTCAGATACACCAATGGACCCCCACCCACGTGAACAACCTGGCATGGGCTACAGAAAGCAGATCCAGTGGAGATGCCTTGATGCACTATAACTAGGAATTGTACAACTTGATAAAAAAAGGCCATGAACGGACCATCGCTGGCAACTGGGGACTGGCACCTCATGTTGTGGGTGCCACCCGGCATTGTACATACTGTGATTTAAGAGCGGGTGTGTGCGATCCGCAGTGAGGAGGGTATTTCATAGCTTTCATGGTGAGGGTAGGGGAGGAGCGGGGACAGCTGCTGATTTCTTCATTTAAGCTACATCAAAGAAAAAAACTTTATTTTCATATACCATTATTTCAGTAGAAAATACAGAAAATCAGACAAAGCGTATGTCGAGAATTGCTTTTTTAAAGAACAAAAGAGTTTAAATACATTAAATATAGTACCGTTTGGAATAAAAAGACTCTCTAGTCTCAGGATTTTTAAAAACTTCTTGATCAAGTGGGACACGTAATTTTCAGGGTTTGTAATTCTTTCTAATCATTGGCTTCTTTTTATATTATAATAAGAAGAGATAATTGTGTGTGGGCATAGATGCCCAGTCCTACTGAGTGGTCATTTCTGTTGCGCTCTTTGAGGGTCTGGGTGTGAGACGCCATGTCTGTAAAGCCCAGGCGGCACTGCGCTCACATAAGCCATGTGCTGCATTTGACTTCTGGCCTCCATTTAATTGTAAAATATGTGTAAAAAGTGCACTGCCCTGCACAGTGCTGTGGGGAGGGGATGTTTCTCTTTAAATTATTTTAATATTCTAGATTAATTTTAAATCGCATATGACTGCAATGTATGCAATACATGGGTACATATAGAACAAATTGGATTGTACAGTATTTGATTATATTTTACAAACACTATTTATGGGATGTACAGTGTAAACGTTTTTACTTGTTAATAAACCAAAAAAAAATCTTACAAATGTGTGATGTTCGGACTCGAGGCTGAGGGTGTTATATCTTGAACATAAATTCTCCTACAGTACCCCCTGTGGACCCCGTTTTCATGTCAGTCACTGAGTTTACATGCACACACAAAATGGGATAAGGTATAGAACTGGGGTAAGGTTTCTTAAAATATCCTGTTTTCATGTGCAAGCCCACGTATGGAGTACAAGAACAAGAAAATACAAATACATAACTTCAGTTCTTAAATCCTTACACTGGCTCCTGGTTAAGTTTAGAGCAGATTCATAATCCTCATTTTAAAATATAAAGTCTTAAATGGCCAAGGTCCGGCTTTCTTGTCTGAACTTATCATGGCTTACAAACCTGAGCGCACATTAAGATCTCAAGATGCCGGTCTGCTTATGATTCCAAGGATTAATAAAATAGCAGTGGGAGGTCGAGCTTTTAGTTACAGGGCCCCTAAACTGTGGAATGGTCTGCCTGCTACTATAAGAGATGCCCCTTCAGTCTCAGCTTTTAAATCCTGGCTGAAGACTCACAACTTCAGTTTAGCACACCCTGACTAGAGCTGCTGATTAACTGTACAGACTGCATCTCTGTTGTTAGTCATTAGCACTAAAACATAAGTAACATGAGATATTAGAATTTGTTACTAACCCACACCGATTTTGTTTCTCTTCTTGGTACTCAAATGTGGCACTTGGTCTCTCTGCACTACTGCCTAAGGTAAAGTCTTCTCTGATGGTGGATTGCAGGAATCATCAGGTGGAAGGGTCCTTTTATCGGATTGGCTGGCCCAGCACAGTCTCAGCTGTTGAATGGTCAATTGGGGAAGGCAGCTTGATGGCTGAGGGTCTCCATGACTCTGAACAAATCCAAATCATATTATGTGATATCATCCACTTTTAAATTCTGCACTATACTTGTAATATTTTTATTTTACTATTACATTGTATTGAATATTACTTGAGTTCTGTTCTGTGTATTGTATTGTATTATATTGATCCCCTTCTTTTTTGACACCCACTGCACGCCCAACCTACCTGGAAAGGTGTCTCTCTTTGAACTGTCTTTCCCAAGGTTTCTTCTATCTTTTCCCTACTGGGGTTTTTTTGGGAGTTTTTTCTTGTCTTCCTAGAGAGTCAAGGCTGGGGGGCTGTCAAGTGGCAGGGCCTGTTAAAGCCCATTGCAGCATTTCTTGTGTGATTTTGGGCTATACAAAAATAAATGAAATTTTTATTATGGAGTCCCACTTTGGGAAAAAGGCTCCGATGTGCTAACAAAAAGATTAAACATTTTCAACTGCTGATGTGAGTCCGAAAACAGACATGGAGTCTGTGTCTCTTGAGACTGTGTAGCCGAGTCTAGGATGGTCTGTTCAGCACGACATAAATTTAACTTCATCTTCTTCTTTCTGCCACTCCCGTTAGGGTTGCCATAGCGGATCATCTTTTTCCATAAGTGTAACATAAATATAGCGATTTCTGAAATTTTGAGACAGATCATTTTAACCAGGAGAAGGAATAATGCAATCACCCAGAAATGGATCTTGGTGAACACTTCCACCATTTTGAACCTGTGTCTACTGGGTGTGTGTGTGTGAAGAAAAGACCAGTGGGACTTGCACAGGTTGACAGAGTGCAAGGACGTGTACAGACTGTGACATCCTTACCTGCAGCCCAGTTAAAGGTTTACCTGGCTACATCACCAGGTTACTTGTGAAGAGCTCTATATGGGTGTTAACCCGGTTTATCAGGGACCAATATGTTGGTGTCTCTCACTGGAATAAGGGGATACATGGCTTTTTAGAAACCAGGTTTCTGTGAACAGCCGAGTTATTAAAGTGCATGTAAACACACTTGGCGTCCATTTTGTGGCACCATGGTGAGGGGGAGTATTTTGTGTTGCCCCTTCACAGCTCTAGTGTCCTTTGTTTAAATCCCAGCTTGGTCATTCTGTGTGATGTTTGCATGTTCTATCAATACCTACTGTACAAGAGTGTTCTCTGGACATCATTGTATCCTTCCTATGTTACAATAATGTGCACTTTAACATAACTGACAACTCTAAACTGGTCATCTTTGATGTAGTGTGCCCTGTGTCAGACTGGCATTCTTTCCATTGTTGGAACCTTCCTTAAACCTGATAAGAACATAAGAAATATAACAAACAAGAGGAAATGATTCAATCCATCAAGCTTGTTTGTTTAGATACTAGCTAAGCTGCCCTCAATAGCACATCTAGATACTTTTTTAAAGGTTTTGTATTTTTTGCTAGGATTAGGATTAGGTTTCTATTGGTTAAGGTCCGGGTTTTAGTAGGGTCTTTACACGTTGGTTGGGTTTGACTTGGCCTGTTATTATCCCTGCAGTCCTTGCTCCTTTTTCTTTCTCCTGGCTAGCTATACTGCATGTTCATCTCCTGGCTCTTAGGTCCTAACAGTTCCCTGCCTCTCTTAGACAGACCCTTTTGGATTTACTTTAGCTCATCTAGATTTGCTGATTCCTGATAGAGTACTGCCTGCCCCCTGCCTTCTTCTAGTTGGGTTTACCGTGATGCATACTTAGAAGGCTGGGACGGAGTTGTTTCTTCTGACGAAGGCATTGGCTGGGTACATTTTTGGAGGTAGAAAAGCTCCCCAGTGGTTCTCTGCCATATGATGAAGGATGGTTGGGTCACTAGAAGTGTATGATCCATTCCACATCATCCATGCCTTATGATTACCTACCTGTGCTCTGTAATTTTTTTTTTCAGTCTGGGGACCTTTCCAGGGTTGGGGTAGGTGAATTCTAGTTTTTAAGCCCACAACTTTTCCAGCAATTTTCAGTCTTAGCCTTTATTTACATAATCGTAGCCAGTCAGAGGCAGTCATTTAATGTGGCACGGCAAATAACTGAGACCAACTAGTCTGTAACTGGCTAGGATAAAATCTAACAGGTCTTTGGTTGGAGGGGCAGGCTCTTTGTGTGCAAGAGTTGAGCCCCAATGAGTGTTCAGCTAGCAGTATAATGCATAGACTATAGTGAAGAGGAAGAAGGAACACATGTCTTTTGAAACTCGAACAGAATCAGTCTGTCTGATGTCTTGTGTTTTATGTACTAAAACAGAATAGGAAAAAGTACAAAAGGGCTGAGACTGTGGCGGAATGCAGCACAGCTATTATTAAACATTCAAAATGTGTGGCTTCATCAGGCGGCACGCTATTGGCTGTCAGAAAAAGGGGCTAGTACGACTGTA